>NC_030828.1:68142733-68468201 GCF_001704415.2 Capra hircus
TAAAACTCCTGGAAATCATTAAGAGGAAGACAGATGGCCCAATGTGAAACTGAACAAAAGACTTTGATTAAATAAATTTTCACATATTGAGGTATCAGAAGTCATTCTGGCTCACACACGAGTTAACTTGAATTTTATGCTGACTAGAACAGTCTGCTTCTTGGCCTATCAAATATACGTTGTACATCTGTTTTAATTATTAAAGAAAAGGGCATATTGACCAGGAGTAAAGAATGTCCTTGTTAAAGACAAAGATTAAATGCTTCCCTTTCTGAAATACCAATGCTGGTCCACTTGCAAAGATGAGACTCCCTTCCCAGGTGCCAAGGCCACGCTGACCCACTGTGCACGTGCCGATCTGGTTTATTTGAAACCTTGAAGGAACATATCTCTGACTTGTGTGATATTCTTTGTTCTGACCGCGCATGAAACCGTGCTGAAAAACATGCTTCTCTGGGAAGCTGGCTTCTGGGCTATAGTCCTCAGTTTGCTTCAAATAAAACTCTTTTCTATACCTATTATAGATTATTGATTACTTTCATCAGCGTTGCTTGGCATTGCCAGCAGGATATCAGGGAAACCCGTCTGAGGTCACCCAGAGTCTACCTCAGACCGGCACTTGGTGCCAAGCGTTGCCTCTTGCACCCCTGCCATTTCACAGCACCCTCAGGTGCCCTGGTGAGTTTCTCCTGATTGATACCTGCGCCTCCTTGTATTAAGCAATGAGGCACTACTTGTATCTGAGCTTCATCTGAAGACCTGAAGTCTTAAGGGGGCGCTGGCACATTTTCTAGGTGAAGAGAACCTGGGGGTGGGGGTGGGATTCCCTGGGCAGGGAACCCAGGGGGACTCTGTGTGACCCCATAGACAGCAGCCCACCAGGCACCCCCGTCCCTGGGATTCTCCAGGCAAGAACACTGGAGTGGCTTGCCATTTCCTTCTCCAATGCATGAAAGTGAAAAGTGAAAGTCAAGTCGCTCAGTCGCGCCCAACTCTTAGCGACCCCGTGGACTGCAAGCCCACCAGGCTCCTCCGTCCATGGGATTCTCCAGGCAAGAGCACTGGAGTGGCCGCCGTTGCCTTCTCCGTGTATGTCTCTGTGTGTATGTTATAAATGAGATATAGTCGACCTCTGGATGGTGTTATCAAAATTAGTTGGTAAAAGAGCTCTACTTATTTGACTTAAAAGTAAGCCCTTACAAATCAAATATTTCTAAACGTAGCAAAAAATCAAGTCAAACGTTTAGAGCATCATGTGATCTAGGGTTAGTCTTCAAAAAACGAAAGCAAGTTTAGGTTGTTGGTTTGATCAATACGAACATCTCTTTAGATTCATCAACATCAAGTATAATACTTTTATTTGGTACCTAGTTTTCCTAAAAGTCAATAAGTTTGTGTTATCTGTTATAATATTTGTCAACAAGAAGATTAACTTGGTGCGATGTGTGTGCGAGCTCGGTCGCTTCAGCCATGTCTGACTCTTTGTGACCCTATGGGCTGTAGCCCGCCAGGCTCCCCATCCGTGGAATTCTCCAAGCAAGATACCGGCGTGGGCGGCCATGCTCTCCCCCAGGGGGTCTTCCTGACCCAGGGATCGAAACTGCGTCTCCTGCATTGTGGGCAGACTCTTTTTTTTTTTTTACCAATAAATCATCTCTTTTTTTTAACTTTAAAAAAATCAGTTTTTATTATATTATTTTTATCAATAATTACATAGGTAAAAAGCCACCCTAGTTATAAACAGTAAATAACAGGAAGTGATGAAAGGTACCCTTACTCCCTGCCTGCACAGAGGCAGACGTTGCTACACCCCACGTGCATCCTTCCAGAAATATACCTCCGCCTTTGTTTATGTGTCTTTAAAGACATTGCTGTTGTTTCTGTTCAGTCGCTCTTTGAGACCCTGTGGACTGCCGCATGCCAGGCTTCCCTGTCCTTCACTATTTCCAGGAGTTTAGTCTTTTTTTAAAAAAAAAATTTAATTAATTTTAATTGGAGGCTAATAACTTTACAATATTGTGGTGGTTTTTGCCTTACAGCGACATGAATCAGCCATGGGTGTACATGTGTCTCCCATCCTGAACTCCCCTCCTAACTCCCTCCCCATCCCATCCCTCTGGGTTGTCTCAGAGTACCGGCTTTGAGTGCCCGGCTTCGTGCATCAGACTTGCACTGGGTATCTATTTCACATATGGTAACATGCATGTTTCAACGCCACTCTCTCAAGTCATCCCACCCTCGCCTTCTCCCAGAGTCCAGAAGTCTGTTCTTTACATCTGTGTCTCTTTGCTGTCTTCCACATAGAGTTGTCATTACCATCTTTCTAAGTTCCATACATACGCGTTAATATACTGCACTGGTGTCTCTCTTTCTGACTGACTTCACTCTGTGTAACAGGCTCCAGTTTCATCCATCATATTAGAACTGACTCAAACGCATTACTTATAGCTGAGTAATAGTCCATTGTGTATACGTACCACAACTTTTATAGCCGTTCATCTGCCGATGGACATCTAGGTTGCTTCCATGTCCTGGCTGCTGTAAACAGTTGCAGGCAGATTCTTTACCACTGAACCACCAGGGAAGCCCCTGATAGAATGATATTTTCATAGATATTGAAACAGAGATAAATGGGATAAACGTTTTTAGGTGAACTCTTTAAAAACAATTATGTCCTATAGTATGCCTATGTAAAAATAGCTTCTCTGGATTTTTGGTAACTTAAAGCTTTTAGAGTTTTGCTAAATTAAATAAAGTAATGGGAATTCACTGAATGTCCAGATTATTTCCAATTGAGATGAAAATGCTGAAACATCTACTGCTAAGCGTTAATTGCTTAGCACCAATTGCTAAATTCACCTGCTTTGTCTTATTAGAGAAAATCTAAAGATGTTTGGGTTTATTGAGCACGTCTTGTACCGTACTGAGAAAAGAGATTATGCTGTGAGAAAATGTTTGTTTCTAGAATTTATGAAGTGTGTTCATAAGTTTGCTGATCAGGAACTGCTGTCATGACAATCATTTCTCTTGCCGCTTGGTTTTTGCTAGAGATTAAGGTTTCTGAAGAGTTAAAAACTATAATATATATAATTAAATCCTCACGAAATAATTGGAGAAGCATCTCAGTATTCAAGGAAGATAATAAGATGTATGTTTTTAGTAAAATAAAGTTTGAAGAATGGAAATGCATTTTGTTAAGGGGAAGGAGAATGCTATTGTGCTAAAGCATCTTAGAGATATTAAACGAATTGTGCTGGCTTGGTGTATTATGTTACATGGGAAGCAAGGTCAAGCAAAAGCAACATTAAGCTTCCTTTCTGTTATGCAGGAATAAGTATATATTATAAGTGTTCCAGAAACGACATGAAATTCCTGGAAATCGGACATGTTCTGACATAAAATGCTATCTGTCATCAAAATTGAGGCTCCCATTAAAGAACTGAACCCGAGTATTTGGGAAATGCCCTCGCTGACTTTCAGGCCAAGGCAACGGCAGCCGACCATAGCAATGATGGCAAGTGTAGATAGAGTCCGTCCTGCTTCTGCAGAATTAACCCCTCATTGTCAGACTTCTGCCATCCTGAGGTCCTTAGAACAGTCTGCTCCTAAATCAGAGAAATTAGACGGTAAACGACAGCTGTGAGATGAGCAGTTGGGGCTTTGGGAAACCCAAGGCGGCTGCTTGGCTCCTCCTGGCTCCCAGGCAAACACTGCTTTTCATTTGGTGGGTTAAAGCCTTCCTTTGGGGCAAGGCTAATGCCCTCACAGAGACAAATAAGCTGATAGAAATTGTGTTTTCCACTTAGGGTTATGCTTTCCACAATCTCCAGTGATCCAGGCACCCACTTTATTGGGCAAATCATACTAATCTTGACAAAAGCCTCACAAACTTCTTAAAATGATCCCTGTGAGTGTGCTCCTCAGTGATCAGGCAGGGTCAACACAGTAATGGAGAAACTGGACTCGAGCGGAACTGAAAATAATTACATGGGATTGAATGAGCTGATAAACGCGATTATAACTTTCATGACTTTTTATCTGAATGTTACTGTTTTTTTAATCTTTGCTTTCCAGATAAGGGAACCTTTCCCCCTTAAGCTAATTATGACTTACAGCAATTTGGTAAATTATACCTTTGCAAAGTAGAATTGAAAACCCGTATCTTATCTTTCCTCTCTACCTGATCCTTTCAGAATTTGGGAACTCTTGGGCTCCCAGCAGCCTTTCCAGGTGAATAGAGAAGGCTGCTTCCTGGCAAATATAAGAACCTCAAGATATTCTGAAATATTCCTCAAGAAGAGAGGAATCCGCCTACATCTGTGGGTGTTGCAGGAGGGATCTAATGACACGGCTTTCCTGACCTTGAGAGGCCTTGCAAAAGTTCACTCTGAGATCCCTGTACAAAGTCACAGTAAAACCAAGTTTAGGAGAACCTAAGTGACCGATAGGGTTCCCCAGGTGGCTCAGTGGTAAAGAACCCGCCTGCCGAGCAGGAGACGCAGGTTCCGTCCCTGGGTCAGGAAGATCCCCTGGAGAAGGAAATGGCAACCCACTCCAGTGTTCCTGCCTGGGAAATCCCAGGGACAGAGGAGGCTGGGGGGCTATAGTCCATGGAGTTGCAAAGAGTCAGACACAATGACTAAGCAACAGCAACAAATATGATCAATTACATCAATGCAAATAATCATGCCAAACTTATTAAAAATCAGGCTTCTTTTGCAACCCAGTTAGCTTACACTTGACTATACTTGGTGAAAATGAAGATAATTCAAAGACAAAAATTAAGTTTCAATAATATATCTTCATGGATATTAAAGTTTTCTATATTCTGAAGTTTCGTATTTAATACATACACACAAGACGTCTCTTTGTTTCTAAGCTGACATTACTGTAAGGCGTAATTAAGTTCTTAAAAGGATATTCTAGGCTTGTTTCTGAAGCTATCAGAGTCTATCTTTGGAGGAAGATGAGCTGCCCTGTGACCTGCCCTCAGGAGACTGTGCATATTGGAAAAGATACCATTTTAGAGGCTTTCGGTCTGACCTGGAAGGACTCTTATCAGGCACTTATAACTAGCTCTTGCACAGTGACACTGAAGAGAATTGACTCTTGAATTAATATTTTCCACTGAAAAGGGGCCTGTGCATGGACCTGGTCTGTAGAGAGACTGCCAACCTCAAACTCACCTTGAAACTACTGTCAAGCCAGGACGAGAAGAAGGTGACAACGGTGGTCGACGGACGGCCCAGGAAGCTGGGCCAGGCCTGTGAGCCCCATCCTACTAGCTCAGCTGAGCCGTGTAGCCGATGCTCGTCTTCCTATCTGAACTGAAAGTTACCGTTTCACTGCTAACGATACTTTCACCCCCAGCATTCAGGATGGAAAGGAAATTCTCCAGTAAAATTGTTACAGGGCTTCCCTGGTGCCTCAGTGGTAAAGAACCCGCCTGTCAATGCAGGAGACGGGGGTTCGATCCCCGGGTTGGAAAGGCCCCTTGGAGAAGGAAATGGCAACTCACTCCTGTATTCTTGCCTGGGAAATTCCAAGGACAGAGGAGCCTGGCAGGCTACAGTCATGGGGTTGCAAAGAGTTGGCAACAGAAGCTGTCATAAAGCATAGCTCCTGGGATAAGCCCCTCATAATACCCATCCATGACCGTTCGGATTCTCCTAGCATGACCCCTCACCCAGACCACCTGCCCTCTGACCTAACCTTTCAAGTTCAGATTCTCCAACATACTAATGCGCCCATCCCTGTCTGATACCATCCTCTGTTCTCAGAGACTGGACATATTTATCGCAGGACACCCTCGCTTTATTCCTTACTTAACTGAAAAATGTCTTAATGAGAAAACGCAAGGAAATTGTGTCAACAACTCCCTTGTATCAAGAGTCTAGTTGACTTTTGGAAAGCCTACAAGAGAAATGACCCATAGTTTAATAAGACTGTGTTGACTGAACCCTCAGTTCATGGGGCTATTAATGGGGAACCCTGGCGGGGATCGCCTGCCCTCCCCAGGTTCTGGCTTCACGCGTGGGGTTGGAACCGACCCAGCTTCCCAGGGATGGGCACACAAATGTCTCAACAGCTGACAAACATTGCCCCGCTGTGTACACACCAGGAAACGGGCGAGCCTCTTTCTGTCCTCATTACCGAGTTAAGAGATCCATGTTAGCGAGATAGCAGGATAGCCGAGACCGAAATCTTTTGGGAACTGTAGTCCTCACGCAGGAATGTATGTAAGCAGAGGCATGCTCAGAAACCTGTTGCATCAGCCACCACGGGCCCAGTAACCGGAAAGATTGCAAACGGCATTGCAGCACCATGCGCATCCCCGTTTCTCAGCCCCGGCCGCGTCAGATAACAGGGCTGCCTGAGGCTGTCTACCAGCTAAACCGGGAAGTGTTTGAAGTACTCATAATACTCATTTACCTCTGGAGAAGTGCAGACGCCCCTAGAAAGAACTTCCCAAAAGGCAGAATATTCAGGTGGAAACCAAAACTGACCCTAAAATCACGCTTTGCGGGCTTCTCTCAGGAACAGACAATTTCCTTTCTACTCTGCTCTTTGCAGGTGATTGCTTTCTCCACAGTATGTACTTCTTCTCTTCTTACCCGTCCGGCTGCTCCTGGCCCGCGTCACTGCTGTTAACAGCACATGCAAAATCTTTGTGCAACCAGTTATCGCTGATAAAATGCAGAACCTGTAAAATGCTTCTTTATCAGCATATGCCTCTGTTTTTGTCTAGTATATTCATTCAAATAAAAAAAAAAAAGGAGCATACTTAGTACCGAGGGACATGAATGACCCGGGTAGCCATCACCCCGGAATCAAGGAGCAGAAGTTTTTGCACTGAAGCGCAGTTTATTTACAATGCCATGTTAATATCAGGCTCATCGCAAAGTGATTCAGATTATATATATACACATAACTGACATATATCCTCATTTGTTTTTCTTGTATTTTCCTTATGATATTTATTCTATAAATGTTACATAGATGAGTGAAGTTGCTCAGTCGTGTCCGACTCTTTGTGACCCCGTGGACTGTAGCCCACCAGGCTCCTCTGTCCATGGGATTTTCCAGGCAACAGTCCTGGAGTGGATTGCATTTCCTTCTCCAGGGGATCTTCCCAACCCAGGGCTCGAAGCCGGGTCTCCCGCACTGTAGACAGACGCTTTACCATCTGAGCCACCAGGGAATCAACCGTTTATATATAATGTACATGTATGTCCTTTCCCATTATAGGTTATTGTAAGACACTGGGTGTAGCTCTCTGTGCTACGCAGTAAGGCTTCGCTGCTTCTCTGATTTACGTACGGCAGCACACGTGTGCAGTCTCTTTAGTCGTGTCTGACGCTTTGCAACCGTTTGGGTAGTAACTAGCCCACCTGAGCCCTCTGTCTCTGGAGTTCTCCAGGCAAGAATAGTGGACTGGGTTGCCATGCCCTCCTTCGGAGGATCTTCCCGAGCCAGGGATCAGACCCGCGTCTCCTCTGTGGCAGGTGGTTTCTTTCCCACTAGCGCCACCTGGGAAGCCCATAGTGAACACCTGTTAATCCCAGACTCCTAATTTATACCCCTCTCCACTTTCCCCTGGAGAAGGCGATGGCACCCCACTCCAGTACTCTTGCCTGCGAAATCCCTTGGACGGAGGAGCCTGGTGGGCTGCAGTCCATGGGGTCGCTGAGGGTCAGACACGACTCAGCGACTTGACTTTCACTTTTCACTTTCATGCATTGGAGAAGGAAATGGCAACCCACTCCAGTGTTCTTGCCTGGAGAATCCCAGGGACGGGGGAGCCTGGTGGGCTGCTGTCAATGGGGTCGCACAGAGTCGGACATGACTGAAGCGACTTAGCAGCAGCAGCAGCAGCAGCCACTTTCCCCTTTGGTAGTTTATTTTCTGCGTCTGTGAGTCTATTTCTGCCTTGTTTAGATTCCACATATAAGTAATATCACAGGATATCTGCCTTTCTCTGACTTCACTTAGTATGATCATATTTAGATCCATCCAAGTTGCTACAAATGACTTCATTCCACTCTGGCTTCCCACGTGGGTCAGTAGTAAAGAATTCGCCTGCCAAACAGGAGACACAGGTTTGATCCCTGGGTTGGGAATAGCCCCTGGGGAAGGACGTGGCAACCCACTCCAGTGTCCTTGCCTAAAGAATCCCATGGATAGAGAAGCCTGGTGGGCTACAGTCCAAAGGGTCCCAAGGGGTAGGGCACGACTTGGTGACTAAACAGCAGTATCCCAGCACACATGTGTACGCGGCATTTTCTCTATCCATGCACCTGCTGGTGGACATTTAGGCTGCTTTCACACCTTGGCTGTTATAAACAGAGCTTCAGCGAACATTGGGGTGTGTGTATCTTATGAACTAGAGTTTCCGTTTTTTTCTAAATGTGTGTCCAGGAATGGGGCCACTGGATCACACAGTAGCTCTATTTTTTTTAGTTTTTTAAGGTCCTGCCACTGTTTCCCATAACGGTCGTATCAATTGACATTCCCACCAACAGCGCAGGAGAGTCCTCTTTGCTCTACCCCTTCCCCAGCAATTGCTACTTACAGACTTTTTGATGATGGCTGTTCTGACCAACATGAGGTGATGCTTCCTTGTCCTTTTGATTTGGATTTCTCTAATGATCTGTGATGCTGAGCATAATTTCATGTGCCTCTAGACTACATGTTTTTCTTTGGAGAAATGTCTATTTGGGTCTTCTGCTCATTTGTTGACTGGGTTTTTTTTGTTTTTTTTTTCATTGAACCCTATGAACTGGTTGTATATTTTGGAGATGAAGCCCTTGCTGGTCTCTTCCGTTGCAAATATATTCTCCCATTCTGTAGGCTGTCTCTTCATTTTGTTTATGGTTTCCTTTGCTCTGCAAGACTGTTAAGTTTAATTAAGTAAGGGACAAATATTTTGATCAATGCTTTTGATCAATGTATTTCAATGCTTTTCTATTGAAAGATTTATGATTGAAGGAGGAAGTAATTAAAAAATGCTCACATACTGAAGTACAGGGAAGTCACTCTGGCTTATGCTTCTCCAGAGCAGTTTCTCAGAGTGATCTGGGGAGCTGGCTTCTGGTCTATAGGCCTTAGTTTGGTTCAAATGCAACTCTTTTCTACTATTATAGACTGTGTATTGATTATTCTTGTTGACAGTTTAGATGTCTCAAAAAAGAGGATATCCAAATGGCTAATAAATACATGAAGACATGCTCAGTGCCCTTGCTGGGTACAGAAATGCACATTAAAACCAACATAGATAGTACTGTGCCCACCAGAATAGCTAGAACGGAAAGCTGAAAAATTCCACCTTTTGATGAGGCTGTGAAGCAGCTGGAACCCTCATACACTCTGTTTAGCTTGGAAATTGGCAAGAAACTTTGGGGAAATATCTCACGAAACTTCTAATGCTCGCCACCATGTTTTCACTCCTAGCTATAGATCAACAGAAACGGGTAAAAATTTTCCCAAAAGGTACGGCTAGGGATGAGCACAGCAGGGGCTTGCCGGGTAGTCCGGCGGCTAGGACTGCATGCTTCCCCTTGCAGGGAATGGGAGTTCAGCCCCTGGTCAGGGACTAAGACCCTGCAAGCTGCACGGCATGGCCGAGACACAGAAAAGGAATGGCCATGCCAGCTCCGTTTATAACAGCCCCGGAAGAGTGGGGGGCAACGTGCGGAGTGCTCACCCAGTCAGTCGGTCAGTCAGTTCAGTTCAGTCGCTCAGTCATGTCCGACTCTTAGCGACCCCATGGACTGCAGCACGCCAGGCCTCCCTGTCCATCGCCAGCTCCCAGAGTTCACTCAGACTCATATCCATCGAGTCCGTGATGCCATCCAGCCATCTCATCCTCTGTCATCCCCTTCTCCTCCTGCCTTCAATCTTTCCCAGCATCAGGGTGTTTTCCAATGAGTCAGTTCTTCACATCAGGTGGCCAAAGTATTGGAGTTTCAGCTTCAGCACCAGTCCTTCCAGTGACTATTCAGGACTGATTTCCTTTTGGATGCACTGGTTGGATCTCCTTGCAGTCCAAGGAACTCTCGAGAGTCTTCTCCAACAGCACAGTTCTGATACACAGTTGCTGGGCTGTGCATCGGTGAGATTCACAAACTCCATGGACACAGAAACACGTGTGAATCTTTCAAGCAAAACAGGGCATGAAAGGAGTCAGACCAGGACCAGTACGTTTTGGATGAGCCCAGTATTTACAGTGTGAAACAGGCTAAGGAGTCGAATACCTGCTGTTAGAAGTCAAGCTGGCAGCCAGTCAGGCTTGGTTGGGGCGTGATGAAATGGCAGAGGCACAGAGAGGTTTCTGGGCGTGAGGGCACGGCCGCGTCTGTATCTGGAGTTGGGTGGGCGCACGTGACTCCGTCCCTTTCCGTGTGACTGGCGTGCCGCAGAGAGGTTTACCAGGGAAGCCTAGTACGTGGCCACATGGACGCACGTGTGAAGATGCTTGCTGCGGTCTTTTCCACAGCAGAGGAAGCATGGGCACAGCCTGAAGGCCCACTGATGAGGAGAAGGTGTAAATAGGTTGGTGACTATTAATCTTATGAATGGAGCTGGAACGAACCGAGTGGGCTTAAACGGGCAGGCGTGAGGCAGACACACAAAGTGCACAGTGAGTGGAAAAGCCAGCCTGCAAGGCAGTGCGAGCTACGTCAGCACGCAGAGGTCCGAGTGCACACCGCTACAGACTACGCATTGGCTTGGCCGCAAGTCATTCAAGGTTTTCCATGTGATGGTGTGGACACCTGAACAAACTATTTGTCCAACACGATATTTCTACGCAAACACATAGAAGCGTAGAATAAGCAAAGCGCACCAACTGTCCTGGCGATTTTTTCCCTGAAGACTAGAACTGAGGATGGAGGCCAGAGGTATTTTATGTCTATATGTCTATATATAAACTATATATTAATATAATGCTGCTGCTGCTAAGTCGCTTCAGTCATGTCCGACTCTGTGTAACCCCGTAGATGGCAGCCCACCAGGCTCCCCCATCTATGGGATTCTCCGGGCAAGAATACTGGAGTGGGCTGCCACTTCCTTCTCCAATTACTATAATGACATTGCGTTTTATTGCATTTTACTACAATGACAATGGAATCATGATTACTCGGGTAATTAAAAATAATACTTCAAATGATCAATGGAAGGTTCCAAAGGGACATTTCCTAGGTGAATAAAAAATAAACAAATACTTTCAACATATTCAAAAAGTTGAAATTGTGTTCATACCATGACATTAGCTTATTTTGAAGGGTTAAAACTAGAAATTATTAACAAAGGTCTAAATTAGAAATCTCTACCAGCTGCTGATTAAAAAGTACTCCTGTAAACATAACATTTGAGGAAAAAGGAAAAAAGAAATATTACTAAAATTCTAGAATATCAGAAAAATAATGAGATTACAGCAACAAATGGGTTTCTACAAAGCTGTCCTCAAAGATGAAGTCACATCTTTAAATGCTTTCATTATCAAACAAAGAAAAAAAGATCAAAACTTTCGAGTCAAAGATTTTTTTTTTAAGTAGTTGCAAGGAAGTTTAAAACAGTGAAGATAATAGCATAAATTATTAAATTAAAAAAACAGAAAAATGAGAATTGATGAGCAGGTTAAGACCTAAGAGATAAGTAAATCAAAGAGCTAAGTCTCTGAAAGATTTGACAGAACAGACCAAACTCTGGCTGATCCAGCAGCTACAAAGGAGGAGGGAGTGTGAAATAGCAACGAAGCGAAATTTTAAATCATAAAAGTGACAAAAAAAACAAGCAGACAATTTTTAAAATTGACAAGAAATTGCTTGCACTGTTGTATGTTAATAAACCTGAATGAAAACAGATAAATTATCAAAGTTGACATTAAAAGAGCTAAGCAATATGCATAAATAGTTATCCCTGAAAAAAAGGTTAAAAATAGAAAAGATTCCAAAAGGGGTTTCAGACTTAGGCACAGTCTTGCTGTTGAGATACTGTGAACATTTAAGGCATGATTAATTCCAAAATTGTGCACTCAGTTTTAGAAACTTATAAATTTGGAAGACTTGTCAAGTAATTTTGACAAATATAACTCGCCATATGTTCTTCAAACTTTATTACTTAGGAATTGCATAGAAAGATGCCACTATATCATATAGGGAAAGAACAGTTGGGTTTACCAAGGTCAACATAATTTTTAAATGCAGAACTTTTCAAAATATTTAACTTGCAAATGTGCATTGTGACTTTTAACAAGAACAATAATAGGATGTCAGTGTTCCCCAATCTTATTTGTCCAGCCAAAGAACCATTTCTACCTGGAGGTATCTCTTGGGGTGGGGTTCCTTTGGGAAAGTCTGCTATAAATATAAAAATTCACATAAAGTAAAAAATGAAATACTAGCAAATAAAATTCAGCTGCATGCTTCATTAACAATCTATCAAGCTGACCATGAGAAAGAATAATTTAACATAATACAATTATTTAGCAGTGTACATACAATTCATTAATAGGCTTGCAAATATTACCTACATAAATGTTGAAATATCATTCAAAAAAGTTTTAAATATATTTCAATAAAAATAGTAAATGTCAAAAGCTTTTAAATACATAAAGCACTTTCTATGTAGCTACTTTGGACTGCAAGGAGATCCAACCAGTCCATCCGAAAGGAAATCAGTCCTGAATAGTCACTGGAAGGACTGATGCTGAAGCTGAAACTCCAATACTGTGGCCACCTGACATGAATAACTGACTCATTAGAAAAGACCTTGATGCTGGGAAAGACTGAAGGCAGGAAGAGAAGGGGACAAAAGAGAATGAGATGGCTGGATGGCATCACTGACTCGATGGACATGAGTTTGAGTAAAGTCCGGGAGCTGGCGATGGACAGGGAGGCCTGGCGTGCTGCAGTCCATGGGGCCTCAGAGTTGGATATGACTGAACAACTGAACTGAACTGAACTGATGCAGCTACTTAATGGAGAAGGACATGGCAGCCCACTCCAGTATTCTTCCCTAGAGAATCCCATGGACAGAGGAGCCCGGTTGCTGTCCATAGGGTCGTACAGAGTCGAATACAACTGAAGCGACTTAGCAGCAGCGTCAGCTACTTAATAAATATGTGTACTAAAACACAATAAAATTAAAAAGCAAGTGACTTTGTGAAAATATTCACAGCAAATACTGTGCACAGAGAAAGCCCTATTAAAAGTCCTCGACAAAGACCCTATCATCTCAAATAAAACTGGCGAATGACAGCTCATAAATACAGGGCTTGTTACTCAGTCACTGAGTTTTGTCCAACTCTGTGACCCCATGGACTGCAGCACACCAAGATTCCCTGTCTTTCACTATCTTCTGGAATTTGCTCAAACTCATGTCCATTAAGTCGGTGATGCTATCTAACCATCTTACTCTCTACCGCCCCCTTCTCCTTTTGCCTCCAATCTTTTCCAGCATTAGAGTCTTTTCCAATGAGTTGGCTCTTCCCCTCAGGTGATCAAAGTATTGGAGCTTCAGTTTCAGCATCAGTCCTTCCAATGAATATTCACGGTGGATTTTCTTTAGGATTGACTGGTTTGATCTCCTTGCTGTCTAAGGGACTCTTAAGAGTCTTCTCCAGCATCATAGCTTAAAAATATCAATTCGCTGTCACTCAGCCTTCTTTATGGCTCAACTCTCACATCCATACATGACTAGATGAACCTTTGTCAGCCAAGTGACGTCTTTGTTTTTTAATACACTGTCCAGGTTTCTCATAGCTTTCTTTCCAAGGAGCAAGTGTGTTTTAATTTCACGGCTGCAGTCACCGTCTGCAGTGATACTGGAGCCAAAGAAAAAATCTGTTGCTGCTTCCACTTTTCCCCATCTATTTGCCTGAAGTGATGGGACTGGATGCCATGATCTTAGGGTTTTGAATGTTGAGTTTCAAGCCAGCTTTTTCACTCTCCTCTTTCATTCTCATCAAGGCTCTTTAGTCCCTCTTCACTGTCTGCCATTAGAATGATAAGCCTAGACCGTGGGTTCAAAAGCAGAAATATCACTTTGCCAACAAAGGTCTGTAGAGTCAAAGTTGTGGTTTTCCAGTAGTCACGTACAGATGTGAGAATTGGACCATAAAGAAGGCTAAGCACCGAAGAACTGATGCTTTCAAATTGTGGTGCTGGAGAAGACTTGAGAGTCTCTTGAACTGCAAGGAGATCAAACCAGTCAATTCTAAAGGAAATCAACTCTGAATATTCATTGGAAGGGCTGATGCTGAAGTTGAAGCTCCAATACTTTGGCCGCTTGAATCAAAGAGCAGATTCATTGGAAAAGACCTTGATCCTGGGAAAGATTGAGTGCAGGAGGAGAAGGGGAAGACAGAGAATGAGACTGTTGGATGGCATCACTGACTAAACGGACAGGAGTTTGAGTAAAGTCCGGGATAGTGCAGGACAGGGAAGCCTGGTGTGCTGCAGTCCATGGGGTCCCAAAGTGTGGGACGTGACTGAGGGACCGAACAGCAACAATCTGCCTATCTGAGGTTGTTGATTTCTCTCGGCAATCTTGATTCCAGCTTGTGATTCATCCAGCCTGGCATTTTGCGTGATGCACCCTGCATAGAAATTAAATAAACAGGGTGACAATACAGCCTTGTACTCCTTTCCCAATTTTGAACATTGTTCAAATGCCCATTGTTCCATGTCCAGTTCTAACTGTTGCTTCTTGACCTGCATACAGGTTTCCCAGGAGACAGGTAAGGTGGTCTGGTATTCCCATCTCTTGAAGAATTTTCCAGCTTGTTGTGATCCACATAAAGTCTTTAGCATAGTCAGAAGTAGCATGAATCAGAAGTAGATGCTTTTCTCAAATTCTCTTGCTTTCTCTATGATCCAATGGATGATGGCAGTTTGATCAACAAATGGATCATTTGATATTGGCTCCTCTTCCTTTTCTAAACCCAATTTGTACATCTGAAAGTTCCCAGTTCACACACTGCCGAAGCCTAGCTTGAAGAATTTTGAGCCTAACTTAAAGAGTTTTGAGCATAGCTTTGCTAGCATGTGTATTGAGCACAATTACACAGTATTTTGAACATTCTTTGACATTGCTCTTCTTTGAGGTTGGAATGAAACCTGGCCTTTTCCAGTCCTATAGCCACTGCTAAGTTTTCCAAATCTGCTGGCATATTGACTGCAGCACTTTAACAGCATCATCTTTTAGAATTTTAAATAGCTCAGCTGAAATGCTGTCATGTCCACCAGCTTTGTTAGTAATAATTCTTCCTAAGGCCCACTTGACTTCACACTCGAGGATGTCTGGCTCTAGGTGAGTGACCACACCATCATGGTTATCTGGGTCATTAAGACATTTTTTTATACAGATGTTCTGTGTATCCTTGCCACCTCTTCTTAATCTCTCCTGCTTCTGTTAGGTCCTTTCCATTTCTGTCCTTTATTGTGCCCATTCTTGCATGAAATGTTCCCTTGGTATCTCCAATTTTCTTGAGGAGCTCTCTAGTCTTTCCCATTCTACTGTTTTCCTCCATTTCTTTGCACTGCTCACTTAAGAAGGCCTCCTCATCTGTCCCTGTTATTCTCTGGATCTTTGCATTCTGTTGAGCTTATCTTTCCCTTTCTCCCTTGCCTTTTGCTTCTCTTCTTTTCTCAGCTATTTGTAAAGCCTCCTCATTTTTTTGCCTTCTTGCATTTCCTTTTCTTTGGGATGATTTTTGTCACCGCCTCCTGTACAGTGTTACAAATGTCCATACACAGTTCTTCAGAACTACAAACCACTAAAAGTTATGAAAAAGTGTCCAACCACACTTAGCCAAAGAAATGCAAAATTAAAATATTTCTGCTTTTATCTGTCAGGTTGATGACATATACATTGAAAGATATCAGAAGGAACTTGTCTCAGACTTAACTTCCTGCTGATGACAAATACGGATTCAGAGAAAATATAAAATGCAGCTATATGAAGACATCTGAGGATAAACAGAAATGATCGGAAAGTGGAGAGGCTTGGCCTTTGGAGAGAACTACGTGGGCGAAGGTCATGTTTATACAGCCTCTCCCCTTAAAGAATCCCACAGTGTCACGGTTCAGAGCAGCTGAAACACATACTCGGTGTTAGGACAAAAGAACTTCTCAGACCCTTTGTAGAAAGAGTTTGCAATAAATTTCCACCTTAAAAAGCTGGGAAATAAGAACAGCTTAAACCCATAGAAAGAAGACATTGACAAAGATACAAGCAGGAAGAAATGAAATCTTAAAAACAGTGGCGACAACAAACAAAGTCAAAAGGGTTTTCTTTTGAAAAGATAAACGAAATGGGCAAATCCCTTCCCAGAGTAATGAAAGAAAATGAGAGAAACAGATGATGAAAATTAGGAAATATGAAAGGGGCATTACTAAGGGCACACAGGATCTCATGAGCAACTTGGAAAAGAAAGAAAAGCTGTACAGTTTGGTAAGGAGTACAATGCCGTTTAATCACAAACAATAAATTCTTACATAGAAAATTGTAAAGAATTTGAGAAACAATTATTAGAACTAACCAGTGAACTTTGTAAGATGCAGAATTCTATATCAATACACACAAAATTAGTTTATTATCATGTCTATTTTCAACTTACAATAGGATAATCACATTTAAATAGAAGTTTCATTTATAATATTAAAATTTAGATACGTTAGGTGTTCACTGAAAGTTATATAAGACCTCTACACCATAAACTGAAAAATAGTGTTATTTTTATTTTTTAAAAATCTTTGACGGAACATAAAGACAACCTAAATAAATAGGAAGCTATAATGAAACCATATACTGGAAGGCTCAACATTGTTAGAAAGTCAATCCTACCCAGGCTGAACTACAAATATAATGCCATCCCAATAAAAATCCCAGGAGAATTTATGTATAAATTGTCCAGTTAATTTTACAGTTTATTTGGAAGTACAAAGAACCAACCCCTGGAGTAGGAAATGGCAGCCCTCTTCAGTATTCTTGCCTGGAAAATTCCATTGACAGAGGAGTCTAGTGGGCTACAGTCCATGGGGTCGCAATGAGTTGGACGTGACTGATCAACTGAACGCCCCCAAAGACCCAAGAATAGGAAAGAAATTCAGAAAGAGAAGAATGAAGTTGGGGAAATACACTGATTTCAGAATGTCTGTAAAGTTGCAGTAACTGAGTACAGTGTGTTTTGGTATAAGTAGAGGGAAATTATTCAATGAGACAAAATTGGAAGTCCTGATACAGACCCATATGTACACGATCAACTGCTTTTTGAATAGCATATCTCAGCAATTCAATGTGAAAAGGAAAGTATTATCAACAAACGATGTTGAACCAATTGGATAAATGAGTGGGGAAAAAGTGAGCCTCCATCCCTTGGCCGCATTACTCACAGAGATCATTCCGAGATGGATTAAGCATGTCTGTAAACTTAGGAGCTGAAAGCATAGGACTTGCAGCAGGAAACAGAGAGTGGCTTTATGACCTGGAGAGGCAGAGCTTCCTTAAAGAGACTATTACAACCCTAGACGAAACAAGTGTTAAATTTGACTTCAGCAAAAATAAAAGCTTCTGATCTTCAAAATATGTAATTAAGAATCCAACAAAAGCAAGGGACACACTACGATAAAGTATTTGCAATTCACATATCTGTCAGAAGACTTGTATCCAGAATACACAAAGTCCCGCAAATCATTAATAAATAAACTGAGAACAACCAAATAAGCAAAGCGCTGTAACAGACATGTTAGCAAGCGCAAAAGGCAAACAGCCATAAACTGCAGGGGGAGGTGCCCGCCACCACTGGTCATCACACGCAAACCACAAGGATATGAGATAAAACTGCACGTCCCCTAGGACAACTGAAAAGAGAAAGACTGATAATACAAAGTGCTGTTGAAGATAAGGAGCAACCAGAAAGCTCCATGCTGCTGGTGGGAGGGAAAGGTGGGGACAGTTTGGTAGTTTCTTATATGTTTAAACATGGACCTACCCTCTGATTCAGCCGGTTCCCACCTAGAAATTTCTCCTTACTCAAGAGAAGTGAAAGAACAGGCCCACAAGCAGACTTGTGTTTGAATGTTGACGGCAGCCTTACTCATCACAGCCAAATCCTGGAAACATTCCAGGTGTCCTTCACCAGAAGGGATAAACAAACAGTGATATTTGCATACAATGGAACCGTGCTCCGCAGCGAAGTGAATCAGGAGCGGCGCTCCCAGCAGCGTGGGTGTGTCTCGGCCTCATCTCGTCGGCCCAGAGGACCCAGAGACAGAGAAGCCTGCTGCGAGCTCGCTCCGTCACTTGGCGTGTCTGACTCTTCCTGACCTCGTGGACTGTAGCCCGCCAGGCTCTTCTGGCCGTGGGATTTTCCAGGCAAGAATACTGGAGTGGGCTGCCGTTTCCTCCTCCAGGGGATCTTTCCGACCCAGGGATTAAAAACCACATCTCCTGTAGCTCCGGCATTGTAAGGTGGATTCTTTAAGCCCAGAGCATGTTGCACCTTCCATTTAAGTCATGTTCAAGAACGGACAACACTAAGCCAGGACGACAGCAATCCGAACAGTGATTGCCTAAGGGTCAGGGCTCATGGGAGGGAACACAGGAAGACGTTCGGGGATGATGGAAATGTCTTGTGTCTTGACGGATGTGGGGACTACACGGGTACGTATGTTCATCAGAACTCACCAGATCTTGCTCTAAGATCTGCCCTCTGCTGGATATAAATTCTCTCCTCTCCTGTTCCCCCCCCCCCCCTTCTATCTCTGCTTCCTGACCTTCCTCTCCCCTCTCCTCCCTCCTCCTCCTCCTCTATACTCATACACACACATCCTGAAAACAAATGTTGATCTCCAGTTAGGAGGTTCCCCCCCACCCAGTTTCACTTATGAAACTGTTTCCTGACTATTCTAGGCTTGAGAAAAAGAATAAATATATTGGAGATCGTGTGAGCCAAGTTACTCACCTCTGGAGTGCGAGCTATAGTTCAGGAAAGTTACGGTGCAAAGAAGGACCTCCGCAGTGTGGGGCTGCAGCGCAGTTAGCAGCTATGAACCCTCAGTGACGTGTGTAGGTGCAGACTTGTGTCCTGTACGCCCACGTGGGAAAACTCATGAACTGGCCCTGTCTGCAGAAAGGGCCTAGGAGCGGTGACTTCCCGACAGTGCTGAGCACACTTGGGATCCACACCTTGGCTTCTAATTACCACCCTCCCGAAAGAAGCCAGGACACCCTGTATGGCTATTTCCAGGGAGGGTGAAAATTAGCCAGAAAGTAAGGAAGTGCTCTAAGAAAGAGGGGGAACTGGAGGTAGCTCAAAGTGGCTCCCAACTGGGTAAAAGGCAAGCATCCAAATAAACAGATAGGAGCTGAATAAAATAAGCATTTACGAGTCCAATGAATACAAATGAAAACGAATAGATGAATGCCTTACAATGGAAAGCCAACTAATAAACTCAGAAAGAGTGACAGTTAGTCAGTCATGCAAACAAATAAAAACACAGAAGGAAATGCATCAAACTGGGGTCTTCCTGAGCGACAGGTTTAACTGTGAATTTTATTGATCCCCAGCCAGAATTTCCAAATTTCTTCAATAACATGTAATGCTTTTCTAATCAGACTAAATAAATGTTAGTCAAGTCAGATCTAAAAGTAAATATGAATCAGTTGCATCAGGAGGGAAATTGTACCCCATCCCTCGTTTTCTCTAACAGGCACAGATGGGTGACTTTTCACAACAGTTGGCTGAGCACAACACCAGCTTGTGGGAAGAATGGGGTCTGGGGGTGGGGCACCACCCCTCGGAGGTGCCGTGCTGAAAAGAGAGGCTCACAGGCCCAGCTCTGGAAGCCCTGGGCCCGCATCTCGCCTCCGCTCACCAGTCAGCCCGTCCCCACTCTGACCCTCAGACTCCACATCTGTGAGATGGAGGTGAGCCTCATACCCACCCCTCGCTGTCCGTGGAGACGAGAGGACATGAGAGCGTGGGAGCACACCTCCGCCAGGCCTTCCCCGGGGGCTCAGTGGTGGAGAATCCACCTGCTGGTGCAGGAGAGACCAGAGACTTGGGTTCACCCTCCGGGCCGGGAAGGGCCCCGAGAGAAGGAAACGGCCACCCATCCATTTTCTTGCCTGGGAAATTCTGTGGACAGAGGGGCCTGGTGGGCCACAGTCCATGCAGTCGCAAAGAGTTGGACGCGACAGCACGCACGCATGCACGGCCGTGTACCCCAGGGCTCCATGTCTTTTAGGGCAATGGAGACCCTGCGAGGCCTTGAAAACACCAACTCTCAGGCCACTCTCAGAGATCTCACTCGGGAGGCTGATGAGGGGCTGGGGAGGCTGTATTTAAGGTGCACCTGGGCAGTGCAGCTTGAAGGCACCTCTCTGACCTGCCCGGGGAGGCCAGAGCCGGCACTCCCAGACCAAGGGCCAGTGCCCTCCCGGGTGGGCTCCCTGCCCACCACTCGCTGCCCCGGCTCCTGGTCCCCCGTCTGCTCCCAGACCTCTAGGCTGTGTTTAGGTCTGAGCCGCTCAGCTTCCACTCCTCCGTCTACTGCCCGAACAGCCCAGCATTTGGGCCCAGCGACCCCCGAACCCAGGGCTTCTGGTTCTGCGTCCGGAACAAGGGGAGGGCGGGTGAGCACCGGCCACTCTCGGCCTAGGAAGGCCTCTCTCCCACCAGGGGAGGTGGGCAGTGTTGCAGGGCCAGACCTGCAGGGACCCCCAGCCGTGCAGAGGACGGGCTCCGCGTCCAGAAAGGAGCCTCGGGGACGGGGAATCATGGCTCCCGGAACGAGGGCTTCTGGCAGCTTCTTGCACACATATTCCTCAGTTTGACCAGGAGCGTGCACTGTCTTGGCAGAGCTGGAGTATTGACACAGAAATACAGGGAAGGGGTTGATACTCTGCTTTCAATGTTCTGAAGGGGCTACAGAGAGGCAAGGCTCTTGAAAACTAAAACTGTGCTTGCTCCCGTCGGGCCCAGCAGCCTCAGATCGCAGGCAGAGGCCCCTGGCACGGTGCACGGGCGGCACACTGCGCAACCTGGGACAGTCTGCAGAGCGGCCTGCGGGCTGTCGCGCCGGCTGGTCTTGGTGCTGGGCCCTGAGACACAGCCCAGGCCGGGGCAGCAAGGACACCATCAGGAGAGCGTGTGCCAGCGTGAGGAAGGGGAATCCCTCACGGTGAGGACACGGTCGGTGCCGGGGGCACACGGGCAGTGCCGAGAGGACACGGTCAGTGCCAGGAGACTCGGGGAGGGGAGCCCCAGCAGCCCAGTCGCAGCAGAGGGGGGTCAGGTGTTGGGGGAGGATCGACCTTCCCCAGCCCAGCTGCTGTCAGGTCCCTTCTGCGCCCCGAGGCTCATGGGCACCCAGTGTACCCGGGCAGTACCAGCTGCTGACCAGCCACAGCCTGATGGCCAGGGTGGGGGGTGGGGTGCTGTCCTGCAGCAGAGGCGGCCGCAAGCAACTGCGGGCCCCTGAGATGGACTGGCATCCCAGCGATGAGAAGCTGGGCTCCGCAGCTGCCCCAGGCCCCCCAGGGTGGGGCAGCTGGGAGGGGAGCTGGCAAGCAATGCCAGGTTCCCCGGGTTGGAGAGGGAGTGGGTGGGCTGGCGCAGCATGAGCCAGAGACGAGGGCCCTGGCGTGTCTGAGCCTCCCGCCCGTAACTCTGCTTCCTCACCTGTAAGTTGCCAGCGATGCCTTGGTGGCCTGTGGGCCTGGGGAAGGCTCCCGATCATGGCCTGGTCCCAGGGGCGTCCTATGTTCCCTGGTTTACCTGAGCTTGAACATGTCCCCAGGTGCAGAGGCTGACCCGGGCCCTACCCGCGCAGGCCACCCTGACCGCCCACCTGCAAGGTCAGCTGGGAGCCGCTGAGCCGGCCAGGCCTTCAGGGTGCAGCTCAGTCCCGGCCTCTCCCTCGGTCTGTGGCCCAGAGCACACCTACCACCCACACTCCCGCCAGACCGCACCAGGATGACCCGCATACCTCAGACGGCAGGGAGGCCTGGTCTGCTGCAGCCCACAGGGCCGAAAAGAGTCAAACACAGCTGAGCGATGGAGCCACAGCCGACTGCTTTCATGATTTTGAGACATTTTGTCCCATTTAATAAGCCACAAAATTAAATGATGTTTATTCCTTGGAAGAAAAGCTATGACAAACCCAGATAGTGTATTTAAAAGCAGAGACATCACTTTGCTGATAAAGATCCATGTAATCAAAGCTATGGTTTTCCCAGTAGTCATCTACGGATGTGAGAGCTGGACCATAAAGAAGGCTGAGTGCTGAAGAATTGATGTTTTCAAACTGTGATGATCCCTTGGACAGCAGGGAGATCAAACCAGTCAATTCTAAAGGAAATCAACACTGAATATTCACTGGAAGGATCAATGCTAAAGCTGAAGCTCCAGTATTTTGACCAGGCTGATGTGAAGAGTCGACTCAATGGAAAAGACCTTGATGGTGGGAAAAATTGAAGGCAGGAGGAGAAGGGGTTGACAGAGGGTGAGAGGGTCGGGTGGCATCACCGACTCGATGGACGTGAGTCTGAGCAAACTCCGGGAGACGGTGAAGGACAGAGAGGCCTGGCGTGCTGCAGTCCGTGGGGCTGCAGAGTCGGACACGATTTAACGACTGAGCAACAACAAGGCTCATCTGTTACACGTATGAACGGGTGGGTCTCACCTGTGCGTCTCAGGAATAGCCCACTTCTGTGTCCCCTCCTTGTCACCTGCCCTTCCATGTGGCCTCACCCTGCCCCTGAGAGGCTGCCTGCCGGGCCCGTGGCACCCGCTGACCCCGTCCGCCTCCTGCCCACACTGGGGCAACCTCTGCTGTCTGACTGGCCACCACTTTTCTGTGGCCCCCAAATTGAAAGACCAGTCAGCGCAGGGAGCCCCAGACGCAGCTGCCCAGCCACTCCGCTCATCCACAGGTAGGCAAAACAGTCAGCTGCCACTTCGAGTGGGCCTTTGAAATGGAACAGTCCTCCAAGGGGAAATTATGCTCGGGAAGAGTCGGGAAGGCTCCAGCTCTTTGGGGCAATAACGTGACCGTGCTGTCAAGACCCTCGTCAGAACCCAGTGTGATCACTTAACGGCTCCAAGCCGGCGAGCGCAGGGTGACGGCGGGGCGGGGGGCCACTCCCGTGCCTGCTGACCGCTGATGTCCCGGGCAGCCCAGGGGGGAGCAGGAGCTGCGCTTCCAGGAGTGTGGAGAGCTGTCCTCTGAGATCCTCTCAAGGACCCTGGAACTCCGTAAAATTTTATTGAGGGAGCTGGCAGAGTTTGGCTGGAGCAAGTGGCAGCTAGGGTGGGGGGCAGGCGGGGGACACCGTGGCCGTCTCGCTAGCTCCCAAGTTCTGGTAGAAGGCACCCGAGCAGACCTGCTGCTAGAGGACAAACTTGGCCTTGACCTTGTGCCGTGCGCTGTGAGGTGGCAGGGCCAGGGCAGCCTTGCTGGGTGTGCGCTGGGGGGACCTGCGTGGGGACGGCCAGGCCCATCACCTCCCGCGTTTGTCACTGACCAGGGGACTCCAGCCCTGAGCTCCACGTGCAGCTCGCTAGCAAAGCCGGGTCCACCCAGGCCCCAAACCCCGGAGTCAGAGCGTCCGTGGGTCGGCAGGCTCTGCCCTCAGAGCCAAGGGGCAGGCAGTGTGTGGACCTAAGCGGGGTCCGTGCCTGCCCTGCTCTGAAGGGCAGCCTGGGGACCCCGAGTCCAGGGCCCACGCAGCCCCAGGGGCCAGCCGCAGCACTGGCCACAGCGTCTGCTCTGCCCCGGAGCCGCTGTCGGGAGAGCGCAGGGCGGCTCTGGACCGGCCAGCCGTGCTGCCCATCCCTGCGCCATTCTGGGGCCCGCGGCTCTGAGCCCCTCTCCCTCCCCATGACTGTCCCCGGCCTCCGGTCCCCGGGGAAAAGCCACAGCACCGTGGGCCCCTCACGCGAGGAGTCAGCGCGTGGCCGTCCTGCCGTGGATGCCACGTGACACACACCCCGGAGGGAGATAAGCAAACCTCCTCCCTCCTCGGAGCCCAGGCTCCTTCCCACCACCTTGGTCCTCCTGTGATGGGCCTGGCAGGGCGGTCCAGACTTCAGCGTCTTTCCAAATTATGCTCATTGCATCCGTTTATGAGCGGTCTTAAAAGGAAGGCAGCAGTCCATGGAGGGCAGGGCCCGGGCATTCCACAGGGGACGTCCCGTGGGATCAAAGCAGCAAAGCCTCGCCCCCATCCCTCTCCCCCTCCTCCTCCTCCCCCCTTCCCTCTTCCCCCTCCTCCTTCTTCTCCCTCCTCCCTCCCCCCTCCTCCCTCCCCCCTCCTCCCTCTCCCCACCTCCCCCTCCCCTTCCCTCTTCCTCCCCCTCCCCTTCCCTCTTCCCCCTCCTCCCTCTTCCCCCTCTTCCCTCTTCCCCGTCTTCCCTCTTCCCCGTCTTCCCTCTTCCCCCTCCTCCCCCTCCTCCCTCTCCCCTTCCTCCTCCCCCTTCCCTCTTCTTCCTCCTCTCCTTCCCTCTTCCCCCTCCTCCCTCTCACCCCTCCTCCCTCCTGTTCCTCCCCCCTCCTCCTTCTCTGACCCTCAGGCTCCAGGCAAGGACAGGGCCTCCCTGTGTGAGGAAGCCCGCTCTGCCTGTCCCCATCCCTCCCCTGGCCTGCCCACCCAGGCCTCTCCCCTCCCCTGCTGGGTCACAGCCCACCCCACGCGGATGGCCTGCAGTCCCCAGCAGCTTCCCTGCCCAGGTCACTCTCTGACACCTGCCCACCCAGCCCGTGGCTCCTCCTTGCCGGCCCCAGCCTGCTGTCACCAGACACCTGACGACAGGCTCTGATCTCACCTCTTGCCTCTCAGGCTCCAACACAGACATGGGGTTGGGTTGCACAGCCCGGATCCAGCTGCCTGGGGCCTGGGGGTGCGAGCGGTAGGCCGCAAGCTCAGGAAGACGCTCTCGGGATGGGGGCCGAGGGAGAGGCTCAGAGGACCGTGGGAGGACCCCAGTGCCGGCAGCTTCCTGGAGTGACTCTCCTGGCCTTGCTTCCTCACCTGTGAGCCTGGGGAGTTGGCGGCTGTACCTGCCTTAGGGATTCTCAAACCAGGGATGGAGGTGGGAGCTGAGACACCCGCCTTGCCCAGCCTGGCACCCCCTGGAGCACAAGCAGCGCCTCCTGCCACCTCAGGTGCCGGGCTTCCCCCGTGCCTGCTGCACAGAGGAGGGGCCAGGCTGGGTGCCCCCCAACACACACAGCACTCTAGAGATCTCCAGACACCTGCAGAAGAACAGGAATCACCTTTTACAAGCACCTTTGGAGAAAGTCCAGAGAGACAGCGGAGCTCCCCCAAGGCTCCCGACCCAGGGGATGGGAAATGAAGCTGCCACGGCTCTGCCTGCCTGGAAACAGCAGACTGCCCTCCTGCTGCGCCCCAGGGCAGCCCTGGGTGGGGAGGAGTATTCTTGGTTGGAGGGGGCGGCCCACTCAGGCGGGGGTCCCAGGCCCCCTCCGTCACGTTTTTCTCCCCCCAGGAGGGGCCTAGCGGGGGCTCACCTGGGGGGGGAAGCACTGCGGATGCAGCGGCTCCCAGGCCCGGCGACAGCTGGCCTCACGGTGCAGAGTCTTGACGGGATCAGCTTGGACAGGGGTCCCTGCCAACACACCCTCGTGTCGCCAGAGGCCCCCTTGGGCCATCCCGGGGGAGGGCTCCACCTGGGTGGGGGTCTCGCACACCCAGGCACAGAGGGCAGTCCCGGGACAGGCCCTGGCCTGAGGAGGGACAAGCTGGGCAGGAGTGGGAGGCGTTTGGGCACGCGGTGTCTGCGCCGCCGCCAAGAACGGCGGGACCTGCGCCACCTGAGACAAACATCTGCCTGCCCCACAGTGTCGGGCACGGCGGGCTCCCGGCCACACGGGCCCCAGCTCTTTGGGGCACCGAGGAGGGGAGCAGGTTCCACTTGGGGCCCCCTAGCAGCCAAGAGGCCAGAGACCGGCTGCAGGAGAGAGCCGCGGTTCCTTGGAGCCATAGGGCACGGAAGGCCAGCCCCTCACCCACAGCGAGGAGCAGGCCCGGGGAGGGCTCGGTTTGCCCACTGAGACGAACACAGCTGCTCAGACCCCCTGCTCTGGGGGGTGGGGGGTGGGAGAGGGCCGCAGGACAGTCTCCCAGAGGCTGACAGGCCTCCTGGCTGCCTGTCTGTCGGGCAACGTCACCCTGACCCATCCCACCCCAAAGCGCCCCAGCCCCAGATGGCGCACCCAGGCCCCGGGCAGCTCTGGGCACCCCTCCCTGCCGTGTTTACAGCAGCCGCCTCTGCAGGGCGGCTCTGCACAGGCAGGCCCCACACGGCTCTTCCCACCGGGACCCGGAGCCTGGCACTTACATCCTGCCTGCCCGGGGTCCCAGGCCTGGCCCAGCCCTGCCCGCCTGCCCACAGTGACGCCGACTCCCAGGAAAGCTGAGCTCAGCATCTGGCTTCCAGCAAAAAGCGCCGCTCTGATGAC
The DNA here is from genome assembly GCF_001704415.2 of Capra hircus. Taxonomy (NCBI): domain Eukaryota; kingdom Metazoa; phylum Chordata; class Mammalia; order Artiodactyla; family Bovidae; genus Capra; species Capra hircus. The sequence goes on from NC_030828.1 coordinate 68,169,223, forward strand.
CCAGATTCGGGGCCTGTGGAAGGACGTCTGGGCCCAAACAAAAGAGAATCTCAAATTAGGACGCCGAGCGTCTACCCATCTGCTTGTGGAGGGAGGGACCCAGGTTCAGACATCAGAAAACGACTTGCCCGGCCACAGAGCGCCCCCACCCCGGCATGGCCGCCCCTGTGGGTGGGCAGCCCCTGGGTCGTCAGCACAGTCCCGGCCCTACCATGTCCCTTTGCCTCTGAGCTCAGTTCTCGCCCACCCCGACTCACTCTGCCCTGAGCCTCCTAAGGGTGGTGACTGCTGGGGGTCCCCTCCGGTGGGGCCTCCCTCTTGGCTGACAGCACTGAGACCTCCTTAGGGTGACAGCCCAGCCCCCAGACACGCCTGGCGACTGTGCCACCTGCAGGGGCGCCCGCCGCCGAGCTGGCAGGGGAGCACTGACGTTGAAGCCCCCGGCGTGCTGAGCCCCGCGGGCCCTGTGCAGGGACGGGGTGAGGGGCAGGGCAGGCCCACCCCAGGCGGGGCTTCTCCAACCCAAACAGGCCTCGCCTCTTATAAAAAAAAGTGGCATTTCTCTCGTCCTGCCTGCCCTGTGCCCCCAGGAGGGCCTGGGTGGGTAGGTGGGTGGGTAGGGGGTACCCAGCCAGAGGCCAGACTCCAGGCCCTGGAGAGCCAGGTGGTCAGGCTGACAGGGTAGGGCTGTGGCCTTGATGGTGCAAGCGCCTTTCACAGAGGATGGACAGACAGACAGCACTTGTGTCCTTCTGTCCTTTCAAGGAAGCAGCATGCGGCCAGAGGAATAAGCGGGAAGCGCAGCGAACTCATCATGGGGGGCAGGGGGGGCGAGGTGGGGGGCTGGGCAGGCCTGAGCTGCCGAGGGCATGAGCCCCTGGGGTTGTGATGAGCCCCTGGGTCCTGATGAGTCCCTGGGTCCTGATGAGCCCCTGGGTCCTGACGAGCCCCTGGGTCATGATGAGCCCCTGGGTCCTGACGAGCCCCTGGGTCCTGATGAGCCCCTCGGGTCATGATGAGCCCCTGGGTCCCAGCGGCCTGCACTGTGCCCCCAGCCCCCTTGCTCAGCTGGGCTCTGTCCCCCCAGAGCCCCCTCCCAGCCCTGCCGCACTGGAGGGAAGGAGGGAGGCCCTGAGCCAGTGTGCCTGAGATGAGAAGAGGGGCACTTGGGACAGTGGCTGCTCCAGAGGGCGGTGCCGTGGTCCCTGAGGCTCTCGGGGGGGGGGGTCTTATTGCCCCCAGGTAAGCCCTGAGACAAGCCTTCTCCTTTGGGCCATGCCGTGGAGACCAGGGCTGGCAGGGCGGGGCAGAGCTGACCGTCCAAGTTCCCTGTCCGCTCTCCATGCGTCTGCCCGCCTCCCCGGCCACACACTTCACTGTCTGAGGCTGCCTGGTGTTCTCCCTGACACCCCCAGGGCTGGGCCCGGGAGGCCCGGATGCGCCTAAAAGCAGTGAGGAGAGAGCCCAGTGGTCGGGCGGGGACAAGACATGGCTCCCGCCTTCCGCAGCCACTCCCACAGCCGGGGGGTCCGAGCGCCCAGGAGGGTCTCCCTGTCCGCCTGTGCCAGAGGGGCCCACGAGAGTCTGAGCGGGGTTGGGGGGCGTCCTTCCTTCCCGACACATGGACCTCGTCTGAGTGTGGGAGACCCCTGACCACACTGCCTGCCCGGCCTGGGCCGCCTCCCTCAGCCCGGCCCCTCCCTCCACGCGCCACATGGTCCCGGGGCAGTGTCCCTCCACACGGGGGGCGGGGGCCCTGCCCAGCTTGCCAGGAGGTGCCAAGTGCCTGTGGCTGCCTGGGATGGGCGGAGCGGGTTCAGGGGCCAAGTGGCAAGAGCCAGGGGTTCTGGGTGTTGCAGGTTGAAAGGAGACACCTCCTAAAATTCAGACGTCTGAGGTCTAAGCCCAGCACCTCCGAATGTGAGCGTATGTGGGGGAGGGGCTCTAGCAGCTGTAGCGTGTTAGATGGGGGCAGACTGCAGTGGGGGCCTCCACATCCCCTCTGACGGTCCTTCTAAAACAGGGAAGCTTTGACGCAGAGACTCACACAGGGACACTGAGGGCGGGGTCCTTCTACAAGCCCGGGAAGGACAAAGCCAAGAGAATGAAGCCACCCCACCCATATGGGCCTCGAACTTCTGGCCCCCGGGACTGTGGTACTTGTTACACGGCCCGAGCACACTCACATCCAGACCTGGGAAGTGGGCGGCCGGCCTTCAAGCAGAAAATGGGAGGTCTGCAGCACTAACCCACCGGTTGTCTGAATGCACCAGCTTCGGGGACAGATGGGGAAACGGAGGCGCTGGGCTGGGAACGGATTCACCCACAAGGCCCGTAAGACCATGGTGGACTTGGGCCCGAATCCCAGCCCATGATTCCCTGCCCGACCCCCATCCTTCTTTCTGGCTGCACCGGGAGGGCCCATCCCATTGTCTGGTGGAGGGACACTGGTGGCCCGCACAGAGGGAGAGGCAGCTGAGCTTCTAGGGGGGTCGGGGGGACGCCCTCGACCCTGGGCCAGCGAGGCTCTGGGGCAGAGCAGTGTGCAGACGCCAGGCGGACGGAGCACCCAGAAGGGCTTCCTGGGGGAGGGCAAGCCACTTGGGCTGGAGGATGGGCAGGGCTGGGCAGCATCTCTGAGCAAGGGGGTTGGGGCGGGCAGGCTAAGGTGGGGTGGGGAGAGTGGGCAGGACAGCCGTGGGCCTGAGATGCTGGCCAAGGCCCTCCCCATACGTGACTGGCCCGCACGCTCCAGTCGGCCCCACGGCTCCTGCCGCGCTGAGTGCCCGGAGCCCCTCAATCCATGTGTTTAATCACAGAACAGAGAGCACATTATGAACAACCTGTTTCACACGAAAAAGCGAAGCCATTTGCACAGCCGCCCAGCTGGCGCCCCCGGGACCCGCTCAGCCTCCCCCCCAGGCAGGCGGAGCGCCCCTGCACCTGATAGAGGGGGTGTCCTCGAGGTGGAACTCCAACGTCCTGCTGCTCTCAGCCTTCCCTGAGAACGGAGGCTTTATCGGACGCGATGTGGATCCTGCGGACGCTCGCTGTCTGGCTGCGGGGGACAGCCGTGAGCCCCCTCCCCACCTCCTCACCCCCCGCCCACCTGCACGGAAACCCAGGAGCGAGCCCTGTCTGCCAGCCCCGTGTGCGGCCGCCCACAAGGCCTCGGGGAGGCTGGGCCCACGGCCCCTCCAGGCCAACTTCTCCGGCCTCTCCAGGGACCCCTGGGGAGCCCAGCGCCCTGAGAGCAGCCACCCACCCCGGGAGTCCGCCTCGCCCCACCCGGCACACGGCACGCGAGATGGCGTCAGGCCAGGCTGGGGAACGTCCCGGAGTGGGGATGGGCACAGACGCCCGGCTTGGGGAGGGGGCCCCCCGGGACCTCTGCTTCCTCCTCTGTAAACCAGGCCTCGGAGGCTCGGGGGTCGGAAACAGCACTGCGGGTTCTGTGCTCCGGACGCGCCCGCCTCAGCACCCGTGGGTTGAGTGGAGGAGGGGGGCAGAGGCTGAGGGACCAGGGCCTGCCCTGTCCTGCCCTACGGGGCTCCCTCCCGCCCCTCCAGGGAGGACGGGACAGCCAGGGGCCGGGGTGGAGGGTCTGGGAAAGGACCGGAAGGAGGGCCCCGCAGCCAGGGCCCGCAGAGCGCTTGGCACGGAGGAGAGCTGGGAGAAGCGCTGAGGGGCTGGGCGAGGGGTCGTGAGCGGCTCCGGGAGCCCCGTCAGCTGGGTCTGCACACAACGCTTCGCAGCAGAGGATGTCAGCTGGGGTCCAGGGGCCGGCCTGATGTCACCTGTCTGTCACTCCCAGCAGGACCCCCACCTCCACCCAGCACTGCCATTCTGCGGCCTTCAGAGCAGCGATGCTAGAGGTGCCTCTCAGATGACTGGGGACCCTCCCACCCCAGCATCAGCGCCCACTCTCAGGAGGGTCTGTGAGATGCCTGCTGGGACCCCCTGCTGCAGCCAGGGGTGCTGAGGCCTGGCCCCAGTGTCCCCCAACCCACAGCATGTTAGAGGGGAGCCCGCGTGGGAACCTGGGTGTCCTGACACCAGTCTGGGACAGTCTCCAACCTGTCCCCAAAGAGTCCTCAGGGGCAGAGCTCCGCCCCAGCCCCTACTTGGGACCTCTTGCCCTCTGATCCCTGAGAATCGCTTCCCCCAAGCAGGCCTGGCCCCTGTCCTCAGAGTCTGGCCCCTTCCGGCTACAGCGGGCAGGCCAGGGGTGTGGTTCGAGCTGAGAGTCCCTGAGCTCAGCTCACCCCTGCCTGATGGTCCCCAGCCTCTGCGGTCCTCGGCCGAAACCCTTGCTCCCCAGCCCTGCACCCTGTCTCCCCCACCCCGACTCCCCGCCCCGTTTGCTCTGTCCTTCCTTATTGGCTCAGAGCCCTCCAACCTCCCAGGTCTCAGGGTCTCTGCACAGGCTGTCCCTCCCACTCCAAGCCCCCGCCCCACCTTCAAGCCCCCTGCGTGAAGAGGCCCGGCTGCCCCAGGTGACAGCCCTCTGGCTCCCCAGCCTGGCTTCCCTCTCCTGCAGCAACCCCCCTGGGTGTGTGGGGCACTTTGTTCTGACCCCAGCACTGCTGTGAGCTCTGGGAGGCTTGGTTCAGAGTGAGCTCGCTGTCACTGAAGGGATGTGTGAGAATGCCCACCCTGAGCATGGGGTGGGGTGTTCCAGACGCCTTACATCTGGGGTCTAAGGGACAGGGTTGTTCCCAGAGTTTCAGTGGGGCTGGGAGGTCCCAGCAGGTCAAGGGGCTGCAGGGGCAGGAGCCAGCTTGGCCCTGGTCTCCGTGGGGCCTGGGGAAGAGCCAGGGGTGGCGGTGGGTCAGACACGTCCCAGAGCTGCTGGTAAAGTGCTGGCCAGCTCACCTGGACTTCTGGTCTGTGGTCTGGGTCTCTGCGGCCCATGAGCACTGACCTCGCGTGTCCACACAGGACGAACCGCGGGATCACTTGGACCACGCGCTGTTTTGGAGTTGAGAAAGCATTCCCCCCCTCCCTCCCTCATTCCTGCCACAGGTACAGGTGGGCACGTGCCCCTCTCACCTGCAGAGCGCCGGCCAGCCTCATCGATGGACAGAGACGTGAGCAGGGGCGGAGGAGAGAGAATCACTCCAGCGCTAGAGGAACCCGGCTCCTTCGGGGGACTGGCGGCCTGCGGACCCCCTCTTCCCGCTGTAGAGAGCCAGGCCTGCGGCCCCAGCCTCCCCCAACAGAGCCAGGAACCATCTTCATAAAATATTGATTGGTTTGCACAAGCCTTGGGTTGTCAGGAAGGGATGGGGCTGCTTTTGCATGTAAATCAGATTTGTTAAGGGCTTCCTTAACCCTTTCCTGCCTGGCACCTCAGACACCTCCTGGGGCTCCTCAGGGAGTGGGCAGGGGGCCTGGGAGCCGGCGTGGCCAGCATCTCTTCTCGGGCACAGCCGTGAGCGTCTTCCCGGGCTGCACTCTGCCGCTCTGTTCACTGGGCCATCTGGTCTCCCTTCTGCTGGACGCAGAGATGAAGCCGTGTCAGTCCCCTGCGGTCGTGCCGGCCGAGGCTCCATCTCAGGGCAGACACAGACCTCAGCAGTGCTTCCCGGCCCGGCCTTGGCTCCACGTCACCTGGAAAGGAGCTCGGCTCAGGCGGGCGAGAGCTCCCGTCCTGACTCTTAAATGTCATAATCCCGCCTTGGTGATCACGCTGGAATCAAAGGAGGCAGCGTTGGATCTCATCCCAGCAGCCGGGGCTCTGGGCACCGGGGAGGGGGCATGGAGCGCAGAGGGTGGTGAGACGATGGGGAGACTGTCTTGCCCGTTAAGGCTCTGCTCAGGGTGAAACAGCCTCGTGTGGCTAGCAGGGGGCCTGGCAGGGCCAGGGAGCAGCCTCTCTCCTTACAGTGCAGGAGGGAGTGAGCGAGCGGACCAGCATTCTGCAGGGCCTCAGCTGGCCTGTGGGGTCTGACCTCGCTCCCTCAGAAGCCCTCGACCCCCACGAAGCCTGTGTCCACCAGGGGCCCTGGCTCGTCTGGGCTGTCCTCGGCTGCTGGCTCGGGGGCCCTGCGGGCTCTGCCTCCTGTCCCGCCCCCAGGTCCCCCCCCCCGGCTCCTGGCCCTGCCTCTGCTCTGCTGCTCCTGCGGGTCTGAACCTCTCGTGAGTCACACACCTTTCTTAGGGACCCTCCCCCTCCCCACCGCTCCCCGACCCCGGGTCCTCAGGAGGCTTCTGCCCCTCTGACCCCTCTGATACCCATTCCAATGGCCAGGCGGGCTCCAGAGCTGCTTCAGGGATGGGATCCCCCTCCCTGCTCAGTGGCCTGGAGACCAACAGTCACCCGGAAAGTAGGCAGTGCCCTGGCTTTAACAGTCCAGACCCAGCCTGGCCTGCCGCCTCTGTGTGGCCATGGGAACCCCGAGCAGCCACAGCTGAGCACTCCTCCAAGCCGTCTGTCCACCCGCCCATCTGTCCACCTACACCCAACTGTCCGTCTTCCACCCACCCACCCATCCATCTAGCCATCCATCCACCCGTTTACCTATCCCTCATTCCTGTCCACTCAACAAACCCCGAAAGGAGTACTTTGTGCCTCAATTCCGCCAGCTAACTTGGACTTAACTGACTTTTGGAATCCTTTGGAGGACCTTTTTCACTTTGCTGGCCTTGATGCTGTAACTGGCTGGAATTTCCCATCATGCCTCAGGACCCGGGTTTGCTCTACGTGTGAGCAAGGATGGGGCTCTGTTACGACACAGCCACGTTGCAGGACAAGAGTGACATCAGACCGCGCCCGCCCTGCCCTATCATTAATCTCTCTGGCAGCTTAGTGTCCTTCCTGCTGGGGTAAGGGCAAAGATTTGGAGGAAGTTTTGAATCCCTGGGGGGCTTTGCCACTCCTCTGTGTGTGCCTTTGGCCAAGTTTTTGGCTCTGGGTTTCCAGATGGAAAACCAAAGAGTCGGACCCAACCGTGTCTCCCAGCCCTACAGGCCCAACACCAAGATGCTGTGATGGCTGGCCGGCCTGAGGCTATCATCAAAACACTGCATGGGACAGGGGAGGGACAGCCATCACCGCAGGAAGCAGTCAGGCAAGTAAGCAAGAGATGCCGGGCGGCCTCGGGGAGCGGCACCGGGCAGGCCCCTGGTGATAAAGGGGGTCACTTCCTTTGTGTTCCCTGAAACCCACCTTCTGTCCACCTGGCCCCCACTCTTTCACTCCCTCCATCCTTCAGGTGCCCATGGAATAAAGGAGGTGAGGATACAGACCTACCCTAGGGGGTCTGTATCCAAATATGGAATTTCTTCCTAGGTAATTAATCGTTTTTTTAGGTATCCAAGGAAATGGTAAATAAGTAGCCCAGGCGTCTATTTCCTGATTTATTAATTTTGAACTGAAAAATATTATTTCCTCCTGTGTAGGATGAAAAAATAGAACACCCTTATGGCACTTACCAGCAGGCCCCACGCCGGCGCAGGCCCTGGAATCTGCCTCCTATATGCCCACATTTACGTTGCTGAGGTTTGTGGTGTCCAGTTCAGTCTGAAATTATAAAGAAATCTTCTGCGCTTTGTCCTTTGCTGATTTTTAAAACTGAAAGCCAATATATAGCACTCCAGTACAATGTAACTGTCACGCACATTTCTGTCCCAGCTATAATGCTGTTCACAAGCACTGAACTCACCCTCCCATTTTAAACAACTTAAGAAAAGATAAAATATCAAACAATACTTTTGAGGCATTAGAAACGCAGGCAGAGGAAGGGTATGATTTCTGAGAGCTAGGAAGCAAACGGAGAGGCCCCCAGCTCACTGCCGGGATGGGCACCCAGGCCGCGCCCAGAGCCTGGGGCTCTCAGAGCTGAGGATTCAGGGGAGATGTGGTGACTGGAATTTGCTGAGCAGAGGATCTGAGGGGGAGAGAAATGCTTGGGAAGGAGCGAGGCGTGCAGGGGACGGCGGGCTCCGGGCTCTGCACAGACTCCCCCAGAGCCTCCAGCGGTGCAGTGGTCAGGCTTGCGTATGAGAGGAGGTGCAGGAAATTAGTGAAGGTGAAGGCAACTTGAGCAAGGAGCGCTTCAGCCACCGCAGCTGCGGATATTCATAGACCACTTCACCCAGCACTGGCAGAATGCACAGCTTTCAAAGCACGCATAGAACTTTACCCAGATTAGCCATAGTTCACATCATAAAACAAGTGACAGTGGGTGGAAGAGAATTCGGACGGTGCAGGTCATGTTAGTGGCCAAATGGAATTGAATTAAAAACCAGTAACTCAAAGATATCTGGAAAAATCTCAAACATTTGACTGAACAGCACACGCTTCTCAATAACCAATGATTCAAAGAGGAAATCAGAATGGAAATTGGAAAGATTTTTGAACTGAGTGAAAATAAAAACCTGGCGTTTCAAAGTTAGGGGCACGTAGCTAAAGCAGAGGGAATTTCCAGCTCTAAGAACCTACATTATAACAAGAAGGAAGCATCTCAAGTCAGTGACCAAAGCTTCCAACTTAAGGACTGGAAAAAAAGCGACGTGACCCTAAGTAAGCACGAGAATGAAAATAAAGAGCAGAAATCAATGAAAGTAAAGGGGGGATATAAGGAAAGCCAACAGAAGGGAAGCTGATTGTTTCAAAAGATCAACACTGATAAACCTCTATCCCAGCTGAACAAGACAGGACTGGAAAAGGTCAGTTTTCATTCCAATCCCAAAGAAATGCAATGCCAGGGAATGCTCAAACTATTGCACAATTGCACTCATCTCACACGCTAGTAAGTAATGCTTAAAATACTCCAAGCCAGGCTTCAGCAATACGAGAACCGTGAACTTCCAGATGTTCAAGCTGGTTTTAGGAAACGCAGAGGAACAAGAGATCAAATTGCCAACATCCGTTGGATCACGGAAAAAGCAAGAGAGTTCCAGAAAAACATCTATTTCTGCTTTATTGACTATGCCAAAGCCTTTGACTGTGTGGATCAAAATAAACTGTGGAAAATTCTGAAACAGATAGGAATAACAGACCACCTGACCTGCCTCTTGAGAAATCTGTATGCAGGTCAGGAAGCAACAGTTAGAACTGGACATGGAACAACAGACTGGTTCCAAATAGGAAAAGGAGTCCGTCAAGGCTGCATATTGTCACCCTGCTTGTTCAACTTATATGCAGAGTACATCATGAGAAACGCTGGACTGGAAGAAACACAAGCTGGAATCAAGATTGCCAGGAGAAATATCAAGAACTTCAGATATGCAGATGACACCACCCTTATGGCAGAAAGTGAAGAGGAACTAAAAAGCCTCTTGATGAAAGTGAAAGAGAAGAGTAAAAAAGTTGGCTTAAAGCTCAACATTCAGAAAACGAAGATCATGGCATCCGGTCCCATCACTTCATGGGAAATAGATGGGGAAACAGTGGAAACAGTGGCTGACTTTATTTTTCTGGGCTCCAAAATCACTGCAGATGGTGACTGCAGCCATGAAATTAAAAGACGTTTACTCCTTGGAAGGAAAGTTATGACCAACCTAGATAGCATATTAAAAAGCAGAGACATTACTTTGCCAACAAAGGTCCGTCTAGTCAAGGCTATGGTTTTTCCAGTGGTCATATATGGATGTGAGAGTTGGACTATAAAGAAAGCTGAGCGCAGAAGAATTGATGCTTTTGAACTGTGGTGCTGGAGAAGACTCTTGAGAGTCCCTTGGACTGCAAGGAGATCCAACCAGTCCATCCTAAAGGAGATCAGTCCTGGGTGTTTATTGGAAGGGCTGATGTTGAAGCTGAAACTCCAATACTTTGGCCATCTGATACGAAGAGCTGACTCTTTTGAAAAGACCCTGATGCTGGGAAAGATTGAGGGCAGGAGGAGAAGGGGATGACAGAGGATGAGATGGCTGGATGGCATTACCGACTCGAAGGACATGGGTTTGGGTGGACTCTGGGAGTTGGTGATGGACAGGGAGGCCTGGCGTGCTGCGGTTCATGGGTTGCAAAGAGTCAGACACGACTGAGCGACTGAACTGAACTGAAAGATGATCACTGTCAGGAATGAGAGTGAATATCACCTAATATTCTGGTTATTATGAGGAAGAAATCGAACTTTATGAAAAGCTCTTCCGCAATGAATTTGACAACTTCTTTAAAGATATAAACTATTAAAATTAACTTAAAGAAAGATAGTGTGAACAGTTCTATATCTGATAAAGAAATTGGGTTTGTAACTAAAGCCCTGACCACAAGGAATGCTACAGGCCCAGACAGTTTCAGGGGTGAAGTCTACCCGTACAGGAAGAAGAAATAACACCAATTTTACTAACTCTTCCAGATAATAGAAAAGGTGGGGTCATCCCCATTATCATTAGATGAAGTCAGTCTTACTGAGATATTTAATCACAGGCATCATAAAAAATGATACCAGCAAACAACCTTTGTCACAAACAAGGATGCAGAAATTCCTACCAGAGTTTTGGTAGGAATATATACATACATTTATGACACTATATCATGACAATTGAGGTTTATCCCAGCAAGGCAAAGTTGATTTCATGTCAAAAACCCATCAATAAATTTCACCATATTAATGTACTAAAAAGGAAAATCATATGCTCACCTCGATGGACATGAATTTGAGCAAACTCCCGGAGACAGTGACGGACAGGGAAGCCTGACGAGCTGCAGTCCGTGAGGGTGCCGAGTCAGTCACAGAACAACAATGACCGTCTCAGCAGAAGAAGCTCCTGATGAAATGCAGTATTAATCCATGATGAAGCTCTTCAAAAAACAGGAATAAAATGAACTTTCTGCATCTGATAAAGGCCGCCGACCCAAAACTTACATCTTCCCAAGATTGAGAACGAGATACAGATGCCTGTTCTCATCTTTGATTTTCTTGTCACTTTTAATCAACAGTTCCTGAAGTTCCTTTCCTTTTTTTTATAAAAAATTGTTAATTAATTTATTTGGCTGCCTCAGGTCTTGGTGGAGGCGCATGGGATCGTCCTCGAGGCACGCAGGGTCTTTTGTTGCAGGGGGCGGGCTCAGTAGTTGTGGTGGTGGGCTTAGTTGCCCTGCAGCATGTGGGATCTTGGTTCCTTAACCAGGGCTTGAATCCATAGTCCCTGCTTTGGAAGGCAGACTCTTAACCGCTGGACCACCAGGGAAGTCCCTGGAGTTCGTATCTTGTACAATAAGGCAAGAAAAAAAGACATGCAGATTAGAAAGAAACAAACTTTCTGTAGAAACTATTCCGTGGAGTCCACAAAGTAAAGGCTACTGGACTAATTAAGAGTCAGCAAAGCGGCAGGGTCAAGGTCAGCATACAGAACTGTGTGTTTACACTGGCCTCCTAGATGGTAAAGCTCTGCCTGCAACACAGGACTCCTGGGTTCAGTCCCTGCGTCAGAAAGATCCCCTGGAGAAGGAAATGGCAACCCACTCCAGTCTCTTGCCAGGAGAATTCTGTGGACAGAGGAGCCTGGTGGGCTACAGTCCATGGGGTCACAGAAAGTCAGACACCGCTGAGCGACTAACACTTTACAGTGAATTGCTGTGAGTATATTTACTTACTCACAGAAAATAATCAGAACTTGGAATTTTAAAAACTATAACCTGTAAAACACCACAAACAAATACGGAATACTTCGGCATAAATTTGACAAAAGATATGGGAGACTTCTACATCAAAAACCACAAGCACTGAAATTAAACAAGGTCAAACTAAATGGAGATGTAGACCATGTTCATGGATAAGAAAACTCAAAGTTATTAAATGTGAATTCTCTTCATGTTGATCTATAAATCAATGGGATCGCAATCAAATTTCCAGTAGGTTTTTCCTGTAGAAATTGACAAATGGAAACTAAAATTCATATGGAAATGAAAAGGACCTAGAATAGTTGAAACAACTTGGGAAAAAAATAAGGTTGGAGGTCTTTATCTGATTTTAAAACTAATTTTAAAGTTACATTAATTGAAACAGTATGGTACTGGCATAAAGATAGAATACAAGATCCCTCCAAATATGTATATACACAGTCAGTTGACTTTTGACAAAACTGCAAAAACAGTCCAATGAAGAAATATTAGTCTTTTCAATGTAACACTGGATTTAAAAAAAAAAAGACAAAACTTTGATCCCAAACTTACAACATATACAAAAAAAAATTCAAAATTAATCATAGACCTTAAATTATAAAACTTCTAAAAGAAAATAGGAGATCTTTGTAACTTGGATTAGACAGAGGTTTTTTTAGACATGACATCCCAGGGACGGGGGAGCCTGATGGGCTGCCATCTCTGGGGTCACACAGAGTCGGACACGACTGAAGCGACTCAGCAGCAGCAGCAGACATCACGGCACAATCCACAGAAGAACAAATTGATAGGATGCTCTGCATCAAAGCTAGAACTTCTGTTCTTCGAAGTGCTTCACCGAGAGAATGAAAGGACAGCAGAAGATCGGGAGACCAAACTTTCAGACTGCGCATCTGTAAAGGACTTCTATCCAGAACATACAACAGCTCTCAAATCTCTACCAAAAGAAACCAAGTACCCAGTGAAAAGTGTGACAAAAACTGGGACAGAAGCTTCAGGAGAACCACGGGTGGCAAAGAAGATTATGAAAACGGCACCATCAGTCATCAAAGAGACGCAAACGAAAGCAGAAGGTACCCTGATGCACCTACAAGAGCAACTGAAATGGGAAAGACTGGCCTGCTTGGAGGTGCTGAGGAGGTGGGGCGGCTGGAACCCGCCACGCGCTGCAGCTGGGAAAGCACAGTGTGCAGCCACTAGGAAAATTTGATGGTCCACTGAAGACACAAATACCTACTGTATGAGTCAGCTGTTCCACTCCCAGATAAATCAAAGCTTAAGTTTATATAAAGACTTGTGCACCCGTGTTCATAGACAGGTTATTTGTAAGAGCTTCAAATGGGAGACAATCCAGACGTTCTCCAGGCGGTAAGTGCATAAAGGACTTATGTACACTCATGCAATTGAACCTATTCAGCCGTGAGCAGAAGTGATACTGTCGATACTGGCAACAGCATGAGTGAGCCGGAAGACAATTTTGCTAAGAGGAAAAACGAGGCCGCATTCTATGCTCTCCTTTATATAAAAATCACAGAAAATGCCAACTAAATTGACCAATCCCTAAGAAAGGCAATGCCAAAGAATGTTCAAACTACCACACAACTGCACTCATCTCGCACACTAGCAAAGTAATGTTCAAAATTCCCCAAGCAAGGTTTCAACAGTACATGAACAGTGAACTTCCACATGTTCAAGCTGGATTTAGAAAAGGCAGAAGAACCAGAGATCAAATTGCCAACATCCGCTGGATCATGGAAAAAGCAAGAGAGTTCCAGAAAAACATCTACTTCTGCTTTATTGACTATGCCAAAGCCTTTGACTGTGTGGATCACAACAAAGTGTGGAAAATTCTTAGAGATGGGAATACCAGACACCTGACCTGCCTCCTGAGAAATCTGTATGCAGGTCAGGAAGCAACAGTTAGAACTGGACAAGGAACAACAGACTGGTTCCAAATCCGGAAAGGAGTCCGTCAAGGCTGTGTATTGTCACCCTGCTTATTTAACTTATATGCAGAGTACATCATGCAAAATGCCAGGCTGATTGTAGCACAAGCTGGAATCAAGACTGCCAGGAGAAATATCAATAACCTCAGATATGCAGATGACACCACCCTTATGGCAGAAAGTGAGGAGGAACTAAAGAGCTTCTTGATGAAAGTGAAAAAGTTGGCTTAAAACTCAACATTCAGAAAACTAAGGTCATAGCATCCAGTCCCATCACTTCATGGCAAATAGATGGGGAAACAGTGGAAACAGTGATAGACTTTATTTTCTTGGGCTTCAAAATCACTGCAGATGGTGACTGCAGCTAAGAAATTGGAAGACGCTTGCTTCTTGGAAGAAAAGCTATGACCAACACAGACGGTATACTAAAAAGCAAAGACATTACTTTGCGGACAAAGGTCTGTCTAAGTCAAACCTATGGTTTTTCCAGTGGTCATGTATAGATGTGGAGAGTTGGACTATAAAGAAAGCTGAGCACAGAAGAATTGATGCTTTTGGACTGTGGTGTTGGAGAAGACTCTTGAGAGTCCCTTGGACTGCAAGGAGATCCAACCAATCCATCCTAAAGGAGATCAGTCCTGAATGTTCACTGGAAGGACAGATGCTGAAGCTGAAGCTCTGATACTGTGGCCACCTGATGTGAAGAACGGACTCATTTGAAAAGACCAGATGCTGGGAAAGATTAAAGGCAGGAGGAGATGCGGACGACAGAGGATGAGATGGTTGCATGGCATCACGGACTCAATGGACATGAATCTGAGTGAGCTCCGTGAGCTGGTGATGGAAGGGAAGCCTGGCGTGCTGCGGTCCACGGGTTCGCAAACAGTTGACACGACTGAGCGACTGCACTGCACTGAATAAACGGAGCGTAGCCTTTGCAAACATGAATTATACGTCGTCCGCCTGAAGTGCGGGCTTCCCGTGTGGCTCAGTCAGCACAGCGTCCGCCTGCAGTGCAGGAAATGCAGGCTCCATCCCTGGGCCAGGAAGGTCCCCCAGAGAAGGAGATGGCACCCACTCCAGTATTCTCGCCTGGGAAACCCCATGGACAGAGGAGCCTGGTGGGCTATAGTTCACGGGGTTGCAATGGATTAAACATGACTTAGCGACTAAACCACCAGCACCACACCTAACAAATATTAACATACAACATTGCAAATCAACTGTAACTCAATCTTTTAAAAGGAAAGAAAAACTACTCTTGAACCGAGGATTGGAGAAGACACAGTAATTCCTGATTTGAGGGGGACAGAAGCCTCTTAGTCCTCTAGGAACACAAGAGAATTTCCTTCAGTGTCAGAGATGATCAGATCCCATGGAATGTGCTACCCCGATGGCGGACGTCAGCACCGCTGCCCTTCAGAGCAGTTCCACGTTTCTGCCTCACAATGGAGAGCGCCTAGAAGCACATTGTCCAGGAAAAAGAAACGTACAGTCTAGAAAGGGGGAAAGCCAGAAACAGCATTATTTGCAGGTTGTTTTTAACGAAAAAATTCAAGATGACCTGGGTGGCTCAGAGGTTAAAGTGCCCGCCTCCAACATGGGAGACCCGGGTTCAATCCCTGGGTTGGGAAGATCCCCTGGAGAAGGAAATGGTAGCCCACTCCAGTATTCTTGCCTGGAAAATCCCATGGATGGAGAAGCCTGGTAAGCTACAGTCCATGGGGTCACAAAGAGTCGGACACAACTGAGCGACTTCACTTTCACTATGGAAGTTAATAAGGAATTCAAGGAATTGCTGAATATAGATTCAATTACATAAGAATTACTTGCAAAGATTCAGTCAGTCAGTTCAATTGCTCAGCCATGTCTGACTCTTTGCGACCCCATGGACTGCAGCACACCAGGCTTCCTTCTCTATCACCAAATCACGGAGCTTACTCAAACTCATGTCCATTGAGTCAGAGATGCCATCCAACTATCTCATCCTCTGTCATTCCCTTCTCCTTCCGCTTTCAGTCTTTCCCAGCATCAGGGTATTTTCCAATGACTCAGCTCTTTTTGCATCAGGTGGCCAGAGTATTGGAGCTTCAGCCTCAGCATCAGTCCTTCCAATGAATATTCAGGGTTGATTTCCTTAAGGATTGACTGGTTTGATTTCCTTGCTGTCCAAGGGACTCTCAAGAATCTTCAACGGCACCACAATTCCAAAGTGTCAATTCTCGGCTTTCCTTATGGTCCAACTCTCACATCCATACATGACTACTAGCTTTGACTAGATGGACCTTTGTCGGTAAAGTAATGTCTCTGCTTTTTAATATGCTGTCTAGGTTTGTCATAGGTTTTCTTTCAAGGAGCAAGCGTCTTTTAATTTCAAGGCTGCAGTCACCATCTGCAGTGATTTTGGAGCCCAAGAAAATAAAGTCTGTCAGTGTTTCCATTGTTTCCCCATCTATTTGCCATGAAGTGATGGGACTGGATGCCATGATCTTCACTTTTTGTAGGTAAAATAATATCATAAGATGCCATTAATAGTCCCCAAAACACAAGATTTCTAGGAGTATGTGTGCAAAATAACGTTTGCAATCTTTCTTACAGGAGCTTTGCTGGCTGGACTTTACTGAAGTCAGAAAAGACCTAAAAATGAAAGATGAACCGTATTCATAAATAAGAAGATTCAAAAATGATGAAAATTCCCTGTATTTCCAATATATATCCAATAAGAGTTTTTCGAGCTGATTTACAAAATCAACATATAAGAACAAAGAGTAAAAACAGCCAAGACACAGCTGAAGACACAGGCCAGAGACTTCCTTCAGACTAGACTCAGTCTGGAAAGCTACAGGGTTCCAGGATGGACAAGTGAAATAATGAAACTGGGGAAATAGTTTGGACCAGACCCCTGTGTACATGAACTTGGCATGGGATAGAAGACACTTCTTCCTCCAGTGGGGAAGAGTGGGCTACAGCCACGGTCCCCGGACCACAGAAAAAAGATGCTTCACGTCGGGGGGATAGAAACCTACACGCAGAAATGCAAAACCGCCATGGACAACGCGAGCTCTCACACCACTCTCGCAAAGCATAAGCAGACGTTTGGTGAACCGGGCACATTAAAATGTAAGATTCTGTTCCGCAAAAGATACCATCAATGAGGCAAGAAATACAGGCCTCAGTCTGGGAGGATGTATTTGCAACCAACATAACCAATAAAGTATCACTAGCCAGATACATAAATAATTCCTGAAAATCAATAAGAAAAAGGCAAACGACCCAATAGAAAAATGAGCAGATGATGGGCAGCCATAAATATCAGAGAAAACAAAGTGCAATAAATATGTGAAAAGACGCTCAGCTTCACTGCTGACACTGAGGAACACAAATTAAAACAACGAGATGCCATTGTTCAACCACGAGAGTGTAAGGAATTATACGTTTGACACCGCTGAGTGTTGCCGTGAATTCGTGGAAACGGGAGCTCCAGCCATCGCTGGCGGGAGTGTAAATTGGTGGAGAAGCTTCGGACAGCAATTTGCCAATACTTAATAATGATGATGATGGTTAGCACTTAGAGCATGCGAGGCACAGTTAAAGTATCGCACGTAGGACTTCACGGAAAGCCGAAGGTGCACACCCCACAAGTCTGAAGTGCTAGCACCAATGGAGAACTTCCGCTCACCTGCCCCTGCAGAGGCCCCTGGTGGGATGGCTGTCTGTAAACATGGAAAACCAGAAAGGCTCAGAGACTTCCTTAGTGGGGAGGGACCAGTGTATCCAGTCTTATTCCCACCATGGAATGTTCTACCACAGTCCAAAGAAGCACGGGGTCTCCCCAACTAGGTTTACATCCAACGACATGAATGTATTTCAGAAACTTGATGCGAGTGAAACAGGCAAGTTGCAAGAATTTCTCACTCTTTTCCCATTTATGTAAACTTTAAAACACAGCAACGCCTGTTGCGAGTGTGTGCGTGCGATTAAAAAGTGTAACTGTGTGCGTGGGAATGATACGCCCCAGCAGCCCAGTGCTCCTCCCTTGCATGCCTCCTGGAGCTGCCTGTCCGTCTGTCTGTCTGCAGGAGCTGAAGCCTCTGGAATGCGCTCAGGAACCCAGGACCGGCTCCAGGGTCTGGAAGCTGCAGGAAGTTCCTTCTGGCACCTCCAGGACATTTAACATTTGAAATCACAAATGTGACTGGTTGGAATTAAGGAAAGCAGAATGAACACAGACAAAGAGTGTTTGTTTTCCATTCAGGATGGGAATCCTTCTCGTGGTGGGAACAGGGGAGATCTCATGCTTGGTGAAGCAGCAAAGGCTCCGGGTAAAATCTGGGGCGAGCTGAGGCTGTCAGCCTCGCACTTCTGTCCCACGGGCAGGCCCAACCGGGCAGCATGCTTTCTGAAAGCCATGAGGACCAGAAAGGAAGAGGCGCAATCCGTGACTTGCTAGAAGTGTCATCCGGGGAAGAAAAACGACGGCAGCAAATAATAATAGTGAGAGTTTAGTAAGACAGAGGCAAGACCAACATCCAAAAAGCCGTAGCTTCACTGCGTACACCAGGAACAACTGCTTAAAAGGAGCATTCGTCCTCATCTGCAACAGCCAGAAAAGCTGGAAAACACCTTGGGGGAAAAGAGCTGAGAGAAGTGCAGCCTAACTTATTCGAGGAAAAGATAAACTTGACCACAGACACAAAAGGAAATCTGAGCCCGTGGGGGAGCGCTCCTCTTCTTACAGGAGAATCCTGACCCGAGTTCACACAGTGGGGCCTCTACTGCGCTTTGGTTCAGTCCAGTCGCTCAGTGGTGTCTGACTCCCTGCGACCCCGTGGGCTCCAGCACGCCAGGCTCCCCTGCCATCACCAGCTCCCGGGCGGAGCTTGTTCAAACTCATGTCCGTCGAGTCGGTGATGCCTGCTGTGCTGCACCTGCAGAAAGGACAACGCCCAGGCGCAGCAAACCCAGACCTGAGAAAGAGCAGTGAGCACTGGACTCGCAGACAAGGCACAAAGCGCCCAGAAACAGACCCAGGCGCCTGTGCAACGCGCATCTCACCTGGGGGAGGGCGGGGGCCACGGGTGCGTCCGGAACAGGCTGCCCGGGGGGACAAAATGCAAGTACGTTTCTAAGTCATGAACACAGGCAAAGTCTGCAGATTAAAGACACACACACACGCAAAGATAAACAGTGCTTGATTTCACTGGTAGTCAGAGCCCAGAAAGAAATGAGATAGTACTTTTTACCCATAAAATTGGGGGAAAGATAAAGGATTAATACTTTCTAACCACGACAAAATTGTAAGAGAAACAGCCCCTCTCCTTTGCATGGTTTTTTATAGTCTTTTCAGAAAGCAGTTTGGAATATCCATCAAAAACATCCACGTGTCCCCCTTTCCCCACAGTCAAGCTCGCCCTCTGAGATCTCTGCTCCCGGAGACAGGGACACACAGGACAGTGAAGAGTCATAGGCAGTGAGTGCCTGGTGATAGCAAAAAATAATTAAAAAGGAAGGAAAGAGAAGCCTTCAATTCTTCATCAGCAGAGGCGAGTGTGTTACACAGGACATCATCCACAGGACTGAGAAGTCAAAATATAAATAGAAATTAAAACAAGGTCGGGCTGTGAGTGCCAGCTCGAAAGCTCCCCAGGACATCGTGTTAAATATGAAAAAGGAGTCGCAGACAAGCCATGAATATGCATGATTCCATTTGTGCAACGGCGAGATCGCCAGACGCAAGTGTGTGTTTTATCTTGTATGTACACAGACGTGCACGTGCACGCAGACAGCGCGACCAGGCGCCGCCCTGCCGCCCAGGCGGAGGGGGGAGAGCCGGCTTTGTACTCGGGTCTTGGCCACGTGCACACACCGTCCCCAGACACGCGTCCCTGTGTGACTCATGCAATTCAAACAAACGCCTGCGACGATGAAAGGAAATTAGAACAGGCAGCTCCGTGCGCAGGCCTGGAGCTGAAAAAAGAAAGAAAGGGCAAGCGAGAAAAAGGAGTGGGGCTCGAGGCGTCAGGGGACAGACTCCCCTGGAGCCCTGGGTGGGAGACGTCCGGGAAGCGGAGGAGATGGCCAGGATGATCTTGGGGCGTGAGCCGGCCGGGGGGAGCAGCCGGGTAACTCAGGAGGGCGCGGGGGCGTGCGGGTGGTCAGGAGAAGACCTGGGCCCCAAGAAGCGTGGGGCAGCTCAAGAGACGAGCCCCAGATGCAGCGGGAACCTTGGAGAAAGGGAGCCAGCAGGGGTGGGTGTGGGGGGCTCGGGAGGCCCGGATCGGCGGGCTGGGCTGGTCGCCGCCTCCCTCTGCCTGTCTTTCCCTCGTCGTTCTGCTGTCTCCGGCACCCAGTATTACTGACGATGGTTCTGCTTTTGGACTTTTGGCCGCACTGCCCCGCGTGTGGACCTTAGTCCCCCCTGCAGGGACGGAGCCCCGCATTAGGAGATGGGGTCGTAACCTCTGGGCCACCAGGGAAGACCCCCCTGTGCCTTTGTGAAGATGGGAGCCGTGAGAACTCCCCGGGCCTGGGGCGGGGAGAGAAGGGGGTGTGGGGGGTCTCAGGGGCCTGTCCCCCATCCTCCCGGTGTTGGAGGCAGGAGGCCGGGCTCGGCGAGACTGGGGGCTGGGGACAGAAGGGAGGAGGCTTGGCGGGCGGTGGGCCACACGCCCTTAACAGGTGGGATTGCTAAGCAGGGTCTGGGGTCCTCGGGGTCAGGCCCACGTGACTCTGGAGACGCCACCAACCCAGCATAAATGTTCTCGGGGGCCTGGACGGTGGGGCTGTCAATGGTGGGTCCTCCCCGTGGCTGTGAGCGAGGTTCGGGGGCCACAGGAAGGGGGGCGGTACAGGGCAGCGAAGGAACCCGGGGCTAGGGGGCTGGGGGCCACAGGAATGGAGCCCTGAGGGGCGGGAAGCGTGTGGAGGTCCCAGGGCCCCCATGGGGCTGGAGAGCCTGCTGTGGGGCGCCTGGGCCAGGGCTGGAGGCACAGAGGCGGTGCCCCGGGGACTAAGGTCCACACTTGGGCCCACCTGCACGCCTCCCGGGCCTCAGGCGGGGCCGGCACCTCACTGCCGCCCGGACGTCAGCTCCCACGTGCCCCAATCTGGACGGC
Source organism: Capra hircus (assembly GCF_001704415.2). NCBI lineage: Eukaryota > Metazoa > Chordata > Mammalia > Artiodactyla > Bovidae > Capra > Capra hircus. The sequence goes on from NC_030828.1 coordinate 68,189,859, forward strand.
AAGCCTGCAGCACCGAGGGGCTGTGACCACCCCGATCCTGTGCCTGGACCCCTGAGCCCGGCGCCCAGAGGGCAGCATCAGGAGACAGGACACCCAGCCGCCGAGTCCCCGGGAAGCTCTGTGAACAGACCCCCAGCAGCCTGCACATTGAGTCAGAACCAGACCCACGGCTTCCGGCCTCCGGGACCAGGGCAACACGTGTCTCACCAACAGGGGCCGCCCACCCTGCCCACGAGCGCGGTCCCCCAGGGAGGGTGAGCGGGGCAGGGCGGCCCCGGGCTCGGCGGGTCTCTCCATGGGTGTGAGCCGGGGAGCTGCTGATGGTGATGGAGAAGGTAGACCGCACATCCTTTCTCCTCAGCAATCTGCATTCAGGAAGCACACTCCCGGGGCAAGACGTGAAGACTCAAGCCTGCTTTGGGGAGGAAAGAGGCTTTCGGGCAAACGATGAACCAGTGCTTCTTTCCACACTCGGGTGTGTCTATCGAGTTTTGGGGGACCCAAAACTTTTTGGGTGGGAATTTGGGTTCAACCTGGTCATTCAGGGAATGGCTGGAAATGCTGGCTTTCTGAAGCCTGGGGACTGCTTCGGGGGGTGAGGGAGAGCTGTCTGCAACAGCAAGGCCCCAGCCCGAGTTCCAGGAGGGAAGGTGACGCCACGTGGCATCCACCGACCCTGGGATGGGGCTTCCCTGCTTTCCCGCGTGCCGTTCCCGTCGGGAAAGCACAGACAGAATCGTCCTAGCTCATTCCTCACCGAGAAGAGTGATTATGAGGCAAAGTCACCTCCATACAGTGCGTATGACTTTAATATCAGTAAACCCCCCTTAAATATTAGAGGCAGTGAGGAAATATTAGTTAAATTATCACAGACTAATATGATCAGTTTCCTCTAGGATAAAATGTGATAAATGGGTTTTAATAAACTAAGGAGAATTATACGCGTCATATTCGTGGTTCCTGTCAATTTTATTTAGAGTGAAATGCCATTGCAATAATTAGTTGGGTTTTACTGTGTTCATTAAAAGCTTTTTTAATGACCGCTTGGAGGAATAAGTGAAATTAATTTCTTCCTAGAACATCAGAGAAATTCATCAAACAAACAAAAAGCAAACTCTAGGGCATGTGTGAGGCAGGGTGGGGGCCCGTGATCTGTGTGCCCGGCCCTGGGGGTCGTGCCTTCCTGTCCCTGGCATTGGGACTGCTCAGGGGAAGGATGCAGGTCCCCAGTGGAGGCTCTCCCTCCAGGTACCACTGAGCCGTGACTCACAGGCTTCCTCCTGCAGGCAGGATTCCTTGACTCTTCCAACATCAGGGCCCTCTCCTGCCTGGTCTGACTCCCAGACCACAGCTCCTTCAGCTCCAGAAGCTGAAAGCAGCTACCCGGGCCCAGCCCAGGGACACCTCTCCGAAGGGCTCAGGGGCCAGAAACCAGGATCTGCCGGCGTCTGTCCCCTGGCCACCTCCTTCCAGCCCCGCTGGGAGCCTGCATGTGGGTGTGGGCAGAGGGGCCGCCTGGGGAGCCTCATGGGGGGACCTCGTTGGTCACCTGATTGAGGCTGCTCGGCAGTGAACGGGGAGCCCAGACCCGGACGCCAGCCATCTGGTGCAGGACGCCACGGTCCTTCCCACACGCCCGTGCCCGGAGGGCGGGGGCCTCAGGTCAGGTGGGACGCGCTGAGCAGCTCACTGTGAGCCCCAGCACACAGGCTCACACACCACACACACTCACACTACACACACACACACACACCACACACATACCACACACTCACACCACACACTCACACCACACACTCACACCACACACTCACACCACACACACTCACACACCACACACATACACCACACACACACACACCATATACACTCACACACCCCACAACACATACACTCACACACTCCACACACACAACACATATACAACACACACACACACACGCTCACACACACACACGCTCACGCAGCGCACTCGCGCCGTGGTCTGGGCGGCAGGGCCCTCTGCCCGTCACAGCAGGCGCTCCTGCCGTCCCTCCGCCCCACCCGGCTGCCGCCGCTGCTGCCCCCGTGTCGCCCTCCCTCGGGCACCCACGAGCCGCCGCAGAGCCTCGCTCCACTCTCAGGCCAGGAGGGGAGAGGGTCCTCCTGCTGCTCGGGCGGAGGGGCACCGCGGGGCCGCGAAGGGTGGCCTGGGCCCCAGCAGCGCCGGCGGCCGTGCGGGCTCGGGAAGCCGCTCGTGAACACGGACGGCGGCGGGCTTCTTCTCTGGGGGTCAGACAGCCGCCGCCAGGCCGCCTCCCGGGCGCCTTCCCACTTGAGACGCGGGCCCTGCGTCGCTGCAGGTTTGGGGGCGTTTTCAGCCTGTGCTTCAGCCCCCAGGGCCCCTCCCATCAGGTGGGCTGGCAGGGGGCCGGGGGGCCACCCAGGCCTGGTCTCCGGCTCTCCGGGGCTTCCTCTCGGGCCAGCAGGGAGGCTCTTCTCTGATGCCCGACCTGTGAGACCACCCAGCTCCACCCCAGGCTCACCTACCCCCACCCAGCCACGACACACACGACCAGACCTCTCTCAAGGCTGCTCCCAGGCCTGGGGGGACAAGCCCGGCCCAGGCCAGCCAGCAGGGGCCAAACCCCCAGCAGTTTGGGGGTCCCAGCCCCCCGACCCCCCAAGGAGGCCTCCCTTCATCCCCTGGGGCCTCCCTGGGAACTGCCCCCTCCAGCCTTGCACTTTGCTTGTGGCGGGGAGGAGGGAGAGGCCTCTGCGGAAGCCCAGCCTGGGGTGGCTCAACCCACCGGCTGCCGTCCCGACCCCGCGAGGGGTGCTCATCACCTTCGTGGCCCCTGAGCTCTGCGGCAGCAACACGCTCCCACCTCGAGTCACCTCCTCAAAGCCACCCTCCCGACCAGCGTGCGTGACCGACCGTGCAGGCCCTCCCCAGCGTCCTCGGCCGCTTCCCCCCACCTCCACAGCCCTTACCACTGCAGACAGGCCCCGCGGAGGCTCAGCCCCGAGCCCCACCCTGACCCCGCCAGCCCCGCGGCCCCGCCTCTGCCTGCCCTGCTCAGCGTCCCGCTCGGCGCAGCTGTTCAGAGAGTCCTTGGTGAGCGAAGGCTCTGGCACAGCTGCCTGATTCCCTCGCACCCACGGCTCGCGGTGCGCTGGGCTGTGTCTTGAACTTACTTTGGCACAAAATGCTCTGCTAAAGAGCAGTGTTTCGGCGCGTGGGGGGCAGGTCTATGCAATTTTTTTAATTTTAAAAGTAGTTTCGGGGACTTCCCTGCCAGTCCAGTGGTTAAGACTCCATGCTTCCAATGCAGGGGACACAGCTTTGATCCCTGGTCAGGGAACCAAGACCCCACAAGCCTTAAGGCGTGACCCAAAGGAAAACAGTAATTTGGTGCTTGTTTGAAAAGTATAGCCTGTGATGGACTGATTGTGCCCCCCCCCATTCACATGTGGACACCTAACCCCCAAGGTGATGGCATTTGAAGGCCGGTCTACAGGAGGTGACGAGGTCCTGAGCGTGGAGCCCCCAAGAGTGGAATTAGTGCGCTAATGAAAGAGACCCCTGAACTCTCCCACCAGTGAGGACACAGCGAGGAGACCCGGACACTATGAACCGGGAAGCTGGTCCTCACTCAGCGCTGAACGTGCTCGCGCTTTAATCTAGATTTGCCGCCGCCAGAACCGCGAGGAATAGATTTCTGATCATAAGCCGCCCGGCGTGCGGGTGCTCGGCCACAGCAGCCCAAACGGGTGGAGGTGAGCACACACAGGACCCCCGTCAGATGAATTTGCAGCCTTAGAAGGAGAGCTCTCAGCTGAACAGGGGGAGCTCTGACAGCGGGGTGTCTGCTGACGGATGGCCCCCCCGACCAGCACACGGTGAGGACTCGGACCGTGACTCCGAGCAGGTTGGAGGCTCCTCTCAGCAGCGACATGGACCAGACCAGGCAGAACCCTGGCTTCCCCCAGAGCCCACCTTGGGAGTGCATCTTGAGCTGGAAGGCAGGGAGATATTTTTGCGTTAGAAGTGTTTGCTGAGAGTGACTCTGCAGACGGGTAATTTAGCTGGTAATCACGCCGGCGCTGTTGTTTAGTCATCATTAGAAGCTGCACCTTGTGGCTGGTTAGAGCAGGAGGGAGAGACACACTCAATTAAGCTGGGTGAGCAGCGTGCACAGAGCCGGGCGGAGACCAGGTACAGCCTGAGAAGTCTCCACGCGGGCGAGTCAATCAGGGCGCCCTAATTGGAAAGTAGTCATAAAAAGTAATTGAGTTTAATACATAATTTAGATCATTACCCGTTAAGTTAATGCCTCCTGCTTAGGTGTGGGGAGAAAATTATTTATCTGGTAGACGGGAGGATTTCATTTGTTTTTATAATAGAATGTTCGCCAATTGACTTTAATAAGAGCCGTTTGTTCAATCAGATTCTGAATTGGCGCGTAGGCTGGAAGTTCATATGTTAATTTTGACGCGCTCTGCCTGGCGCTTCCTCCCCCACCCCGAGCGCCTGGCGTGTCCCGGGGGCTCCTCCGCCTCCCCAGCCCAGCCCAGGTCCGCTCCCCAGAAACGCAGCCCGTGTCTCTGGTGTCTGAGTGGGAGGCCGTTCGGCTCCTGGGTTCGTCTTCCTCATTTTTAGATTTAGAAGAAGAGAGATTAAAGACACTGCTGCTTCACTGGTGGGCCTTTTTCCTCTCAAAAGCACTTCTATTAAATACCGAGGAGGAGCTTAATAACCACCCCTCACTGGGGTCTCCCTGTCTGCGATTCATTGACTCATCTGTCTTTCTCAGGAATTTTGTGAAGTCGGGCGCCCTTGCTAACCCCGTTCCCACAGCAGCAGGCAGAGGGGCCCAGGACAAGCGCTGGCTGTGAATGAGGGCTTACCCTACACCGCTGGGTGGGGAGGAAGCTTGGATCCCAGCTCCTGGATGTGCAGCCTCAGGCTGGTAGGGTCATCACCACTCCGGGCCTCAGTCTTCAGACCTGCAAAATGGGGATAAGAAGGTGTGGTGTGAGGATGGAGGAGGCCATGCTGCTGAGCGTCGGTCCTGGGCCCCCTCCTTGAGCAAGCTTCCCTGCCCCACCCCCAGCTGTCCACGAAGCAAGAAGGCACTTGAGTGAGAGGCAGAAGACCCTCCCCTTACCCCCTGCAGCCCACGAGAAGGTGGGATCCCTTCCTCTCTCAGCCTCGATGTCCTGTCTACAAAGCAGATGATGACAACCTCTACCCAGGGGCTGCGGCTGCTGCTGACCCCCCCTCCCCGCCCCCATCATCACGAGTCTTGCTGACAGGCCACAGGGCTTTCCTGGTGTTCACCATGGAGCAGCTGGCCTGGGGACCCCAAGCCCCCATCACGGGGAGCTGGGCCGGGTCGCCAACCCCACACAGCTCCTTTGTCAGCCTTGAGGACAGGAGGCCCAGGGCGCACGGCCTCCACCCCAATGGGCCTCTGGCCTCTCCAGCTCCACACTGTGTTTCCCTCTGGGTCGGAATACTGGAGCCGGCAGCCATTCCCTTCTCCAGGGGACCTTCCCCACCCAGGGATTGAACTCGGGTCTCCTGCATTGCAGGCGGATTCTTTATCAGCTGAGCCTCCACGGAGGCCCACGTTTCCCCAGCAGCACTTAGCAAAGGTGAGCCCCTTCTTCAGCCCACGGCACTGCCCACTTCCTGTGGGGACGGCCTCTGGAAGGCAGATATCACTGAGGCCTGGGGTGTGGGGGGTCTCCACTCTGGGACACAGATGGCCCCACACAGCCCCCGAAGGAGCAGGCAGCTCGGGAGCCACCCTGAGACCCACAGGAGGCGGAAGCTGGGGGTCCTGGGGCGTTACACCCACGGAACGTTGGAATCAACACGTTTAGCTGTGAAGCCCTGAGGTTATATAACATCACAAAAGGTAACGCTGGGGTTGAACAGGGTTTATAAAATCTGGGACTCTTAAAACAGGCCTGGGACTTCCCTGGTGGTCCAGGGAACTAAGATCCCACATGCCACATGGCACAGTGAAAGAAAACAAACAGGCCTGAGCCCTGGAGACGCCTGAGATGCAGTGAGGGGGGGGGAGGGGAGGAGAAGGGGGAGGGGAGGAGAAGGGGGGAGGGGAGGGGAGGGGAGGGGAGGGGGAGGGGCATCCATTTTGGAGACTGCCACTGCAGAAGCTTCCAGAATCCTTGCCTCCCGCAGTGCCTCATAGCTCCCAAAGCCCAGGTGTGCACGCCTTCTGCAAACTCCCCCGGACTCCTGGTCTCCTGACACGGCCAGACTCGGCTCTGGACTCGGGGACAAGCTGGGATACGTCCAGAGGAGCCCCCAGCTCATCCAGGCTGGAGCAGCAGGGAGGCCTGAGGGGACAGCCCGAGCCCTAGCACAGGGTCCATGGAGGGGGGGGGTGTGACTCCAGCGTGTCCTCCCATCCCCCACCATCCCGCCAAGTGGCCTGAAGTTCCTGGAGGCAAACGTCCCTTGCTGAGCCCTGTCCGTCTCTGAGTCCTGCTTGGTGCCAAGCCCTGGGGCAGCTGAACCACCCAAACAGTCACTCGGTGACTCAGAGACAGGGCGGGCAGGTCCCCAGTCTCGGGGCGCTGGGACCTCTGGGCCTTCCCGGCAGGACGTGGAGCCACGGAGGACAGCGAGAGAGGGAGGGAGACCCACCTGACCGCTGGAGAGCCGCGCCCTGGCCCCCACCAGCGCCAGCCTCAGAACCTCCCCACCCGCTCCGCCGCACGGGCCACGGGGCACTGGGCGCAAGGCTCACCGGGACTAGCTCCTCACCTTTCATGTCAGCAGGCTTGCAGGCTGGTGGCCCCGTACCCGGCGTCATACAAGGTCACAGCCAGTGTCTGCCCAGCGGACCGAGGCGGCACAGCCCTCCGCCACGGAGAGGCCCTCAGCTGTGGCCACCGCTCCGGAACAAAAGGAAGAGCTTGTTTACAAATTGTCCGCTGAAATTTAAGTTGCCAACACTGGCATCAGGCCTCGCCTGCCAGGCCACCCGGATTGGAGGGTGATTTATGAAGATTGCTTTACCTGCGGCCGCGCTGGTCTGTGCCGGCAAGTAATTCACACCAGGCTCATTTCGGATGCAGTCAGAGACCCCCGTATTTCTCCATGACAATGTAATCACAGAGCCACATTAAAAAGTCATTATTGTTTAGAATCCAGCTTGGTTTGAAAAACACTTACTATAAAATTCAACAGCCTTTGTAAATTACCGAAAGGTTTACTCAAGAATGCTAGGTGCCGTGATTTAGACGGGGAACTTACCACGTTATTGATTCTGTGGGATTTTGTCAGTTCCTGCATTTACGGGGGATGATTAGTGAGTAATCCGAGTAATAAACCCCTCCCTGTTGGTTCGTAAATAACGAAGAATTGAACTTGGGTCCTCAAATTTCCCAGGCAACTGCTCCTGCTCTGAAGAGTCTGAGACTCCACTTTGGATGGTTTTGTGGGGAGTCTGGGACTCCGTCGTCTAGAGGGCAGCGGACGGTGAGACTTTGCTTCCCGGCCCCTGGGAAGGGCTGGATGCAGTGTCCCAGGAGAGCAGCCGCTGAGCCAGGACTCTGCCAAGTGGGGTTTGCGTCTTTATGAGCAAGAAGTCCCTCACGGGCCACTGCAGAGGCTGGGCTCGGGGACTCCATCCTGGGGAATCCTGAGAGCTGGGAGCAGCCGCAGGCTAGCCTGAAACACGAAGACCACATGGGGCCTGGAGAGGCTGGGGACACGGGAGCTGGGCTATCAGCACAACCTCCGCCCCAGCAGACAAGGATGGCGGCCCCCCAGGAGACCCCCATCGGTCAGCTGCCCTGAGAACCCAGCCGCCCTGACCCCGGCCCAGGACTCGCCCTCAGCAGCCCGGGTCACCTGGAGCTAGTGGACAGTTTCTAGAACACCCTCCACGTCAGTCCTGCCTTAGGAGCTCCCGGCACACACAGCACATTGGAGACCCTGCCTGGCGGAGGGGGCTTCCCTGAGTTCCGTCGTGTTTCCTGCCGGCTCTGACACGCCTGTGACTGCAGCACAGCTGCCCACACTCCCGGGGCTGCCTGGGGAGCGGCCTGGGCCTGCGTCCCGCTCAGCCGGTGCCCCACACGGGGACAGAGGGCACGTGGCCTCCACACAGGCATAGCTGCTCCCGGGGCACCTCGGGGTGGGACCCGCCAGGCCCCATGCCGCGTCTTCCCCACAGAACCCAGCTTCGGACTGGGGCACAGGAGCCGACGTTGACGTCGACTGAACCAAAAGTGGACGGGAAAGGGACAGGAGCCACGTGCTAACCGAACCAAGTGGAGCCCAGTTGGGAGCGGATCAAAACTGAACTTCTCTGGAAAGTTAACACCGGGCGGCGGTGGATACCAGCCGGCCCCCACCCACCGGGTCGGAGGAGAGGACTCAGCCAGGGAGGTATTGACTCAGCCTGGCCCTGGGGAGTGCGCGGGTCAGTATTGCTACTGAAACGGAAAATTAAAGGAAATGCACGCCGCTGGGTGTTCCCTAACACGCCTGATGCAGTCCACGGAGGACGTCTCCGGAAAAGCAAAGACCCAGACCCGGAGGCCCCGGCTCGTGCACGCCAGGCCCTGAGACGCGCCTGTGCCCGGCGCCTTTGCAGGGCTCGGGGCGGGGGGCACGCGGTGCACGCTAAGAGCAGTCCCCCGGGAGGGACGGCTCTGAGTCCCGGGACTGGCTCCCGACGGGTGTTCAGCTCTCATCTGTTGAAGGTGCGCGTCCTCGAGATGCTCTCAGCCGCCTCCTCCAAGCACGCGTCTGGACGGTTCTTTCCCTCTCTCCTTCCCACCCTGAGCTCTCTCCATTCCCACCCTCTCACTTTCCATCCTATTATCCTATCCTGCCATCTTAGCTGCTTTTGTTTTCTCCTATTTCTTCTGAGTCCCTGCCCTCCCTCCTCACCCCGCCCCGCCTCCCCGGGGGATCTCTGGTCTCTGTCCCAGTGCTTTATTACAGGATAGTTGGAACATTCCAAACAAATTACGCAGGATGATTTGTACTCACCAGCCAGACCTACCAGGCGTTAGCGTTCTGCTCTATTTGCTTCAGGTGATGTTTTTAGAAGCGCTAGGTTAAAACGGAGGGAGCCCCGGGCAGCACCCACCCATCTGATCTCCCTCTCTTCTCGGTAGCCTCACTGGTCACGTCTTGATATCTTTACTGCAATATAGCGCGTTGTTTTGTAAAGATACGTGTATTTTAAGGCTCTGCACAAATGGTGTCAGACCCTGTGTGTAACTGTGCGTCTTTCTGTTTATTTCTCCTTGGCTGTGTTGGGTCTTAGCTGCTGTGTGTGGACTTTCTCTAGCTGCGGTGAGCAGGAGTTACTGCGGTTAGGCACTTCGGCTTCTCTTGTCACGGACCACGAGCTCTAGGCACGCGGGCTTCCGTAGCTGTAGCAGCAGTTACGGCTTCCAGGCCCTAGGGCACAGTAGTTGTGGCCCGTGGGCTAGTTGCCCCACGGCATGGGGGATCTTCCCAGACCAGGGGTGGGGCCCGTGTTCCCTGCATTGGCAGCTAGACCACCGGGAAGTCCTCTTGTCTCCTTCTTCACGCGGCTTCATGGGTCCAGGGTGGCCCGCGTCCATGCACCCTCCATCTTAAGGACCGACCTGTCCCCGCCTGACACCTTCCTCCGTTCTGATGGGTCGTCCTAAAGGGGCCACCCGTTTCCGGTTCCTGCGCAAAATGCAACAATGTCCCCAGAAGGAGAGATGGACTTGCTGGGAGAAGGATCTAGCAGGCTGCGGGAGAGGACAGATTTCTCTTCACAGGCTGCGGCCAGTGCGCCTCCCTAGCTTTGCCCTGCAGCCTTCTCACCACGGCCGGCACCGTTACCATTGGCTCCCTAACCTCTGTTAACCCGGTGATTGTAAATCTGCTGCTCCAGTTTGCATCTCCCAGTTTCCTGGGGAGAAGGCACTGGCCATTCAGTCACCTCCCCTGTTAATCATGTGGTCACATCTTTGCCTTGTTTCAATTGATTCTTTTTCTCTGGCTTTTTCACTTTATGCTTCATTATCAGAGTATGATTGTTTCACAGTGTTGCTAGTTTCTGCTGCAGGACAAAGTGCGTCAGCCATCTGCGCACCTATACCCCCTCCCTCCTGAGCCTCCCCTCCCCTTCCCCTAATTCTTTTCGTTTGCCTTCTCATGATTTCTGTGAGATCTTCATATGCGCTGGATAATCATTGTTCGGCTATGTCTATAGCAAATGGTTCCTCTCGGTCTGTGGCTTATTTTTTTTAACTTCTGACTTTGTTGACGGTGCTTTTTCTTGTGCAGAAGATGCTAATTATCAGGCAGTCAAACTGATCAACTGCAGTTTAGGATTTGTGTTTGCACCGTCCTTCTTAAGGAACTCTGCTGCACCTGACACCATGAAGCCATTCTCCTGTAGTTTTTTCCTAACTGTTCTGAAATTCAGCATTTCAATGTAAGACTTTCACCCACATGAAGTCTATTCTCTGTACAGAGTTAGTTCGTGGCCTGGATTATTTTGCTTTCCTGTTGGTGACAGGTGACTACCTGCTGATCTGTAGCTGCCTCTGAGGCACCCCGTTTTCGGGCTGTGCAGGTCTGGCTGGGGCCCTGCTCTCACCCGATGGCGTGTCTGTTCGTGCAGTCTAACATAGTGCTGGCCCGAGCCTTGATATGTGGGGGGACAGACCCTTCAGTGCTCCATACAGAGCAGAAACTCACCTGAGCAGGTGCCGTGAGGGATGCCATTAGGATTTCTAATGAAATTCCATTCAGTTTGCAGATTATTTTAAACGAGAACCGGACACTTGGAGCTGAGTTTCCCTGCTCCTGCTGTGTCTCTCCCACAGGCCAACCTCCCTCTGCATCCTCCAGGAGAAGCGCCCTGTCTCCTCCCTGGAGGTGGCACGCGACTTTCTTGACTGCGGAGCAATACTTCCGCTGCTCCTGCAGGGGGCGAGTTTCTCTTTGCACTTTCCAGCTGGTGACGGCTGTTGCATAGAAATGCCTTGGATTTTTATACCTCCTTATATCAAACCTGATTAATTCTAACTGCAAAATTTCTTTGAAAATTTCTGTATGCAGAAAGGCACGTTGTCTACCTAAATGCTGACTCGCGTCTCCATTCCAGTCCCCATCCCGCTTGTCTCCCTGTCCTGTATCGCTGGTCGGACCATCAGCGCCGTGGAGAGTGACGAACACGAGCGGCATCAGCTCTCCCGGTCCCGACCTCCGTGGGCTGCATCTGAAGTTTTAAAGGGAGCCGGCGGCCCGCTGTGTTGGTAGCAGTCGCCCTTCACCTGTCAAGGTCACCTTCCTGTCTCTAATCATCCGAGAGTTTCCACTGAGAAGGGGTGGGCGTAAACCCAGTCTGCATCCTCTGAGATGATTGAAGCTTGCCTCCTACCATCTACTGATGAGGTGAATTACATGAGATTTCCTGGCACCATTTTACGCTTACGTTCCTGGGGCAAAATCTCCTTGGTCACAGGGATCCCCACCCTCCTTCTTCCTGCTATGTCACCGGTCGGGACGGCCGTGTGCCCGCCCTCTGGAGCCCACTGGCAGCCCCCGCAGACCCTGTGACTCTGGTTATCCCTGCCCTGCCCACACCCAGGACGCTCACTGGACAAACTCTCGGAGGGAAAGGGAGCCCTTATCCAAGGATTTATCACTGAAGATGCCTCTATGCTGACAGAATAGCCTGGTCCAGTGAGGAGGCAGGCTCATTCTGTCCGGAGCAGACGGTTGGTGGGAATACGGCGGTCCCACCAGAGGAGCAGCCGTGTTACTGCTGGGCTCAGAGCCCAGGGGTCCCAGGCCCTCTGGGTTCCCCGACTGCCCTCCTTCCGCCTGCCCCAGGGCCTCAGGGCGCCCCTCCTCGGCACTGCCAGCGTCCACCCATCTCTAGGAGGACGCGTCCACCCCGCAGCCCCTGATGGGCTCTCGTTACAAGACAACAGGACACAAAGGGCGTGGCCCAGCAACAGGCTGGGGTGCGACCAGGCTTCTGGGACCTCCCACCATGAAGCTCTTTCCATTCAGGGCCTCCCCGCAAAGGGACAGGTGAGGTCCAGGGTGGAGGAGGTGAGCTGAATTCAGCCATTGCCTGTGGCGCCTGGGGACACAGTGGAGAGGTGGTCGGAGGCATCCACGGGCCCACAGCTCACGAGACAGACTTGGGATTTGAGGCCACGCAGGGACGTCTGACTGGCTTACAGGCCAAGGGTGAACTGACAGAGGGAGGGAAGGAGGAGCCAGGCAAGCAATCCGTTCTTTTCAACCCTGACCATGCTGTGATTAGCAGGCGGTTCCCTGAGCCACCGCACATCTCTTCCTGACGCCTTGGACTCGCCGTCGAGGGCACAGACCGTGTTCCGGGACGCGGCTCCAGGAGCCCCTAGGTTCCTCCCTGAGCCTTTCCCGTTGCTCTGCTCCAGCGGCTCCTGACAGCTCACTGCAGTGGCAGAGAAACGCTGCCCCTTTATGCCACTTTGTTGCCGAACTTGTGACTCGCAAACCATTAACTGACTGATGTTTAGAACACGTCATCCTTGGTGGGCTTGGAGACATGCTTTCCCTTGGATAGTTGCAGCGAAGAGGTAGCTTTGGCCTTGGTCCTCATGGGGATGACCTGGTCTCTTTACCTCTTTCAGGGGCGTAGAGTTGGGACGTCCAATGTGATTTTTCCAGGATAAACAGTGGGAAGAAGATTCTGGAGGCATAGGTTGGTCTGCTCCGCTCTCAGATCGATCTGCCCACCACTCTAAAACGGGTGCTGGCCCCCAGGCGGCCTTGGAATGGCAGGAGAGGCGGAAAGTGGAGTCGGGAGCTTAGGAGACACACGGGGCTGGCCACGCGTCTCTCTACATCATCAGCCCCAACAGAGTCCAGCACCTGCAGAACCGCTACGTGCAGGGAACACAGTAATCACTCTGAGCCCCAGGGAGCCACGAAAGAAAACACCCCAAACGAGGAGGGTGGGGAAGGGCAGCCACCAGAGACAAAAGGCCAGGCAGAGCCAAAAGAATCCATGTTGCTGATGGAGGAGACGGGGAAGGAGAGTGAATGACGGCAGCCAAGACGGAAGTAGCTTCAAGGACAGTGCAGGCTTGTTGCTGGAGTTAGCAAGCAGCCTTTCAGGAGCCAGACTGAAGGATAGCGTGGTCGTCGACTAGACCCAAGTCAGTGGCCCGGGAGACGGGGCATAAAAATTATGAGTGGAGGTCAGGAAGAGTATGGACTCTGGAGTGTGAGCGTGCAACTCTTGGAATTAAACTCCATCTCGTTTTATTGGCATGAGTGGCCCCAGGAGGACACTTCCGGAGGCCTGCCTGCCCAGGGTCAGTAACAAGTTTGGGCTCACGCTGGCTCCAGCTGGAGGACAGCGGAGGGTCTGGGAGGTTTGCGTGCGGATGACCGGCTCTGAGGAGGCTCTGACCGTGTACAGTGATGGCAGCCTTCAGAGTGATGCTGTCGGGCAGCCCTGAGCCCGGGTGTGGCTGGCACAGGGCGCAGCCCGCGGGCCATCGGCACTGCCCCCTCGAGGGGTCACACTGTGCTGCCTTTGGGGGTTGAAGGCTGAAGCACGTGCATACCTGCCCACTGCCCGTCGGTGCCAGCTGCCGGGGGCCAGGGAGACCGGTGGACGAGGGAGCCGCGGCCCCCCGCCGGCCGTCTAGCCAGCCTCGCCGCCTCCCGACCCCTGTAGGAGGCAGTAGCCGCCTCACCTGGGTGTTCTGCTTCCTGGCAGACCAGTAGGGTCTACAGTGGACCCTCCCTCGTCACGTCCGGTTTGGTGCAGGGCCTCGGGCAGCACCACAAGCCAGGAGGTGAGACCCCCAGTGAGACCGGGGAGGGAGAGCAGTGAGGACCCCTTGACAGAACGGATAAGGGTCCGAGCTGTGAGACCCCCGGTGAGACCAGGAGAGGCCAGGTGAGGACCCCCTGACGGAACGGATGAGGGTCCGAGCTGTGAGACCCCCAGTGAGACCAGGAGAGGCCAGGTGAGGACCCCCTGACAGAATGGATCAGAGCTCCTGACGGGGTCTGGGGGCCCTGTGAGTCGCTGGCATGACTGAGTTGCTGGTGAGAACAGGAAACAGTCCCGCCTGCCTTCTTGAGGCAAGTGTAGGGTGATTCTTCATTGATCACGGGTCCCAGGCTCTCCTCCCAGGAACAGCACAGGATACCAGCTGCTCCAGTGATCCGAGGACCCTGGAGTATAAAACTGCTTCAAGAATGGTCATCACGGTGGTATCTAAACAGTATGTTGAAAACCCTCTAAATGCTTATCAAGGACAATAAAAATTCATTACAAAAATTAATTAAATGCTACACTTTCATTAGTTTAAGGAACACTAGCATGGGAAAAGAATAAAATTGAGAAGCAGAAATGAAATTCATGTATTAAATCATTTCTATTGCCATAGCAATATTATTAAAAATGAAAACAAACTAAAACCTTATGCATAAATAATGTCCAGAAAGTTATACACCCAAATGCTGATATTACTTAATAGTAAGATCAACCTAATAAATATGATTGGTTTTCTCATCATTAAAAAAATGAGAAAAGGGCAAACATATGGAGAAAGAAATTATGATAAAACAGATAAAGAACTTTGAAATAAATTTAGGAGCCCAAACATGAGAAAAGTTAGAGGCATCTTAAAGAATGACCATCAGTGAGATTTGTCTGGTGTTTTTCTCATGATTAGACTGGGGCTCTGGGTTTGGGAAAGGCAAAGAGCCATCCTCATCACATCATATCATGCTAACAACATGGTAACATGCTACCAACATGATTTATCACTACTAATGTTGACCGGACACGGAACAAGTGTCAGGTTCAACACTGGGAAAGGAGTTCGGCAAGGCTGTACGTTGTCACCCGCTTACTTAACTTCTATGCAGGGTACATCATGCAAAACGCCAGGCTGGATGAAGCACAAGCTGGAATCAGTATTGCCGGAGAAAAGTCACAACCTCAGACTCGCAGATCTTGCTACTCTTAAGGCAGAAAGTAAAGAGGAACCTGACTCAGTCAGGAAAGAATCTGCCTGCAATGCAGAAGGTCCAGGTTTGATCCCTGGGGTGGGAAGATCCCCTGGAGGAGGAAATGGCAGCCCACTCCAGTATTCATGCCTGAGGATATCCCATGGACAGAGGAGCCTGGCGGGCAACAGTCCATGTGGCCCCAAAGAGTCAGACACGGCTGAACTACTGTTGATGCAGGTGAAGAGGAGAGTGCGGAAAATGGCTCAAAGCTCAGCGCTCAGGGGGCTTGCCTGGCGGTCCAGCGGCTAAGACCCCGAGCTCCCAGCACAGGGGCCCTGGGTTCAATCCCCGGTCAGGGGACTAGATCCCATACGCAGCACCTGAGTCTGCGTGACACAGCTGACGGTCCCACAGGCAGCAGCCAAGACCTGACACAGCTAATAAATAAACACGTTATTAAAAAACCCTCGACATTCAGAAAACTAAGATCATGGCATCCGGTCCCACCACTTCATGGCAAATAGATGCGGAAAAAGTAGAAACAGTGACAGGCTTTATTTTCTTGGGCTCCAAAATCACTGTGGATGGTGACTGTAGCCATGAAATGATGCTTGGTCCTTGGAAGAAAAGCTATGAAAAGCCTAGACAGCATATCAAAAGGCAGAGGCATCACTTTGCTGACAAAGGTCCGTACAAGCAAAGCTACGGTTTCTCCAGTGGTCATGTATGGATGTGAGAGCTGGACCATGAAGGAGGCTAAGTACCGCAGAACTGATGCTTTTGAACTGTGCTGTTGGAGAAGACTCTTGAGAGTCCCTTGGACTGCAAGGAGATCAAACCAGTCAATCCTAAAGGAAATCAACTCTGAATATTCTTTGGAAGGACTGATGCCAAAGCTGAAGCTCTAATACTTTGGCCACCTGATTGGAAGAGCTGACTTATTGGAAAAGACCCTGATGCTGGAAAAGATTGAGGGCAGGAGGAGAAGGGGGTGACAGAGGATGAGATGGTTGGATGGCATCACTGACTCAATGGACTTGAATCTGAGCAAACTGCAGGAGATGGTGAAGGGCAGGGAAGCCTGGCGTGCTGCAGTCCATGGGGTCACAAAGAGTTGGAAATGACTAAGCAACTGAACAATAACAACAACTGACATAAAAGCAGACACACAAATCAATGGAGCAAAACAGAGAGCCCAGAAATAAACCCACCTGCATGCGGAGGCCCAGGAAGGTCCCCTGGAGAAGGCAGCGGCTACCCACTCCAGTCTTCTGGCCTGGAGAACTCCACGAACAGAGACTGGCAGGCTACTGCCGCAAACGCAGACGCAACTGACTTGCACTATAAGAGCAGTTAATCTACACCAAGGAGGCAAGAATACGCAATAAGGGAAAGGCAGTATCCTCAATAAATAGTGCTGGAAGAACTGGGCTGCCACATGCAGAACAGTCAAGCTGGGCTACTCCCTCACGCCATACATGAAAATAAACTCAAAGTGGATTAAAGGCAAATCCAAGTCCTAAAGGCACACAGCACAACCAGGAAATGCCTTGGCTTGACGGAGCAGCTAATGTAGGTCAAGGGTTTCCTTTCAGAGTAGAAGGAAGCAGCATTTCATAAATGGAGCCAGAGCAGCTCGCCACCTCCCGGAAGATCCTGAACGCACAGCCACTCTCACCTCTTAATCGAGAGAAAATTCTAAGCAGATTAAGGACCCAAATGTAAAATAGAGTGAAATGAAATAAACGCACCACAGGAAAATCTGGGAGACTGTGTGCAGCGTCGGAGTAAGGAGTCCTTACTAGACGACACTGAAAACTCCGGAGCAATTGCAAACGCACGGGGCTGTACAACCGCGGAAAGTGCATCGACAGGTTGATGCCTAAGACAAAGTCAACGGACAAACGATGAGTTTGGAGAAACAAAAAGCTCTCTACAATGAGAATGATAGTCTGAAGCTACTGTCTATGAGCTGTGGAGTGCTTAAACAAATTGATGGGAGAAAAACAATCCAATAAAAAAAAAAAAGGGGCCAAGCGTGTGAATTCTCTAAAGAGTAAATTCAAATGGGAAACGGCATATAAAGAGTGCTCAAGATCACTAATAGTCAGGGAAATGTAAATTAAAGTATCAGTGATCGATCACTTAAAACTATCAGAACCCGAGCTACCCATTTGCTAAGCAAACAGCGGGTCCTCTGGAGCCTCGGGAGGCAGCAGGCCAGATGAGAGCACGTGTGGAAAGTCCTCTAGGGACGTTGTTAGGGAAACGCTGACTGAAACTGCCTGCCCTGGCCCCTCGCATGAGTGGCTAGGATCAGGAGGCCCTGGGAAGGACCTGGGAACCAGCAAGCCACCACCAACTGGAAGAACTCGGGAAAGGGCGAAAGGAGGGATGAGACACCAGGGCACGCGTTCTGCTTCGCCTCCCGAATCTCCCTGGCTGGAGCCATCGTGGCTGAGCGACACACTCCCCACCGGGAAGGGCCCTGAGTCAGAACGACTGGCCAGAGACGACCTGGAGAGGGATCCCATCACCATAAAACCCGAGCCACACTGCCGAGCGCTCTCCTGGGCTCCCTCACCCTCCTGCTCTCCTCCCGGCGCCCCTCCCCAGTAAGGCCTCTTGCTTTGCCAGCGCGTGTGCCTCCTTGATGCCTCACTCCTGAGTGTTAGACAGGAGCCCACCCTCGGGCTCTGGAAGCAGTCCCGTATCTGCTGCAGATCAGGACAAGAACCGCCGGTTGGCTCCCTTTTACCCCGTCTCAGTCGGTAGTGGTTTGCTGGAATGGCCATCAAGTGTCACAGGCATTTGAACAGCGACGTTTACTGTCTCCCCTCCCGGAGACTGGGATCCAACGTGGATGTCGGCAGCACTGGTCTCCCCCGAGGCCCCTCTCCCGGGCCTGCAGACGGCCGCTCTCTCCCAGATCGTCCCACGGACGCCCGCCTGCACGTGCCTGTCCGAGCCCCTGTTAGAGGCACCGGCGGTGTGGGATCAGGGCCCACCTCAATGTCTGTTTGTTGTTGCTGCGACCCCATGAATTGCAGCACAACAGGCTCCCTTGCCTTTCACCGACTCCCAGAGCTTGCTCAAGTTCACGTCCACTGAGGCAGTGATGCCATCCAGCCGTCTGATACTCTGTCAACCCAATCTCCTCCTGCCTTCAACCTTGCCCAGCATCAGGGTCTTTTCCAATGAGTCGGTTCTTCACATCAGGTGGCAAAGTACTGAAGCTTCAGCCTCAGCATCAGTCATTCCAGTGCATATTCAGAGCTGATTTCCTTTAGGATTGACTGGTTTGATCTCCTTGCAGTCCAAGGGATTCTCAAGAGCCTTCTCCAACACCACAGTTCAAAAGCATCAGTTCTTCAGCGTTCAGCCTTCTTTATGATCCAACTCTCACATCCATACCTGACTGCTGGTAAAACCGTAGCTTTGAGTCTACAGACCTTTGTATACAAAGGTGATCAGCTTGTCTGTTTAAAGACCCTGTGTCCAGATGCAGTCCTGTTCTGCACTGTCCTGGGGGTTAGGACTCTGGCATATGAATTTGGGGGACAAGATTCAGCTCATAACACAGCCCTTGGGCTGGCTTCCCCAGAGCTGAAAATACTTGTGTATTAAGATAGAAGAGCAAGGATGCTTCCACTCGTGACATTGTCCACAGAGACAGCAAGAATAACAGTGAAGCTGAAAACAAGGGGAACCCACGGAGAGGCAGCCTCACAGTGAGTAAGGTGAGGTCTCCGTGGACCTCCTTTATTAACGAGCCTGAAGGCCTGGCCAGGCCACCTGGAGGACTTACCTTCCTCTTTTTTCTCAGCTTGATTGACATACAATTGACATGCAACATGTGACATTTTAAAACGTAGAATGGGTGATTTGATAGACGTGTATGTACAGCCAGGGCTTCCCAGATGGCGTTACTGGTAAAGAACCCACCTGCCTACGCAGGAGACGTAAGACACGCAGACTTGATCCCGGGTTGGGAAGATCCTCTGGAGGAGGGCACGGCACCCCACGCCGGTATTCTTGCCTGGAAAATCCCATGGGCAGAGAAGCTCGGTGAGAAACAGTTCATGGGGTCGCAAAGAGTTGGACATGACTGAAGTGACTTAACACATTACGTGTTGCAAAGTCTTAATCACAATAAGATCGGTTAACACATCCATCATCTCACGTAACTACCGTTTTGAGGTTGTCGAGGAAAAAATTAGGGTTTCCCTTTCACAGCTGCAAGTTTATATAAAATACAATATTAGCAGGCTTCCCTGGTGGTTCAGCGGTTAAGAATCTGCCTTGCAGTGCAGGGGACACAGGTTTGATCCCTGATCCGGGAAGATTCCACACGCCACAGGGCAGCCAAGCCCGTGGGCCACGACTCCTGGGCTTGTGAGCCCGAACGCCTAGAGCTCGGCCCCAGAGCTAGAGAAGGCGCCGCGAGCAGAAGGCCACGCCCCGCAACTGCAGAAAAGCCTGCTCGCAGGAACGAAGACCCAGCACGGCCAAAAATTAAAAACAAACTTTAAAAAGCACATCATTACTAACTAGAGTCACCTTGCTACATGTTCTATCCTCAGAACTCACCCATCTTTTAACCGGAAGTTTGAACCCGGGGGCCAGCCTCGCCCCACTCCCCCACCCCCAGCCTCTGGCAGCCACCAGCAGCTCTGTGTGTGTGAGTCGGTGCGTTTGGAGTCCACACAGAGGTGAGGTCATTCCGCGTTTGTCTTTCTCTGTCTGGCTTCTCTCACTTAGCAGGATACACCCTCAAGATTCATCCCTGTTGTTGCACATGGCAAGGTTTCCTCCTTTCATGGTTGAATAATGTCCCGTTGTATGTACCTCGCACGTCATCTTTCTCATATCAGTGGGCACTTAGGTTGCTTTCGTTATTGGCTGTTGTTAATGGTGCTGCTTCGAACATAGGGGTGTAGGCATCTCTTCCAGAATGTGACTTTATCTCCTTCAAATATACACTCGGGGAGGGAGGGGGACGGGGTTCAGGATGGGGAACACATGTACACCCATGGCTGATTCATGTCAATGTATAACAAAAACCACTACAATATTGTAGTAACTAGCCTCCAATTAAAATAAATTAATTAAAAGAACACTTGGAAACCAACTACAGTAAGTTAAACCAAATTATGTCTTTTATAAAATATGTTCTCTTGACTGATGCTCCTGCATTACTTTGAAAAATTATTAAACTTCAAGGGGCCTGTATAAAAAAAACAAACATGCACTCGGAGGTGGGCTTGGTGGATGATCTGGTAACTCTATTTTTAGTTTTTTCAGTGGCCTCCATCCTGTTTTCCACAGTGGCTGCACCAACTTGCATTCCCAGCAACAATTCCTCTGTACCCCTCATCAACTCTCATTCTCTTTGTTTTGGGATAATAGCCACTCTAGCAGGTGTGGGGTGAAGTGATGTCTCACTATGGTTTCACTTGCATTTCCCTGATGATAGTGGCTCAGAGGATAAAGCGCCTGCCTGCAATGCAGGCGACCTAGGTTCGATCCCTGGGTTGGGAAGATCCCCTGGAGAAGGAAATGGCCACCCACTCCAGTATTCTTGCCTGGAGAATCCCATGGACGGAGGAGCCTGGCGGGCTACGGTCCACAGGGTTGCAAAGACTCAGACACGACTGAGCGACTTCGCTTTCACTAGTGATGAGAACATTTCCATGTACCTGTTGGCCATTTGTAGGTCTTTCTTGAAAAAAAAAAAAAAATGTCCATTCAACTCCTCTGCCTGTTTCTTAATTGGATCGTTGGTGTTTTCTTGCTGTTGCGTTGTAGGAGTTCCTTACATTTTGGATATGAACCTCTTATCAGATGCGTGGTTTGCAGACGTTTTCTCCCATCTGATTGACTGCCCTTCCCTTCTGCTGATTGTCTCCCTTTGCAGCGCAGAGCCTTTTTCCGACTCAGCCTCACTTGTTTATTTTATCTTATGTACTATCTTATCCATAACACATGGGAGAGGCAGGGCAGGAGGCTGGGTGACCTCTTAAGGGTCACCAAGGGCCTCTGGGGGCCCATCTGGCTGGATGCACTCACCCCTAGTGGGGATCCTGGTTCCCCCCCCCCACCCCGCTGGGCTGGGCGGGCTGCGCTGGTATGGGGAAATGTGCCCATGGACAGCTCTGCCCTTCTGTGCCCAGCAGCCTGGGCAGGAAGGAGAAGCTGGGGGTGGCTGAGTTGGGGGCCTAGCCCACCCCTCCCCATGAGCATCCCAGTCGAGTCCCGCCCCCCAGCCTGGGTGGGCCTGGCTCTGCAGCAGCCTTCCCTGGGCCAGGTCTGCTCCAGCTGTGGCCCAGATGGGGAGATGCCCCAGGGGAAGCTTCTGTGAGCTTCTGCCCCCCCACCACCAGCTCTCCGGCTGACAGAGCGCACTGGTTCGCTAAGCTCTGAAACAAATCACCTGGCGGCTTAAACAC
Organism: Capra hircus; assembly: GCF_001704415.2. NCBI lineage: Eukaryota > Metazoa > Chordata > Mammalia > Artiodactyla > Bovidae > Capra > Capra hircus. Next base: position 68,211,306 of record NC_030828.1, read on the forward strand.
AAATATGTTAGACGAATGATCTCACAGTTTCCTCGGGGTGGGAGCCCAGCCGTGGGCCAGCTGCTCGTCTGCGCAGGAGCTGAGAGCCGCAGTCCCGGGGTCGGCCAGCTACACCTCCTCCTGGAGCTCAGGCCGCCCTGCCAGCTCGCTGGGCAAGGCTGGGGGACAGCGGTCTTCGTCTTTCTTCTGCCCTTTGTCTGGGGACTGCACCCCACTCCCGGGGGCGCTGGCTGGCAGCCCGCACAAGGCTGCTGGTTTCCTTTCTTCCCAGCTGCGTCTGCTTCCTCACCTTCCAGGAAGCTCCCTCTGAAGAGGTCACCCCCTCCCCTCACCCCAGGACTATTTCCCTGCGGACACAGGCGGCCCCTCATGGCAGTGAGGTGTCCTCTCTCCCCGAGGCCCCCAGGATGTGCCCACCAGGCCATAGGGGTCCCCAAGAATCCTGCCAACCACAGGGGAAGAAGGGGTGTGGATGAAGGGAGAGAAAGAGGGACAAAGATGGCCCCAAGCAAAGAAAAGGGCAGTTAGGTGGCTCAGCCCTCAGCCCCTTCCAGCCTGAGAACCATCTTCCACAGCCCCAGAGGCCCCGAGGAGGGCTTTCCTGACGCACCGTCCCCAGGGTGATGGGCAGCCTCGGAAGCCTGGGGCCTGGGGCCCACGCCCCCCACACTGGACTCCAGCCCCTGCGAGAGGGGTTCATCGGCAGGTCTGTGGGCAAAGCCTTCAGCCAGTGGCTTGGTCCTGCTCACGCAAGTGTGATACAGGCTTTACACACACACCACCCACGTGCCTGCTGAGTTCCCGCCCCACCGCCCACAGAACTGCTTTCTGGGAAGCGCCAGCCCAGCAGGAGTTCTTGCAGCCAGAGGTCACTCATCACGTCCCTGTGGCCCCCAGAATGTGAGTCCCACGCCTGCTCTCAGCACCCTGGGGCGGGCCGAGGCAGGCCCTGGGACCTGCAGGGTTCCGCCCCCGCCAGCCGCATTTCCACCTGGTGGTTCTGACTTGCGTTTCCCTGTGACTAATGCTGGGGAGCATCTTTCCACGGGCTCGCCGGCCATCTGACCGTCTTCCTTGGAGAAACGTCTCTTCCAGCCCTTCACCGGCTGTTTGGTTGGTTGCTTCTCTCACGGCCCAGGCCGTGCCTCTGCAGCCGGGCGAGTGGCCACCTGAGCTGCCAGCTCCTGGGAGCTGAGACTCTCATCGTCCTCTTCCAGCATGAAAGCGGGGAGGCGGGAAGGACACATGAGTGAACCAGACCCAAGAACCGTGGAGGGTGGAAGTGTGGACACGCCTCCAGACAAGCATCTTGTTTCGTCTGGGGAGGGGGAAGGTCCTTACAATTCCTGGACCCCCTCACTCCCACCGTGGAGTGCTTCCTCCAGGAGCGGAGGTCAGCCCTCAGGCCAGGGCACAGGGCTCACAGCGCGGGCTCCAGTTCTGGACTCCAGCTGTGTGACTGAGGCTGGTTATTCAAACTCTGCACCCCGGCTTCCTCCTGTGTGACGCCCACCTAGCAGGACTGCAGGGCCACGCCCGGGCACAGTAGGGGCACGAGCAGCAGTCTCAGCCACGACTCAGGGTCTTTGGGGAAGAGGACTGTTGGTGCCAGAGGCTCCCTCCCTGACCGTGTGACGCTGGGTAGGCGTCTCCGCCCCCACCTCAGGGGACCCTAGGGCCTGGCGGCTGGGGCTCCCTCGTGAGGGCTCAGGGGTGGGCTTCCCCAGAGCAGTTTTGGCAGAAGAGGGGCTGCTGAGAGTGCTCCTCACCCCCAGGGGTCTCTCAGGCCTTCACCTCCCTGGGCCTCCTGGACCCCATCCTTCCTGTACACTCACCCGGCTCCAGAACCCCAGGAACACAAAGACCACCTGCTCGCCTGACCCAGGCTCCCAGGGCAGGAAGTGGGTCAGCTCTCCCCCCGCAGCCCTGGGGACAGCACCCAGGGGAGATCCCCCGGCCCCCCACCCTGGCATCAGGCCCATGCCTCCTGTTGCAAAAAGAGCTGCCGGCCATCAGGAGCTGTGGGCAATTTCCTGTTATTAGTGAAGCTGAACGAGAGGACCCGGAGGGCCTGGGCTGCCAGAAGGCCCCGAACGGGCACGTCCGGAAGCAATTTCAGCGAGAATCAGCCCGTCGACCCCCACTGGCTCCCCAGCACTGGACGGCATCTACAGGTTGACTGGAGCTGCCTGCCTCTGTGAGCGCCTGGGGTGTGGGCAGCTGTCAGATGAACGAGGAGCCGGGGGGCCACCCTGACGTCCCAGCCCCACCTTTTCTGCAGAGAAAACAAACCTCGGAAGGCTGGAGAAGAGCTGGACTCAGGGGACAGTGCAGGGGGGCGGGGGCGGCACCTCCTCTCACACCTTCTCACAAAGTCCTGGGTCAACAGGAAAAAGAGAAGCAACCAAACAGCGGGTGAAGGGCTGGAAGAGACGTTTCTCCAAGGAAGACGGTCAGACGGCCGGCGAGCCCGAGGAAAGGTGCTCCCCAGCATTAGTCACAGGGAAACGTGAGTCAGAACCACGGTGAGACACAACCTCACACCCACCAGAACAGCCACTGTCAATAAAAACCAAAACCAGAAGACAACCAGTGTTGGTGGGGATGTGGCGAAATTAGAGTCCTCACACACTGTGGGTGGGAACGTGGAGTGGTGCCTCTGACGTGGAAAACAGTCTGGCCGTTTCTCAAAATTACACGAGGGGTGACCCATGGCCCTGCAATTCCACTCCTGGGCATCGAAAACCATAACCCCATGGAAACCCTGTGGAAAATGAAGCCGTACGTTTGCACAGAAACTCCTCCACGCGTGCTCACAGCAGCACCATTCATGACAGCTGAAAGATGGAGAGAGTCCAAACGCCCATCGACAAGAGCGGGTAAGCAGAGTGAGCCACGTCCTTACGGCGGAATGTCACTGCGCTGAAGGGGATGAAGTGCTGATACGGCCTAGAGCACGGACGAGGAGGCAGTGCTTCGTGAAGGCAGCCGTCAAGGCCTCCCAGTGACTCCCTTTGCACGGAGTGCGGGAACGAGCAGATCTGCAGAGACCAAAGGGACATCAGCGGCCACTAGAAACGGGACAAGGTGACGGGGTGATTCCTAACAGTGCGAGGTCTCTTGAGAGGGCAGGCTGACGGAAATGCTCTGAAATTAGATTAGGACCATGGTTTAATTGCCATTAACTGGAGCTTCCCTGGTGGCTCAGACCGTAAAGAATCTGCCTGCAGTGTGGGAGACTTGGGCTCAATCCCTGGATCAGGAAGGTCCCTTGGAGAAAGGGATGACTCCCCCTCTAGTATTCTTGTCTGGAGAATCCCACAGACAGAGGAGCCTGGTGGGCTACAATCCGTGCGATCGCAAAGAGCTGGACATGAGTATCTAAAAACAAAAATAATGGTTTAATTGCACTACTCTATAAACACACTACCAAAAGCTATGAACACTACAGCTGAAAAAATAGAACCTCTTAGGCAGCATGGAATCATGGAATCCCTATTTTACAGATGAGGAAACTGAGGCTCAGTGAAGGTGAGTAAAAGCTGTCCTGCCCTCTGTGTTGGAAAGGTCAGGGGGGCTGAGCCCCCATACCCAGGGCCCTGCACATGGCCAGGGAGCACAGGGCACAGGCTCGGGGCATGTCGGGAGCTCAGCCAGAACCCTGCTCCCTGGGTGGGAGGATTGTGCTGGGTCACTCAGGCAGGGGCAAGCCTGGGGATCCTGGACCAACCCAGGGCAACACCACCTTGCCCCAGGGATTTTTCATCTACTCTTTGTGAAAGCGCCCCCCTCCCTACTCCATCCAGAAAAGGTAATGGCACCCCACTCCAGTACTCTTGCCTGGAAAATCCCATGGGCAGAGGAGCCTGGTAGGCTGCAGTCCATGGGGTCTTGAAGAGTTAGACACGACTGAGCGACTTCACTTTCACTTTTCATTTTCATGCATTGGAGAAGAAAATGGCAACCCACTCCAGTGTTCTTGCCTGAGAATCCCAGGGACGGGGGAGCCTGGTGGGCTGCCATCTATGGGGTCGCACAGGGTCGGACACGCCTGAAGCGACTTAGCAGCAGCCCCACTCCTCCTGGGCTTCCCAGTGGCTCTGGCGGTAAAGAATCTGCCTGCTAAGGAGGAAGATGTAAGAGACACAGTTTCAATCCCTGGGTTGGGAAGATCTCCTGGAGGAGAAAGCGGCACCCCACTCCAGTATTCTTGCCAAGAGAATTCCATGGACGGAGGAGCCTAGTGGGCTACAGTCCATGGGGGTCACAAAGAGTCAGACTTAACTGAGTACCTGAGCATGGAGCGCTGAGCACTGAGCCATCTTATTTATCATGGAATCAGAACCCTTTCCAGGCACTGGGGTGCTGCCCAATGAGAAGAACCCCCTAAAGTGAGCTGGAATCACTGCAGACACTTCCTGCTTAGGGGCTTCATTGTTTTCAGTTTTAGGCAAATGGGAAAAGATTTCGCAGTGGTCCTGCATGAATCACCAGGATGTCCAGGCGGGGGCGGGGGGGGTCCCCTGGACTCGGGGTCTCGCCTTGCCGTGGCAGAAACTCAAGCCCAGCAGGGCAGAAGCTCAGTGGTTCTTGCCTCACTGCAGCCGTGGGGATGAGATGCTGACTGCTCCTGGTTCAGGTAACTGAGCTTCCTCCAAGTGGGACGCGCCAATGATACAATTTCTGGGTTAATGATCAAATCCAGCCAGAGCCTGAGCAAAGCTACTGAATCCTGGGACTGGAAGCACTGAGTCCTGCATGCGGGATATTGCTCCCCGAGAGGCCCCGGGGCAGGCTGTCTGCACGGGGAGACAGAACATCCCACTCCTGTTCCCCTGGAGACTGACTCAGGCAGCACTTTCCTGCTATCGATCAGAATGTAGGTCCTGTGTCCGGCTCCCTTCCTGGACTCACCTGCAGGTGCAATGGGCCGGGGAGATGCTCCCCAGATTCTGAGTGTGTCCTCCCCCGCGGGTGCAGCAGGCTGGCCCCGGATCTGCATCAGATCCCCGCCCTCTTCGGCTAAGGCAGCAGCGTGTGCTGGGCGTCATCATCCACGGGCGTCCGTGCAGCGCAGCCTGTTGGAGCAGGGTTCCCGGGGGGACTTGCCCAAGCCTGGACATCCACCATTCCACCGCCCAAAGGGACCAGAGAAACGAGGCCCTGGCGAGAGGTCTGGGGTTGGGAGGTGACCGGGACTCTCCTGGGCCTTCCCGTCACCCCGTGTGGATTTTGAAGAGACCACAGCTCAAGAGAGGGAAGCCTGGGATGGGGGGAGACGCTCGGGGCAGGAGTGCTGACGGAGCAGGAGGGGCAGGGCTGGCCTCCTAGGCGGGGCAAAGGGCTGGACTCGACCCTCCGGGTCCCAGCAACAAGCATGTCTAGGATTCTTCTCTCTAGGGATCCAGGGCCTTCTGTCTGCCTCCAAGGAGCTCTCAGCCCGGTTCACGAGACCCGTTTTACAGGAGGGGCTCGCTGCTGGGGTGGACAGCCTCGTGTAGGGCCCCTCTGCAGGGTCCCCAGGCGGAGTCTGTGTCTGCAGAAGAGGGGCGCTGGAGAGGCTCCAAGTGTGTGAGACCACCTGTCTGCCTCTTCCTGCTCCTCTGCCACCCCGCCCCACCCCACCCCAGTCCCCCACCCCCGCCTTGTCATCGCCCAGCTAAGTCCTGGCTGCTCGGTCCTTTGGAGGCAGAAAGGGGGAGGCTCCTGGGTGCTCTTCCTGGGGGTGCCACTGAATTTCAGGGTGACCTTGGCAAGTTACCCCTCTCTGGTCAGAGATTCTGTTTCTGTGAACGCCTTCACAGGTAGACCAGAAGTCCCCAGGACTGTGCAGCTCTCCCTGAGTTCACAAGGATGTCCTGGGATACAGACCTGAAGTGCAGAAAAGCCCTTCTCACCAGTTTGGAGGCCAGTGGGCCTGCCAGCCCTGTGGCAATGGGCTGCTCGGGGCTGGCCACCTCAGGACCCCCACCTGGGAGCCCAGGATGTGTTCAGGATGTGTCCCGCTGGCCGTGACCTCTCAGGTGAGATTCATCCAGCTGCACAGAGACCCCCCAGCACCCCTATGCTGTCCTCTCTGATCCAGCAGCAGAATGCCCACCGCTCCGCCCAGAAAGGAGGCAGCTCTCCAATTTGTGCTCACACAGGCGCTCCTGGGACCAGGTTGCAGCGAGCTTATGTATCAGATGTAGTTAATGATCACTGGGTTCCGTAATTAGATATTAAAAATCTCACTGTGCCATTATAAAATAACACGGAACGAATAATAAAGAATCATAGTTATAAAGTCATCAAAATGTAATAAAATGGTGTTATTACAAAGGCTTAAAATTTAACGATGGTTTTTTAGTGTCACTTATCATATAATTAAAGTTACAAAGTAAGATGAAGTAATTAAAGTGGAGACTTGAGTCTTTGCAGGGAGCCCTGGCTCCACCCCGAGTGGGGCAGAGGGAAGCATCCCAGTGTGCTGGGGGCCCAGGCCTCGGTCAGGAGTCTGGCTGGGTCCAGCCCACCTCCTGCTGCACTGTAGGTGGGGGCAGAGACGCAGCTTTCTCGAATGAAATGACCGCCTGTTCCCTCTGCACTGAGATTAGCTGTCCTGTGCGGAGATGGACACCGAGCCCTGCCCACAGTTGGGAAGGCCCTGGTCTCAGACTAAACTCGGAGTCCTGGCCTAGACCGGGCCCCAGTGCTGGGTCCAGACAGAGCCTGACCCAGGTCTCAGACGGAGCCTGACCCAGGTCTCAGACAGAACTCTCCTCCTGGTCTCAGATGGAGCCTGACCCAGGTCTCAGACGGAGCCCTCCTCCTGGTCTGAGACAGAATCCTCCTCCTGGTCTCACACGGAGCCCTCCTCCTGGTCTCAGACTGGCCACAGCATCTGCAGACCTGTCTCCCTCCCCATTTTCTCAGCCACGTACACTCCCTCCCAGAGGCTTCCCTGGGGGGATGGAGCAGCCCCACCTGCTCTGAGCTCTAGGACGGACGTGGGCTCTGTGCCCATCTCCCAGTGCCCTCGGCCGCGTCCCCTCCTGGCCCCCCAACCCCACCCCCACCGTCGTGCTTTCAGGCAGCACTTCTGCAGGTGCAGCTGGTTTAGTAGAAGAGTGGCCGGAGCCCAGGTGACCTCAGGGATGGAGGTCCCTGCAGTGTAACTCAGTCCAGGGATGGCCCACCATTGCCTACCCACTGGATGGGAGAGAGCCATCCCCTGGGGCTCCCAGACCCGGAATGGCACCGTTGCCTACTCACCAGGTGTGAGGGGTGAGAGAGCCACCCCCTGGGGCTCCCAGACGCTGTGTGAACCATGTCTTGCATTTTCCGTGTTCTGATGCTTTGACACCTGGGGCCTTGCTGACCACGCTGGGGCCGCTCAACTCCTAGAGACAGTGAACAGCTCACGCCCCTGCTCCCATAAGTGCAGCTTCAAATGCAGACCAGCCCGTCCAGTACCCACCCCCGAGCCCTGCTCTGGGGCCCTCACACTCTGGGCCGTACCCCAGGCCCAGGCACCGGGGACAGGCCTGCCCCAGAGCCCAATGAATTCACCTAAACCAGCCAGTCCTGACCTTGCTCCCAGCCTCACCCTCCTCCCCATGGAAGCCCTCTGCCTCCCAGCTGACCCAGGTGCTTCCACAAGGCCCTGCATGGCATGGCCTGACGCCTCCTCTTGGGGCCTGTGAGTAATAAGCTGTCTTTCAGTGGCCGTCATATCCCGATGTATTAGCCTCACCATCCTTGAAATGATGGGTGTAAAACAGACCCCACCCTTGCATTGCTGATTGTTACAAAATTCTTGTGCAGGGACGCCCACGCCTGCCTGGGCCGCCTCGGGCTCGGCCTCTGGGCCTGCCCAGTGCTGTCTGAGCTCCTGCTCAGGTGAGTTTGGAGGTGGAGGCTGGGCGCCCTCGGTCTCCCTGAGGTCCCACCAGCTGCCCACAGACCAGGATCTCAGGCCTCCCCTCCGCACTTCGCTCCTTTCTGTGGGTTCACCTCCAGTTCTCATCTCCCTCTGGGGAGGGGGTTTCCTCAGATGGTATCGAGCTGGGAGGGGAGGCCAGCCTGCAGACGGGGTTCCAGGGACAGCACCTGCAAAGGTGCCCTCTGGGGTCCCGAGAGCCAGCACTGGCCCCGCCTGCTTCAGCCCACCATGTGGGGCGGGTGCAGGCTCCCCAGGAAGAAGGGGCCTGTGGCCTCACTATAGATCATCCTTAAAAAAGAACGCACAGACACCCCGGGTGCCTCCCTGCGGCCCCATAAATCTGCAGAGGAGGGAGCTGTGCTCAGGGAACGCAGGCTTTCGCATTTTAAACGGCCAATTTGGTCAATGAATCAATTTCACTAGGCTGAGGCGGGCACATGCATGGAAGCAGTTTTAAGACCTGTTTAAAGCAGTGAGAGCCTCTTTGTTCATGCTTTTTTCATACTGTCGCCCTCTAATATTTCATCTATATTCATTTTTATGGCTTTCCAAATTATAGATGTCAGCTAAAAAACCGAGTGAAGAGGGGGCAAGAGGAGGGGAGCACGCTATGTTGAGAAAAAGGTCGCGTTTTCCTGGTCGGGTGTTGGTGTGAGACTCCACTGCCCACAGCCGGCCCTGCAGCCGGCCCGTTCCTGCAGCCGGCCAGGATGGGGCCTCAGGGCACAGACTGGGGGAGACAACCCTGCCTGTGAGGCTCACGTTCTGGTGGAAACAGAGAGCCCCAAAGCCAGCAGGTCACAGGCGCCCGTGCTCAGCGCCCAGGGTGAGGGCCAGGGCCCCAGAGGAGCTCTGCGAGGGGGAGCGGCTACTAGCCCCACAGGACTCTCCCCACTTCCCGCCTCCCCCAAAGTGTAACCCAGGTCACGTTCCCATCCTCGGAGTTCATGTCCTGCTGATTGGGAACCCTTCTGAACCACTGGCTTAAAATTAACACGTGCATTGGTTTGGAGAAACAGAGGGTTTGCTCTACAGTTTATGGTGTATGGAGACCGCAAGTAGATACTTGAAATGAGGGTCAGCCGGCTTTTTCTGTAAAGGGCCGCCTAGTGTTTCAGCCACACGACTGCTGTCACAACCACTCAGGTCCGATGGAGCAGCTCAGAAGCAGTCATGGATGGCGCAAGGCAGGCAAGTCCGACCGCGTGTCCACCAAATTGTCTCTACAGAAGCAGGCGAGCTGGCCACCCTTCCCCAGCTCCTGCTCTCAACACTGACCGAGCCTGCTGGCTTCTCTGTGGCGCCTGATCCCACCCCATGAAGCAGTCACTCTAGGGCTGAATTTCATCTGAGTCATGATTTCCATTTGAAACCTTTGGGTCTCATCTTTCTCCTCACTGTGTTCCTGTTTTCCTCTGAGTCCTTAGGCAGATGAACATATTTATAGCAAGTGTTTTGCCATCCTTGCCTGTCATTTCCGGGTCTGTGTCCATGAACTGAGTTTTCTCCTGCTCCTGGGACACAGCTCCCAGGGCCTTTGCTTTTCCCGTGGTCTTGGATTGGCTGTTGAACATTATTACATGGGAGCTGCGCAGTGCTGAGTATGAAATTCCATCACATCGCTTTGAAGTTTGGTCCTTTGCGGGCTGGTTTTGATGCTTCTGGGACTTCCCTGGTCGCTCAAGCAGTAAAAAATCTGCCTGCAATGCAGAGACCCAGGTTCAGTCCCGGGGTCAGGAAGATCCCCTGGAGAAGGAAGTGGCTGCCCACTCCAGCACTCTTGCCTGGAGAATCCCATGGGCAGAGGAGCCCGGCGAGCTGCAGGCCATACAGTCCTTGGGGTTGCAGAGAGGTGGAGGACTGAGAGACTAACACTTTCACGTTCACGCTTCTGGGGATGGCGGTAGGCTCCGCCTTTCTCCAGGATTATCATCCCACTGAGGAGGCGGGGCTGTCATGGGGTCCGTCCTGTGAACATCCGTGTATTTAGTATTCAGCGAGTTCTCCCCCTCCGGTAAGGGAGGGTCAGCGAGTTCTCTCCCCTGGCTGGGAGATGGTCAGTGAGTTCTCTCCCCTGGCTGGGAAGTGGTCAGTGAGTTCTCTCCCTTGGATGGGAGATTGTCAGCGAGTTCTCTCCCCGGGCTGGGAGGTGGTCAGCGAGTTTTCCCCCTCCGGCCAGGGGAGGGTCAGCAAGTTCTCCCCTCTCCGGCTGAGAGATGGTCAGCGAGTTCTCTCCCCTGGCTGGGGAGGGTCAGCGAGTTCTCTCCCCTGGTTGGGAGATGGTCAGTGAGTTCTCTCCCCTGGCTGGGAGACGATCAGTGAGTTCTCTCCCCTGGCTGGGAGACGGTCAGTGAGTTCTCTCCCCTGGTTGGGAGATGGTCAGTGAGTTCTCTCCCCTGGTTGGGAGATGGTCAGTGAGTTCTCTCCCCTGGCTGGGGGACAGTCAGTGAGTTCTCTCCCCTGGCTGGGAGACGGTCAGTGAGTTCTCTCCCCTGGTTGGGAGATGGTCAGTGAGTTCTCTCCCCTGGTTGGGAGATGATCAGCGAGTTCTCTCCCCTGGCTGGGAGATGGTCAGTGAGTTCTCTCCCCTGGCTGGGGGACGGTCAGTGAGTTCTCTCCCCTGGTTGGGAGACGGTCAGTGAGTTCTCTCCCCTGGTTGGGAGACGGTCAGTGAGTTCTCTCCCCTGGCTGGGAGACGATCAGTGAGTTCTCTCCCCTGGCTGGGAGACGGTCAGTGAGTTCTCTCCCCTGGTTGGGAGATGGTCAGTGAGTTCTCTCCCCTGGTTGGGAGATGGTCAGTGAGTTCTCTCCCCTGGCTGGGGGACAGTCAGTGAGTTCTCTCCCCTGGCTGGGAGACGGTCAGTGAGTTCTCTCCCCTGGTTGGGAGATGGTCAGTGAGTTCTCTCCCCTGGTTGGGAGATGATCAGCGAGTTCTCTCCCCTGGCTGGGGGACGGTCAGTGAGTTCTCTCCCCTGGCTGGGAGACGGTCAGTGAGTTCTCTCCCCTGGTTGGGAGATGGTCAGTGAGTTCTCTCCCCTGGTTGGGAGATGATCAGCGAGTTCTCTCCCCTGGCTGGGGGACGGTCAGTGAGTTCTCTCCCCTGGCTGGGAGACGGTCAGTGAGTTCTCTCCCCTGGTTGGGAGATGGTCAGCGAGTTCTCTCCCTTGGCTGGGAGACGGTCGGCGAGTTCTCTCCCCGAGGAGAGGCCCCACCCGCTGATTTTTGACACTGAAAACGTGCTCCTCTCTATCCCTTGTTGATGAAACAAAGAAAGAAAGGGAAGCTTCACAGGGAGGGTGAATGAGCTGCATTTGCAGGGATTTCTTCAGTTTATGAAAAAGCAGCGATGGCTCAAGCAGGTGGGAAAACCATCGCTGGGAAGGAGACCCCGAGGTGGTCACCCCCACTTGTCTCAGAGTGTGGTTACCAGGGGCGGGGCACGGGGCTTTCGGATGGGACTGCGGGGTCCCGGCAGAGGCCACACTGGCTCACAGGGGAGGGTGAGCCCGCGTGAGAGAGGGGGCCGTGAGGGCTGCAGCCCACCCACCCTGGCTGCCCCTGACTCTGCGCCCTGGGCAGCCTGCTGCTCTGTCCCCTCTGTGGGGGCACAGCCGTCCTCCTAGCACCCAGGCCCCAGACCTCGGAGGTGGCCTGGGCTCCCCGCCTCTGATGCCCCACACCCCATCGGGAGGAGGAAGCAGGCCTTGCCCGGTGCCGGCAAAATAAGGCCGGTGGGCTCTGGAGGCGCCCTGGGTCCTGAGGTCCAGAGGAGCAGGGTGCGCTGAGGGCTCGGGTGAGCGGGCCCCTCCCCCACCCCGCCCTGGCACCACCCCGGCCGGGCGCTGTCTGTGCCAACCCCACCCCCAAGAGCAGGCGAAGGTTCTTCCCTCACGAGCCCCAGGCCGCCTTGGGGTTCTAACCAATGCACCTCTTGCACCCCCACGGCCGACGGAACACCCCAGCCCACTGTGCCCCAGGCTGTGGCAGACCCTCCTGGGCCACGGCCCCTGGCCCCCTGGCCCCCGACCAGAAACCCCTGCTATCTTGCTGTTCACATGGTCCATCCCCACCCCATCCCCTCACCATTCGGAGCAGGGTCAGAGGTCAGGGGGAAGTGAGAGTCGCCCCAGGTCGTGTGGGATCCTGGTGCCAGCGGGCTGACTCCCTATGGGAAGCAGACCACCAGCCACTACCCTGGGCCTGGTGGTGGGCTCCCTTCCATCCTCCCCACACTCAGCACCCCCCACCAAACACACACACCCGCCTCCTTGATCTTTGCGGTGTCGTAATCCAGCGTTTCGGCGAGGACAGGCCCAATAAAACCAGCAAAGTGATCCTCTGATGGCTGTTAATGAGGTCCCTTCTATCTCCCTGGTGAAGGGGGCAGACTGTAACCCCACTTACGAGGTCAAAATGAATGTCTCGTGGCCCCCGGCAGGCTGGGGACATCACCATGGTGCTCTCGTAATCTGCTCCTGCGTCCAACAGCAGCGATCAGAAGATTCCTCACAGGAAATTAGTTCCCCTCCTTGTAACCATAACAACAGATGAGAACTGAGTCTTGTTCGACTTTCTGAGTATCTTTGTCAACATGTAACCAAACCCTGAGGGCAAAAGCGGAGACTGGGCCTGGATGATGGGGCCTCTCAGAGATGCCAGGTTTGGGGCCTCTGGGACCACTTTCTTCCCTTTCCTCCTCCAACAAAGGATAACTTAGAATGTTCCAAGGCTGGGCTGGGCTGGGGTGGGAGGAGGGCAGCCCCCGTGGAAATGTGTGCATCCGAGAGCTTTTCCTTTTACAGAGTTTTGGCACGTCCAGCTCAGTTTTAGAATCAATCTACGAACTTGGGGTTCTGATGAAGATCACACGAGTCTATGGGTCAGTTCGAAAAGGGTGAACCGCATCCGCCTGGAACAGAAGCCGAGGAGCTGCCTCCGCTGCTCAAAGCCTCCCTGGACCGGTGCGGGGGCATCTGGTCCTGGCCTTCCAGCCTGATTGCAGCCCTCACGGCCCCCTAACTCTGACCCAGGCAGGTCCGACCCAGAGACGCTGCTGAGAGGAAGAGAAGAAAAGCCTTCACGGAGGACGGACAGGTCGGGGGCCGCTGCTGCAGTGGGATATCCTGACACCTCAGGCGGATCCGCAGACCCAGCACCATCCCCATCAGAATCCCGCAGGCTTTCCGCAGACATGCGCAGATGTCTAGCTGACATTCTAGCAGGTATCTGGAAGTGCCGAGGGTCTAGAAATAGAAAACCCATCTTGGAAAAGATAGAGTTGAACCCACACCACCCAGTTTCAGGATGTGCTACGGGACCGCCAAAATCGAAGTGGTGAGACGCCAGTGAAGGGCTGGAGGCACAAAGGGAAGCAGGCAGCCTGCAAAGCCAGACCCACCGGTACGTGGCCCACTGACCCTTCTTAAGGATTTGTCTGTCTGTGGCTGTGCTGGGTCTCCGTTGCTGTGTGCAGGCTCTCTCTAGTCGTGGCGAGTGGGGCCTCTCCGTTGTGGTGCATGAGCTCCTCACTGCAGCGGCTTCTCTCGCTGCGGAGCGGGGCCCTAGGGCACTCGAGCCTCAGTGGCCGCGGCCCCCGGCTCCAGAGCACAGACTCAATAGCTGCGGCGCACGGGCTTGGTTGTTCTGCAGCATGTGGGATCTTCCCGGATCAGGGATCGAACCTGTGTCCCCTGCATTGGCAGACAGACTCTCAGCCACTGGCCCACGAGGGAAGCCCTCCCATCGATTTTTGACAAAGGCGCCAAGCCAATTCAATGCACAAAGGAAAGCCGTCTCAACAGCAGGATACACGTATGGGAAATAGACCCTTTCCTCACACTGTATGTGACAGTTCATTCAACATGGGTCACAGACCTAAATATGAGAGATAGACTAGGAGACATCTAGAAGGACTCGGGGGAGAAAGTCTTTGCAACCTTGCAGTAAACAAGGCGTCCTCGGAGAGCATGTAGAAGGCACCAGAAGAGAAAAGGAAGCGACTGACAATTTCATCAAAATGTGAAACTTAATGCATCCAAGACGGCGTTGAGAAAGGCAAAAGGTTATCGAACCATTCCAGGCACACTTGAAACTAACACTATGTCATATGTCAGTCAAAGCTCAGTTTAGAAAAGAAACAAGTGTCTAGCCCATCTAACACAACCGTGGCCATTCGTAGGGAAGCGCAGGACCACAGGGAGTGGCTGGCCTGGTGCTTCCAGACTCAAGAGCCTGCCCCTTCGCCTTCTGCTTCCTGCTTGCTCTTTTACGTGTCTGCTGTAACGAGGCCCTAGTGACTCAATCAAGCAGCCACTTCTAATCACAAGAGAAGAAAAGACCTCAGCCCAGCAACCTGGAGACACTGGACCACTGCCAAGAGCTGCTGCTGTTCAGTCGCGCAGCCGTGTCCAACTCTTTGTGACCCCGTGGACTGCAGCAGGCCAGGCCTCCCTGTCCCTCACCATCTCCCGGAGCTTGCTCAAGCTCATGTCCATTGAGTCGGGGATGCCATCCAACCATCTCATCCTCTGTCGTCCCCTTCTCCTCCCACCTTCAGTCTTTCCCAGCTTCAGGGTCTTTTCCAATGAGTCAGTTCTTCACATCAGGTAGCTAAAGTATTGGAGTTTCAGCTTCAGCATCAGTCCTTCCAGTGAATATTCAGGGTTGACTTCCTTTAGGATGGACTGGTTTGATCTCCTTGCTATTCAACAGACTCTTAAGAGTCTTCTCCAGCACCACAGTTCAGACTTCTTTATGGTTCAGCTCTCACATCCACACATGACTACCAGAAAAACCGTATCTTTGACTTACACAGACCTTTGTCAGCAAAGTGATGTCTCTGCTTTTTAATAAGCTATCTAGGTTTGTCATAGTTTTCCTTTCAAAGAGTAAGAGCCTTTTAATTTAGTAGCTGCAGTCACCATCGGCAGTGATTTTGGAGCCCAGGGAAATAAAATCTGTCGCTGCCAACAACTGACCAGTTCCTAAGCTTCTTGCTCTGTATGGAAAAAAGGCGTGCCTGCAGGCTAAGTTGCTTCAGTCATGTCTGATTCTGTGTGACCGTAGCCCGCCAGGCTCCTCGGTCCATGGGATTCTACAGGCAAGAATACTGGAGTGGGTTGCCTTGCCCTCCACTTTGTTTAAATGCCATTTTGCTGAGTTTCCATCACTTGCGAAGGAATGAATCTACCTGACGCGCCATCTTTCAAAATCCAGCCCTAACCTAACCCAGCTCCTCCGAGGACTCTGCTCAACGACCCCATCAAGCTTTGAGTGCCCAGAACACAGGTTAACATTTCCTCTACGTTGGTTTGGCATGGCCTGTCCCCTTCCCAGGAGTTTCACGCGTGTAAACTATGTCCCCCCATCACTCATTCAAACAGCAGAAGAGTTCCTTTGGTCTTAGGAGAAGAGAAAAGGGGAAAAAACAAAAAAGAAGGGAAGAGGGGAACGAGAAAAGGGGAACAAGCAAAGAGGGACAGAGTCGGGGTTGTGACACCTACATGCACACATCCTGCGCCCAGAGTATGCACGTTATTGCCATTACAAAGAAAAGGTCAGACAGGCAGAAGGTGACCAGAAGGTGCGAACTTCCAGTTCCACGTGCTGGAGACGCAGCGTCCCGCACGAGACCGCAGTTGGCACTGCCGCGCGGAATACTGAGCGCGCTAAGAGAATCGGTCCTGAAAGCTCTCTTCACAGAGAAAAGACCACTTTTTGTACCTATATGAGGAGATGGGTTTTTACTAATTGCTGTGGTAACGAGTTCATGACATACGTGAGTCTGCACACCTTAAACCCACTCAGTGCTGCATGTAAGTCAGATCGCGATAAAACTGCAAGAAAAAAAATGCAATGAAAACCTGCAAAAGACATGAGCAGATGCTTCACAAAGAAGTCAAACGGCTAAAAGCACGCGAGAGGACGACCAGCAGCGTTATCATCAGGGAAACGCAGATTAAAGGGGAGTTACGGCTTCTGCCCCCTGATTAATAAGGCTGAACGTTCGGGTTCCTCTGGGAAATCAGGCCCCCACACTCTTGGAAAAGAGTTTGCTCCTCTCTCTGTACTTAAACACATACCCAGCCCACAGCCTGGCCACTCTGCTCCTGGGTATGGACCCCAAAGAAGCGAAAACTGATGTCCCCAAATACACCTGTGCAGAAAGGTTGTAGGAGCAGCTTCCTTTGTAACAGTCACATACTGGAAACTACCCAAATGCGTGTCAAAGAGAAAATCATCAGTGCCTTCTGGGATAAAATGGAATGCTCCCCAGTAACAGGACAGAAGCAACCGCGGGATTCCATTTACTTGGGATCCAGAACAGGCAGAACCAACCTAACGAAATCAGAGCACTGGGGCAGCCCAGTTCTGGGGGGGGTGGAGGTGGCCGGCAGCGTTTCCGGGCGCTGGTCCCACGCGTGCACGTGTCTGTCAAAAACTTCAAGATCTGTGCACGGCGCTTCACGTATATTTTATTTCATGAAAAACAAGACCACCCCCGAAAGGATATGGCCTCGGTAGGGAGGGGCTTCCCTCTCCTACCCCAGGGCCAGGTAAGGTTGATCTCCGACCCCACCTGAGCCTTCTGGCCCTGAGTCTCCTCCACGATACCCAGCAGGGTCCCGGTGGCCCACTGCACCCCGTGCCTTCGTTCAGAGCCCTTGAGGGTGGTGGGTTCGGGGGTCAGCGCGTCCTGACTGAATGGACACGCCCACTCGGTGGCACGGGGCCGTAGCTCAGTTCCCCTTGTAACCAGGGACAGACGCGCCTTCCCGATGCCGGTGTGGAGCCCCAGGTGGCATCTGATGGGCGTCACTCACAGGAAGCCGGGAGGGGCTGCAGCCTGCCACCCCTCAGACCTGGTGCCCCCTGCAGCAGCGCCAGGTTGGGGGGACCCTGGGGTGGGCGGCTGTCCCCTCTGGAAGGACATAGGATGCACGTGGGCCTCCACACCCATAGCCCAGAGCATCTGTGCCCCCAGCCGGACTCTCCAGCCCCTCCTGCAACACTCCCGTCCCCTGGGGTCCCTCGGGCACAACATCCCTGCAGCAGCTCATCCACCCGAGCGCCCTCCATGCGGGGGCTTGGCCGCCCGTCCCACAGGGGGCCCGAATCCTGGCCATCCAGAGCCGGGCGTCAGTCTCCGGGGCAGAGAGCAGCCGCGTGGGCCTACCCCTCCTGCCTGCCTGGCCCAGCCCTCCCAAGACGGCCACGGAAAGCCCCCTTTCCTTCCACTCTTGCCGACGGCTGCAACCCCATCCCTCCTGGCCTGGGGAGGGGAGCCAGCTCGGGCCAGCTGAGGACAGGCAGGCAATTTTCTCCCGGAACAAACGGAGAGAAATTGCTCCAACGGGCGAACAGCCTCTGTTTCAGGCTAATTTCCACATAATAGAATCAAATGACTTCCTTTCCTTTCTGCCGGTTCCTCTGCATAATTTGACAAATTGCGAAAGAGATTTGATTCAGGGGCTCAATTGGAGGGGCTGGCTGTTTCGGACAAATGGCAGGGGAGCGGGGATGCAGAGGAGGAGGAGGGCCCCCAAAGTGCCGGCTGCCTCCACTGTGGGGAGAGAACCTCACCGGAGGTCCCCGAGGCTGCTCCGTTAGCACCCCCCCACACACACCCGGGAGACGGAGGCTCTGTGGGGCGGGGCAGCGGGGCCTCGCATTCCACCACCGCTTCTGCTGGCAAGCGGAGGCCCATCTGCGATCCGCCGGCCTGCGTTCAGAGCTCAATGCGTCCTGCAGGGCTTGCCAGGGCGCCTGGCTCAGAGCTGGGCCTGGCGCTGATGCCGCTGCACCCGGCCAAGGCTCCGGCTGCTGCTTGTGCTGCCGGCCACGTGGTGGCAAGGCGCTGGGCCCGCCAGCAAAGGCAGCTGGCGCTCCAGTCCCCGTCTGACGAGGCCGCCAGACTCCCGCCCGCCCCCAGCTCGCATGTCCCCACCCCAGCCCTCAGCTCCAGTGCGCCAGCCCTCGCCTGTCGCCGTGTGGCACTCAGACCTCAGATACCCCCAACTGCAGTCCACAGGCCGGCACCGCGGGGCACGCCTCCTGGGAACGGTGCCTGGTGAATAAACGCATGTGTGCACTGGGGCTGGTGGGCGCCGGGAACAGCAGCCAGAGAGGCTGGGGTCCTCCCCGCCTCCGCCCCACGCCGCGTGCTGGGCCCAGGGAGCAAAGGGAAACGGTGACACTGACCAGCAGGACTTTACTTTAACGTGCTGCTTTTAAAGCCTTGTTTCAACAGCATTTGTTTGAAAAATACACAAATAACGCAAAAAAACAGGCTCAATATTTTAACAGGAGAGCCTCCCAGCCCCAGGGCTTCCCCACATGGATTCCTGCTCCAGGTCTCGCAAACACCTTCCAGGTCTTTCCAGGCTTTCAACCTTAAGTGTGAAAACAGACCCAGGTCAGTCAGGGCGGTTAGGGGACCAACCCCCGTTTATCCTGCATGTCAGGGTTGGTCATCTGTGTTCAGCGTATTTAAACGAGCAAAGCCATTTCCAACTCAGGGAACAGTATCTCCTGATGTTCCCCGTGGCGGGGAGCCTGTGTCCCAAGTGGTGGTGCCCAGGCTGGAGTGGGTCAGGCCCCACTCGGAGCCTCAACAACTGTTCTTGCCCACAGCAGGGACACGGCGACTCCACGCAAGCCTTGGAAGATGGCTGTGGTGTGCAGGTCAGTTGCCCACTAGCCAGCCCAGGTGATGCTAGTGGTAGAGAATCCGCCTGCGAGTGCAGGAGACAGAAGAGCCCCAGGTTCGATCCCTTAGTCGGGAAGATCCCCTGGAGAAGGGCACGGCCACCCATTCCAGGGTTCTTACCAGAGAACCCTATGGACAGAGGAGCTTGGTTAGCTATGACTGGGACACAGCTGAAGCGGCTCAGCATGTGCGCACACAGAATCCAGGCAGCAGAGACCAGCGGCAGGGGCCCTGTAGGTGGGAGACGCCCAGAGGAGCCTCAGGCCAACTCCAGGTTCAGGGAGCTGCCGGGGGTGCTCGGGGAGCCAAGGATGCTGGGGGAGAAAGATCAAAAGACACCGACGTGCAGGAGCTGGACAGGCGCCGTGTGGCCAAGCGCAGCACGCTGGAGGGGACCGTGATGGCGGGAGGCAGGGCGTGTGTGGAGCTGCGAGTCTGCCTGAGCCACAAAGTGGGGCCTTGGACGCCAGGCCAAGGGGAGGGTGCACGAGAGGGGTGGCCAGCCTCCTCCTGCCCGCTGTGACGAGGGCAGAGCCGTGGGAGGGGCGGTCTTCAGCCGTCCTCGGAGGTGGGGCCATTCTGGAGGCTGGCATATGCTCGGGGAACGCAAACTGATTGAAATACCAGTCTGAAAGGCGTAATTAAGAAGGCAAATCTGGTGCCCAAACACCCACCGTGGTTCAAAGCCAAGGAGCGTATATGGAGACGGTCTGCTCCTGTGATGACCACCCTCCAGGGCAGAGAACGTGGAGCGGGCGCAACGGGCAGGTGCCCAGACCGTCCAGAGTCACTTGTTGGCTCAGGGTCCCCGACACCCCTCCAGGCCTGGGCGGAGGGGCAGCCGAAAGAAAACCCTCAGCGCTGGCGCCAGCGCATGCCAGGAGAGAGGCCTGGCCGCGGCACACGTGCCAAAGCACAAGGGCGTGGGACCGAGATAGCAGCGGGGGCTTTGGAATGTTCCCAAAGGAGGGGCTTGTGCAGAGTCCCATGGGGTGGGAGGACCGGGGACTCCGCAGGGCCTAGGAAGCCGAGTGATTCAGACACGGTGGGGATGGGGCAGGAGGCGGGCGGGCGGAGGCCGGACCACCCCTGGGGTCCACCATGACCCCTCATGGCTGCAAAGCCCCGTGGACTCTGGTTGGGTGGGCAACACCCCCAGGAGCAAGGATCTGGGGGTTCAGATGAGTCCTGGGGCCACAACCCCCGCTGGGTGGCTGCCCAGCCCAGGACGGCTTCACACCGAGCCGGTGGCTGGTGGGTACCTCTGAGCAGCAAGGCCTCAGTCCCCGGTGGCCACCCAGAAATCCAGTCCTGTGCTCCCGCCCGAGGAGGCTGCCTGGCCATCTGCTCCCAGGACTTGAGACGAAGGGGTGCAAACACCACCCTCTCGGCACAGCAGACAGGGGGCTAAAAGCAGTCTCGTAAGTGCTGGTGACAGTCTGCAAATGATTTATTGATTTTTTTTAATAAAAATATGTCACACTCTCTGGAGCGGGTGGAGACCAAGTGTGCACCCGGCCAGCTGGATGGAGGCCTGGTGGCTGCCGTCTGATGCCAGCTGGGCGCAGACGCCAAGCAGGAGTGCGCAGCCGCGATGAAGCTCTGCTGCCCGGCGCCCCGCGCTTGCACAGACCCCTCCCTCCAGGAACGCACGCAGCCCGTGGCCAGCGCCCGGCCCGTGCCAGGCGCCCTGGCAGAGCGTGCTGGGAGAATGCCAAGACCAGCTGGGCTGCGGCTGCCCCGCTGGACTCAGGGCCACAGAGACGAGAGTGCCGGGACAATCGGTGTGTGGCTGGGCTTCAGCGGGCCCACGGTCCCTGCGTGTGGCTGGGGCAGGGCAGGGGCCATCCCCTGGAGCGACGTGGAGTGTGGGGGCCACCCAGCCAGAGAGCAGGGCAGAGCGGCACAGCCTGGCGGGGGGAGGGCACGCGGGAAACGCAGGTGGGGGAGAGCTGGCGAGGTGCGAGAAGGAGGAGAGGGCAGCGGGGCAGAGGACAAGACGACGAGGCCGGGGGTGGACGAGGGTCCCCAGAGGTCCCCGGGGGGCCACACTGGCTCCTGTGGATCTTGCCAAGCCCTAGAAGCTTGTACCGAGGAGAGACTTCCCTAAACCCGCGCTTCAGGATGCTCCCTCTAGCCCAAAGGGTCATCAGTGGATAGAGCGAGCGAGACCTCATGGGCCATCCGTAACGGGAGTGCTATGCAGTCGCGAAAAGGGGGTTCAGACACGCAGTGCACTGTGGGTGAGCCTCAGACCCTGTGCTGAGACAGGCCAGACACACAAGCCCACACGCTGTGTGATCCCATTTGTATGAGAGCTCCAGGACAGGCAAACCCGCAGACAGAAAAGAGACGGGTGGTCCCCGGGGGCTGGGGGGCTGGGGCGAGCGGAGGGACGGCTCCGGGCACGTGGCGTTGCTGTGCAGGCTGACGGTACCGGTTTGGAGCTGGGCAGACGGAGAGGTTCCCAGCGCTGTGCGTGTATCCCATTCCTGGAGGAGGAGAAGCGGGCCATGCTGGGGGAGAGGGGAGGAGGGGTGGGTCAGGCGAGGGAACGGGCGCCCGTGGGGAGAGGCAGGCGTCCTCCCGCCCCCAGCCTCACCCGCAGGCTCACTTTCCCGCCAGGCTCCCCTTCTCTTCTAGGCAGGCCAGCCCCTCTGCTCCGGCGCTCCCCGGCGGGAGTCCCAAACCCAGGGACCCAGCTCGGGGCCGGTGAGCCCCTGGGGGCCTCCCCCGGTAGCCACGTGTCATCGAAGAACAGGGGCTGGGACCCCCAATGCCCCCCATCCCGGCCCGCCCCCAGCACATCCTCGTGCTGCGTGAGTCTGCAGAGCCCAGAACCGGTTTCGGAGATCTGCTGCGCGCCCGTCTCACTCCCGCTCGAGGGTCTGGGGTCGCTGCAGCTCAGCCCCTGGGGCAGAGCCGTCAAGGCATCCAGGCCTGGGTCCTGGCCCCGCCGTCTTCAGTGAACAGACCTGGGCTCTCCGCAGCTGCTCGCCTGGGGGCTGTGCCGCACGAGTACCACACACACATCACACACCACACCCACCACGTCACACCCCACACAGCACGTCCACACACGCCACACACGTGACACACACACACACACGTGATATATACCACACACCACACACACCACACACACAACACCCACCACGTCACACCCCACACAGCACGTCCACACACACCACACACGTGACGCACACACACACACGTGATATATACCACACACCACACACACCACACACACAACACCCACCACGTCACACCCCACACAGCACGTCCACACACACCACACACGTGACGCACACACACACACGTGATATATACCACACACCACACACACCACACACACAACACCCACCACGTCACACCCCACACAGCACGTCCACACACACCACACACGTGACGCACGCACACACACACACACACGTGATATATACCACACACACCACACACCACACACACAACACCCACCACGTCACACCCCACACAGCACGTCCACACACACCACACACGTGACACACACGTGTGACATATACCGCACACACCGCACACACCACACGCACATCGCACACAGACTACATACTGATGGACCTGTTTGCGGGGCAGCAGCTGAAGCGCAGACCGAGCTCAGACGTGTGGACGCGGGAAGGAGGCGGGGACGCCCGGAGAGAGCAGAGACGCGGGGGCCCCGCCGCCGAGGCCCGGGGCGGGGGGCACGGGAGGGGCGTCACGAGGGCGGGACACACGCGGCCTGCGGCCGATTCACGCTGACAAGGCAGAAAGCAGCGCGACATTGGAAAGCAATCATCCTCCAAGGAAAACAAACAAATTAAGCCGTAAAACAGGACCACACACACCACACTCTCATGCACGCACGCCCGAGGGTCGTGGCAAAGGGGCTTGGGAGCCGCCGCAGAGCTCCTGGTGAACAAAGCTGCGACGGTGTGAGTGGCCGAGCACCTGCTGGGTTTAAGCGCCAAGTATAAACTGTCCATAAAGTCCTGTCGATACGAAAGTGATCACATGCGTGAACTGGGACGAAAGAAGGACCTAAGACCCCGGGCAGGCGGTCCCACCCGAGGTGCGGGCAGAGCAGGGGCCCCTCCAGAGGGCCGTGAGGACAAGGAGGTCGCTCTCTTCCCCACAAGAAGCCTGAGCACACCCCTCGCCAGCATCTCCCGCTGCGACACGCAACGCTAACCACACCCATCACCCATGTCTCCTGCTGCGACACGTGACGCTGACATGTGAAGTCATAGGAACCACAGCCCTCACCTGTGTCTCCTGCTGTGACACGTGATGCTGACATGTGAAGTCATAGGAACCACAGCCCTCACCTGTGTCTCCTGCTGTGACACGTGATGCTGACATGTGAAGTCATAGGAACCACAGCCCTCACCTGTGTCTCCTGCTGTGACACGTGATGCTGACATGTGAAGTCATAGGAACCACAGCCCTCACCTGTGTCTCCTGCTGTGACACGTGATGCTGACATGTGAAGTCATAGGAACCACACCCCTCACCTGTGTCTCCTGCTGTGACACGTGATGCTGACATGTGAAGTCATAGGAACTACACCCCTCACCTGTGTCTCCTGCTGTGACACGTGATGCTGACATGTGAAGTCAGGAGACACCACACCCTCACCTGCGTCTCCTGCTGGGGCACTCGATGCTGACATGTGAAGTCATAGGAACCACAGCCCTCACCTGTGTCTCCTGCTGTGACACGTGATGCTGACTTGTGAAGTCATAGGAACCACACCCCTCACCTGTGTCTCCTGCTGGGACACGTGACGCTGACATGTGAAGTCAGGAGAAGGGCCCTTCCCTTCTCGGCCCTTCCTCCCCAAAAACACGCAACCGCAGTCTAACCGTGAGAAAAGCATCAGACAGACTCACCGAGGAGCCTCCCCAAGGCAGCTGAGCGGTTCTCATCACTGACCTGTCACCAAGACGAGGAAAACCTAGAGCTTGGTCCCAGCCATGAGGAGCCTAGGAAGACGGCATGAGCGATGCGACGAGGCGTCCTGGTGGGGTCCTGGAGCAGGAAGTAAGCATGACGGGAAAACTCAGGGATCTGCGTAAAGCGCGGACTTGGCGGTAACAACAGTGTATCCACGCGTGCTTGCTAAATCGCCCCAGTCATGGCCGACTCTGTGAAGCCCGCCAGGCTCCTCTGTCCGTGGGCTTCTCCAGGCGAGAACCCTGGAGTGGGTTGCCATGCTCGCCTCCAGGGGACCTTCCTGACCAGGGATGGAACCCGGTCGGGCTTCTTACACCTTCCGCATTTGCAGGCGGGGTCTCAACCACTAGCACCACCTGGGAAGTCCAGGGGGTCTGTGCAGTTCATTAGTTATAACAAACGCACCCATTTCTGTAAACGGTGACACAGAGGGGACTGAACGTGGCTCCATGGGAGCCTGCCAACCACCTGCAAAGTTTCCTGCAAATCGAAACCTGCTCTACAGGGAAAGCATTTAATGCATTAAAGCATAAGATCTGCTTATGTAGGTCACTCAGTCACTTTATCAGCTGAATCCACTGTCTTGCCAAGTTGAATGTTAAATGTTCGGCTGCGACTGGGAAAGACTGGGACCAGAAACTTGTCAGGAGGACCCCTGGGCCACTCTGAGCTCACTTGACACTGGGCTGTCCTTACTAGGCTGGAACCCCATTTCCACGCCGAGGTCAGGTCATAGCCCCAAGGCAACTGCAGGCACTTCCTGCAAAAACCCCCAAGCCTTTCCCAAGGGAACTGCAACCGATTGCGGTCGTGACTGAACTGGAGAGAGGAAGTCCTTGGCCTCTTGAGGATTCCTGAAAACCGATTCTGAACTGACAGTAATTCCGGGGGCCCGAATCATGGCCGCAGCCCGTGGGTCCAAGTGGGAACTCGCTGGGGTCAGTAACTGACGGCGGGCTGATCCTCAGCGGGGAGCCGTCCGCAGAGCCCAGCTGGGTTAGAGCTCAGGGCTGCCAGGGCTGGTTGGGGTAGAGGTGGCAACAGGTAAGGCCCCCACGTGAGTTCTCCGTGGACAGGGGCTCATTACAGCCATCCCAGTATTCCTTCCTCAGCCTGGTGGGAGGGGCTGAAAGGAAAGCCTGGCACTTCCCCTCCCATCCAGACAGAAATTAGGGGCAATGCCCTAATTTGCCAAGCTCGCCTCCAGGGGACCTTCCTGACCCGGGATGGAACCGGTCGGGCTTCTTACACCTTCCGCATTTGCAGGCGGGGTGCAGATCAGTGCCTCATCAAAGGCTTGAAAGCAGCAGCAGTGCGAAAGTCTAACACACTCCCTGTCTCACGAGTGGGGCACGTGCGCAGCTCGTGCAGAAGCTGGACGGGTCCCGGGAAGGGCTGCCCCTCTGTAAACTGACTCGGGTGTCCGTCCCCCGCACCTGCCGCCCCTGAGCCCCACGTATCTTCACTGGAGCCAACGGACCCCGCTCCTCACCCTTGAGAGGCCGCCGCTGACCTGGGAATGTCTTTTTTTTCTCTATGTGTAAGGCCGACCGGAGCGTGGTTTTACCCGGCAGGGCCAACGGTCCGCACTCGCAGCCTCACCCCAGGACCGTGTGTGTTTTTACCAGAGACCTTCCCCGGTGCAGAGCATCACACTGGCCGCCACACGGAGGGTACCATCCAGCCAGGAGGTGGGGAGAATGCCAAGCACCTGAAGACTCCCGCCAACTAGGAGAGAGGCAGCAGGCCCCACAGAAGCCCAGGGGGCCGCTGCAGCAGCGAGGTCTCCGGAGGCGCCATGGCGCCTGGAGTCTGTTAGGACGTTCCCTCCAAGTGGAGCACAGGACGCAATGCCTCACACCACAGGTTTGAAGGTTCCAGTTACCTCCACCGACAGGTGCCTGCAAGGCTGCAGGATGGGTGGGTCCAGGAGAGGCAGGCGTGCGGCAGGTTCAGAACGCAGCCGGCCCACTGTCTCATGATGCGGGTGACCCAGCGTCCCTGAGTGCTCAGGACCCCAGGAAGGCTGTATGCAGCCTCTGGCAAGGGGCTGGCCAAGACTCTCTGGGACCTCGGGGCGAATCCATCCTGTATGCTGCAGATAACTGCTCTCCTTTTGAGAAATAGCTTCTGGTCCCACTGGGAGGACTTCACCATGGGACGGCAGGTGGTTGCCTGACCTCCGGCCAGGGGGCAGAGCCTGGACAGGCAGCCCGTGCCCACCAGGAGTGGTGTGTCGGAACCCCACTTCCCACAGGCCCGGGGCTTGTGCACGTGGGGTGTGTCAGGGGCTCAGACCCCTTCAGCACAGACTTCAGCTGCGTGCCCTCCTGGAGTATTCTCTGCAACCCATCGGAGGAGGACAGAAGCTGAGCCCGGCTGACAGATGGGCCTTCCTGGTCTGCTGGGACTGTCCACAAGCAGACATCCAGCTCGGGGTGGGCCCTGGACACAGCGAAGGAGCCTTCTCCAGGGGCAGAGCCTCAGCCGTCCATTTGGCCCGTGTGTGAGTGAGCGGCATCCAGGGTGCAGATGTGAGCTGAGTCACAGGCAGCTGCTGCTGGATGGGCCGGGCGGTCAGGGACCTGGGGGGACAGGACTGGAGGGTTAGTGACCAGGAAGCCTGAGGAAAGACACGTGGTGGACCTCCCAAGGAGCACCAGCTCTGAAGGGATGTGCATTCCACGTGAACGCCCAGCAAAGGGCACCGCTGCTGAGGAGGCTCTTCACACCCAGGACAGAGCCCCCCTGCACGTGTGACTCCATCCACCGCCCCAGCCACCCCTGTGGCAGCTTCAGGCAGCCAGGGTGGGCAGAAGGGTGGGGAGGGGGACCAGTACCGCCTCCCCGCCCTGGCCCCAGCAGCATGAGCAGGTGGCCGGCACCAGCCCCCAGTCCCAGCTGAGGCTCCACGCCCAGATCCGACAGCCTCAGTGGGACCCCCTCCAGGGGCACAGCTGCGCGGGCTCCTGGGGGCCCTCACTCCCAGCCTCGACAAAAGGGAGCCCCCTCTCCTCCCTGCAAGGCCCCTTCACCCTGGAGGCACCACCTGTCACCACAGTCACTTCAGACTTCTCTCCCTCCCTCCCCAGCGACCCCCTGCCTACCCAGGAAGTCTCTGCTTTCCTTGGCGGTGCCTTGTGGCATGTGGGGTCTTAGTTCCCCAGCCAGGGAGCAGGATGGCACGTCCTGCATTGAAAGCGCAGCGTCTTAGCCATGGAACCACAGGGCAAGTGCCCCAACTAAGTCCTTGCTCTAAACATCCCATCCTCACAGCAGGGACAAAGCCCTCTGCGCGGCTCCTAGACCCGCCCGACTCGCCTTCCTTTCGCGTTCGGCTTCCTTTTCCCCTGAGAGCCCCCTTCAGTGTTTCCCTTCGCTCAGGCAGTAAAGAATCTGCCTGCAGGGCAGCAGACCAGGGTTCCGCCCCGGGGTCTCCCGGAGAATCCCGCGGACAGGGGAGCTTGACGGGGTGCAGTCCCCGGGGCCGCAGAGAGTCAGACACGACTGAGGAACTGGCACGTTCACTCCAGTGAAGAAAGGCTGGTGGCAAATTTGTCTGAAAATGCGTTTCAGCCACCACGCGTGCACAGCATATTTCCTGCAGGTGGGATTCAATTCTGAGTTGGGCCTCTCGGTGCTTTCAAGATAACGTCTCGTTGTCCTGTGGTCTCCGGCGTCTCTGGTGGAGGAGTCTGTGGGGTGTTTGCTGCTTTTTAAGATCACCTGCGTCTTCCAGAGACTTTAGCGATTTTCTCCTTGCCCCATTTTCCACATTTTAACATGATTCTCCCAGGAGACTTTGTCTCACCTGTTCATTTTGATCTAACTTGGGGTCTGCAGTCACACGCCTGCTGCCCTCACGGTTCCCGGAGCGAGGTTTTCGGGGAAGTCCCTGGATTAGGAGCCCCTCCTTGGGGCAGGTGTTGGGAGCCAGGCTGGGCATCACCACACCCCGCGCTGCGGGCCTGGCCCAAGGGAGCCTCCTTCCGATCGTTCTCAGAGGCCTAGGCCGCCTGCTCTGTCTCCCCAAGCAGTGGAGGCTTGGCTCCGCCAGGGCCGGAGGGTCCCGGGCCCCCAGGCCCACCCGTCTCACTCCTTCCCGGCTGTGGACCTTCCTCTCCTGAGCTGCTGCATTTTCAGAGGACAAGCCTTGGCTCTGGCCAGGGTCCCATCTGCCCTGAGTTCCTTGCTGAAGCCCCTAGACCACCTGTCTCTACCCCCCTCTCCACCTGCCCCGCCCTCTCGGCCCCCGCTTTCTCCAGCTGTCCTCCCAGGGTGCAGGGGTTTTACCACCCCCTTTCCTGGACTTGGGACACCCTCAAGCCCCTGCTCCCAGCTCCTCAGATGTGGCAGGAGGTGGGGAGCAGAGAGGGTCCAGCCACAGCGGGGCCCCACTCGGTCACACACGCCTGCCCACTGGGCCCAGGTCCTCACCCTGCAAGTCCCACGTCCTGGGGAAGCCGGGGGGCAGGCCATGTATGAGCCCGGCGCCCCTGCTCCCGGCGGGCCCACCTTTCCAGCCCGGCCCTCCTCACCACCTCCTCCGCTCTCCAGGG
This sequence comes from Capra hircus, assembly GCF_001704415.2. NCBI lineage: Eukaryota > Metazoa > Chordata > Mammalia > Artiodactyla > Bovidae > Capra > Capra hircus. Next base: position 68,239,468 of record NC_030828.1, read on the forward strand.
CTGCCAGGTGGAGGCTCGCAACGTCACAATACCTCCTGTCCACGGGCTTGTCGGACTGGCCGGGAGGAGGCCCAGTCTGGCCATCTGCATGTTCCCAGGGGTGCTGGTGGTCATTCCCCACTGTCTGCAGGGCCATCTGATTGGCAGGCCCTAGGGAGGCCCACCCCGGGGTCCCAGGACCCACAGGCTTTCCAGCTCCTCTCGGGGCGGGCTCAGGGGTTTTCTGCAGAGGGCAGCTGGGACCACAGGGCTGCCAGCGTGCTCAGGGACAGCCACGGCCTGGCTCAGGGCTCCGTGTCAGCCAGTGAGCCCACACCACAAGCCCACTAATGGCTTCCGGACCACTCTCTGGGAAGAGCAGCTCTATGACGCTTAACCCTCCTCAAGGGCTGGGTGAGGAGAGAGTGGCAGGCTGCCTGGCCTTTCCCTGGGGCCTGAAGTGGGCGGAGGCCCTGTGCCAGCCCTGGGTTACCCCTTCCTGGCCCAGGGACAGTGGGAGAGCCAGTGGGTGGCTCTGGGCCCCCCTCAGCGGGCCCAGCGTCGCCAGCCTCCTTGGGGAATAGGGATAAGGTCTGGAAGGTGCATCCAGGGAATGGGGTCACACCCTTGGGAGCGGGGGTGACTTCAGCGGCCTGGGAGGGCGAACCCTGCCTCACGCGTGCGGCTTACCAGGCCTGCAGCACCACTCAGCCGAGTCCTGTGGGAGGCGCTGCCTGAGGGGCTTGGGGGTCCAGAGATTCAGGACTCGCCCAGGTCAAGCCCTGGGATGCCAAGGCTGGAGCTGTCCAGGGCTGGGGAGAGCTTCGCACAGCTGTAGCGAGGCAAGCCTTTCTGCTGACAGTGGCTTCTGCTGGGCCTCCTTGGGCAGCGAGGCTGGCAGGCCAGCTATGCCTGGAATGAGGGCCCTGTCCCAACCACAGAAACATTAAATAGCTTCAAGCTGTGGGTTCAGAGAGGCCGAGTCCCATGGGGAACAAACACAGGCTTGAAAGCCAGCCGTGGGGCCCGCGGCAGCTAAAGCAGCAATGCCACGCGGGGTGCCCCATGCTTTGCAGGCCTCCTGGGCAGGGGACACCTTCCCCCACGCGGGGTGTGCACGACCGCCACCTTCACCCCCGCCCAGGAAGACTGGCGGCAGACGGCCCCCTGCCACCCTTGAAACCCAGAAGGGGGAGCCTGCCTTGTCACAGGCATAGTGCCGTCTCGTGTGAACCCCTAACTGTGAACAGGAAGGGGAGCTGGGCCCCGGCCCCAGCCCGGACCCACACAAACTGGGGACCCCCGAGGCTCTGTGTCAGCCCCTGGGGCCCCGCAAGAAGTGCCCATACACCTAGGGGCTCTCAACAACACGCATTCTTCCACTTGCAGCTCTGAGGCTGGAAGGCCAAAGTCAAGGGCAGGGCCAAGCTCCCGCCGGAGGCTGCCGGCCAGGCCCCTCATTTCCTTCTCTGGCGGCTCCAGGTCCCCGGGCTTGTGGCCAGCTCCCTCACATCACCCCTCCTTCTCCTCGTGATCTCTACCGTGTGTCTCCCCCCCACATGCTATAAGGATGCTTGTTGGATTTGGGGCTGGGTGATCCAGGGTGGTCTCATCTCCAGGGCTGGGGCGCCGGGAGGACTGAACCCTCCCCAACCCTCAGTCCAAGGGGTGCCAAAGGCAGCAGCCCCCCAGAGGTGGGGTGAGCGGCTGTGGAAAATCCCAAACCTTCACATGCCCCTGACCTCCGAGCCACGCCCACTCCAACCCGGGCTCGGCATCATCCCTGGGACATGCACACTGATGACGGTGTCTGGATATGGCAGACGCAGGCCCCTGGTCGAGGGGCCAAGGGCCCTCAAGGCCAGTGTCAGAGTGTCTCAGCCTGGCCCTGCTTCCTGCCCACCCAGTGGGGCTCTCGGGGCCCCCAGCTCCGTGATCTCTGCTGCCTTGCTCCGTCACGCTCCCAGCTGGGAACACTCCAGCCCTTGGTGAACCTGCTCCCTTGTTTCTCTCTGTCCTCATCCAGCCGATGAACCTGGTTCGAAAACACCCCGCAGCCCAGCAAGGGTGCCCCCACAAGTGGACTCCCACGCGGCTGAGCACCATCCACAACCCCCACCCACCCCATCTCAGTGAGCTCACTCCACTCCACAGCGATTCTCAGGCAAACCCAAGGGACCGTCTTTTTCACACACATTAAAAAAAAGTTAAAGAAGAGCTCACAGCTTTCAAGAGTGTCGGAGCCACTAGAGACAGCAGCTGTGCAGATGACCGGGGGAAGGAGCCTCGAGTGCCCGACGGACGGCACGGACCTGCTGGACGGCCAGGGTGACGGGACCAGGACACGAGGTGCTGGCGAGGCCGGGGAGCGGCGGGACCTGGGGGCTGCCGGGACGTGGCAGGGGGCAGATGGTAAAAGGCTTGCTGACCTGGTCACTTGGCAGCCCCACCGAGGCAGCACACGCCCCTCTGACCATCGCTCCTCTCCCAGGAGAAACAAACGCGTCCGCGAGCAGAGCTGCGTGTGAACGTTCACGGCCAGAAGGGAGCCCGCCACCACGCCCATCAACAGAGGACAAATACCCCAGGGGCACCCGTACAGCGAGAGCTCCGTAAGCCTAGGGAGGCCCGAAGTACCTGGGCAGGATGGGTCTGAGCCTTGCAGGTGGCCAGCACAGAGGGATCCTTAGGGACTCCATCCAGCGGACAGAACAGACACAGCGAAAGGCCTAGGACAGCAGTTGCCGCTGGAAGGGGAGAGGCTGGAAGGGAAGGGACCGGAGCAGCTCTGGGTGCAGGGGCGGGGGGGAAACCGTCAGTGTTGCCGCAGACGTGGGTGGCCCTGGAGATGCGCGCACCGCACTCCTCAGACCATACACAGCACGTACGTGCACCTCACTTCAGCTTAAACCAGCATGTCTGTGTGAGAGTCAGTGCGTTGACCCTGCCCAGGCGGGGCACCCCTGAAGCCCCGGGGAGGGGCCCTGGCAGGTGGCCATTGGGCCAGGCTGGCGGCAAGCGCTGCTGCCTGCACAGCACAGGAGGCCGGCACTGCTGCACAGCGTCCAATGGCAAGCCAACAGCACACCGCGAGGAGTACAGGGGGCTGCCTCTTGCACAAAAATGGGGGAAATAATACAGATTCATATGTGCCTGTAATTGCCTGAAGAAACGCTGGAAGACGTTTAAGACGGTGGCAACAACGACCATCCGCTGACGGCATAAGAGCTGGCCTGGTCTCACCCTGCTGCTGTGACAGGACGCCATAAACTGGGCGCCCCATGGACAACAGGAGTTTACTCCTCACGGCCTGGAGGCTGGACTCCGAGATCAGGGTGCCGGGGTGGCTGGGATGGGGCCCTGGGGGGCAGACTCCTCACGTGGTGGATGGGCAGGGGAGCTCCAGGAGCCTTTCAGAAGGGCACTGATCCCACTCGCGAGGGCTTCATCCTCATGAGTTCAGCACCACCCGAAGGTCCACCTCCTCACACCATCCCCCTGAGGGTTAGCGTCTCAGCGTATGGACGTGGGGGCACAACCTGCAGACCGCAGCAGGGGCGGCCGCCTGGGGGCCTCTGTCTGAGTCACCCGCCCAAACCTGAGGGGCGCGAAAGGAGGTGCGGAGGGCTTTGGGGGAAACCAGCCTGCCCCGGGCTTGGCCGCTGGTGTCTACATACACTTCATGGAAAATCCTCTCGAGTTACAGAGCGCTGTCGTTACAGAGGAGGCCGTGCCACACCTGCACATGAGCGCTTCACAGCATTAGGGTGAGATTATCCCGCAGGAAAGACCGGGGAAGACCATCCGCAAGGGGAGTCACCCCGAGAGACGCAGGACGCGGAGACCAGAAGATGCCTATCGCTTCAAGACAGCCGCCCGGTCTGCCTGTGGGCGGGGAGCGGCTCCGGGAAGAGATGCGGTTTCAAAGAGGAGACACTGGAGTTAATAGAAACAGTGAGTGTCCAAGCTCGGAGAAGGACAGGGGAGAGCCTGGTGGAGGCCAGAACCACGCCTGAAAGCAGAGAAAGCTGCACACGCCCAGGAATGCCTTTAAAGGGAGGCTATGGGCTTGAAGAAATCACACGGAATAAAGCGAGATAACTACAGTGTAAAAATAACGGAGAGTACGGTGAGGACGAATTCAAACCAAGAAGATTTAACAAATGCATAATTGAGGCTCCCAAACAGAGCAAAACACACACTTAGAATGTGACAAAACCCACGTCCCTTCCCTTAAGCGTGAATGTGGAGTTCAGAGCTGCTCTTGTCCTGAGGACAATCCCCCGTAGCTATTACACCTCACGGATATAGGAACCATCGAGCGAGCCGTCGCTTCAGTCATGTCTGACTCTTTGCGACCCCATGGACTGTAGCCCACCAAGCTCCTCTGTCCATGAGATTTTCCAGGCAAGAATACTAGAATGGGTTGCCGTGCCCTCCTCCAGGGGATCTTCCCAACCCAGGGATGGGACCTGTGTCTCTTACGTCTCCTGCATTGGCAGGCGGGTTCTTTACCACTAGTGCCACCTGGAAGTCTCTAGAAATGATCATAGGAAACATTTCAACATCAGAAGACAGTAGCTGCAAGGCTCTGAGGACAAAAGTATGACCCAAGGGTTACATTTCCCAGCCATATTTAAGCATAAAGGAAACAAGCTGCCATGCATTCAGGAACTTGCAACATAGACAGAGCCCGTGACAGGGAGGCGGCGGGGTCTCAGCAAGCCCGGCATAGCCCTGGGTCCCTGCGGTCCAGCATAATTGTTAACAGCACCCCTTCTTGCCCCTCAAAATGGCCAAGTGTGAGAGGAGGAGGGTGCTCTAAAGGTTATGATGCTATCAGCTGACAACACTGGGATACCGGCGTATGCGAGATGACCATGTCAATGTAAATTTATGAAGCTCTGACTATGTGAGGTTGGTAAGAAAATGCCCCTGCTCTTAGGAAACACATGACACATTTCACAGGGTCACTCTCTGTGTCAGCCCAAACTGCTCAGGAAGCTTAAGGGGGCCTGGGGGAGTGGAAATGATGGAGCAGACGGACTAAACCAGAGGCAGCGCTGGGTGAAGGCGGTATGGCTGTTTCTTGTACTATTTTTATTTATTTTTTTTAACCCCACTCTGGGCCCTGCCCTGAGCCTCCATTTCCACTCCCTCCTCCTCAGGAGTGAGTGGAAGGGATGGGTCCACCCAAAGCCTTCCAACTATGGGAGAGACTCTGTCGCCTCCCCCAGGGGTCTCCGGACTCAGGGTCCCCCTCCCCTACAGTCCTACTATTTTTATTCTTGAAAGTTTTTTGTTAGTTTGAAATTATTTCCAAATAAGAAGTCTAAAATGTTAATCACTCAGTTATGTCTGACTCTTTGTTAACTCACGGACTGTAACCCTCCAGACTCCTCTGTCCACGGGATTTTCCAGGCAAGAGTGCTCCAGGCAAGAGTGGGCAGCCATTCCTTTCTCCAGGGGATCTTCCTGACCCAGGGATCGAACCCAGGTCTCCTGCATTGCAGGCAGATGCTTTACCATCTGCGCCACCAGGGAAGCCCTGTTTTTTGATGCAGCAGGTAATAGTTCAGTTCACGCATCTTTCCTACTGGAACAAAGCCGTCATCCTGCTTTTGTAAGGGGAGAGGGGCTGCTCCCGCAGAGTGTGAGCCATCCTGAGGCGAGCCTCTCGGGTTCCACGTCTGTCCTCCGTGGCTGGGAAAGTGGGCGCTCTGAATGTAGCCCCCCGGATCCCTGCTTAGGAAGCAGGCGCTGACCCCCAATGCCGAGCCTCTCCAGGGCCACCAAACTCAAGCCTGCTGCTTCTCAGCCAAGGGAAGGGCCTGGCTTTCTGTATCCTGGAATCAACGGATGTGGGTGATAGGTTGTACAAGTATTTCAGCTCCATGGAAAACAAGATGTGTATTTTCTTGACACTGGAATTCTAAACACAGCCCTTAGAATGCTGTCTGTTATTATCAGATCAACCCATTTTTTTGCAAAATGCCTCCATGAGGACTGTCCCTCATTCTTCAGAGCCTTCACCCACTGGCTGGAAGTACGTTTGTATTTTTTAAAGTACGCTGTAGTTTTTAGAACAGTTTTAGAAAAATTGAGAAGACAGAACAGTGAGTCCTCGTACGCTTCCTATAATTAACAGCTTACGTTAGTGTGTGGTTCTCCTGCCAACACTGATGAACCAGTATGGATACAGCAGCATTAACTGAAGTTCATATGCGACTCGGATTCCCTGAGGTTTTCCCGAAGGTCTTTTTCTGTCCCAGGACCCCATCCAGGATCCCACATCACATCTAGTCGTCAAGTCTCCTCAGGCCCCTCTTGGCTGTGACAGTGTGAAATGGTGATATACTAAGAAATGTATATTTAGTCTTGTCCCTGGTTCCACAGGGAGCTCCTAGAAGCCTTCATCCCCTGAGTGCTGGGGTGAGAGGAGTACTTGTCACTCTTCGAAGGGCCCTTCAACTACACCCGGTAGCACAGAGGTGAAGAGCTTCCCTGGAAGGCAGGGGACGAGAGAGAGGAGGGTTCGATCCTTGAGCCAGGAAGATCCCCTGGAAGAGGAATGGCAACCTGCTCCAGGATTCTTGCCTGGAGAATCCCATGGACAGAGGAGCCCGCGGGCTACAGTCCACGGAGTCACAGAGAATCAGACACGACTGAACACACAAACTCAGCCACACCCGAGTTTACGCTAATGAATTGACCTTGCTGAGCCACTGAAGGCTTCAGGATGGAGGCTGGCGGCCAGAGGGACCCACTGTGCAATCAGAGGTGGGGTGCACCCCCAAACCCACTCACACCTGAACCCCATGGAGCTGATGGGGGCTGGCAATTGAGGTACCCACCAATGGGCAATGATTTAATCAAGCATGCTTCCATAGATTACTGAATTACTTGTCTGCGAGTTGCTCAGCCATGTCTGACTCTTTGTGACCCCATGAACTGTAGCTCGCCAGGCTCTTCTGTCCTTGGAACTTTCAAGGCAAGGATACTGGAGTGAGCTGCCATTTCCTTCTCCAGGAGATCCTCCCAAACCAGGGATCAAACCTTCATCTCCTGCATGTGCTAGCGGATTCTTTACCACTGTGCCATCTGAGAAGGCCTGGAATGCCTCCATAAAGGGACCCCCATAAAAACACTAAGCAATGGGATTCCGAGACTTCCCTGCTTGGTGATCACGTCCATGTGCTGGGCAATTATGCACCCCAAACTCCACGGGAACAGAAACTCCCACACTCAAGACCCTTCCAGATATCACCCTAGGCACCTTTTCATCTGGCTGTCCGTTTGAATCCTTTATAACACCCCAAATAAGAGAAGAGTAGATGAAAGCAGAGTGTTCCTCTGAATCTGATGAGCGGTTCTAGCAAGTTATGCGGCCCAAGGAGGGAGGCATGGGAGCCCCTGACTTGCGGTCAGCTGTTCACAAGTGTAAGTGGCCTGTACTTGTGACTAGCCTGGTGTCTGAAGCGGGGGGAGTCTTGTGGGGCTGAGCCTCTAACTTGTGGGGTCTGCACTGACTCCAGGGACTTTCAAGATTGGATTAACTTGTAGGACACCCAGCTGATATCCACAGAAACTGGAGAACTGCTTGGTGTGGAAAACCCACACCTTAGGTGTCAAAAGGGTTTTGAGTAGGAAAAAAAAAGTCACGGTGTTGGCAGAGTTGATCTCAGACTTTGTTTTTGACGACCTTGACAGCTGGAAGAATTCTGGTTGGGTGCTTTTTTTAGTGGTTTCCAGAGGCTATGGGAGTGGCTCTGATGCTTTTCTTGTGGTTGACTGGCACTATGGGTTTCAGGGAGGTATCAGAGCTAGAGCGTGGTGATCGTGACACCTCATCAGGCTGCATCCCAGCAAGAGGACGCGGTGCCGTGGGTGTTGACCCCAGTCATCCGGCTGAGGGGTGTTTGTCTCCTCCGTGAAGTGACTTTCCACACTGTCCTCTTCAGAAGGAAGTCTCTCTGCAGCCCACACTGAAAACACTGAGTGAGTGGATGGCAAGTTAGACTTCTCACTGTTGGAGGGGAATTTACAGACAAGCAAGAGGAGGATCTAGGATGACCCATGCTATAGTGGATTAGAGCTGGAGACTCCAGCATGACTCATGTTTAACGTGACACAGATACAAGTGAGTGGGGAGTTGGGACCCTCCTTCCAGAGGGCAGAGCATCTGTATATAAGATTCTAAATCCTTCTTTGCTTCCAAGGCTGTTGCCCCAAAATCGTGTCCCTCTCCCTCCCTGGAACATGCCCCTAGTTTTCTGGAGGAAGCTCCAAAGAGAAAAAAACAAGACTCGCTTAGAGTTAACTAGGCCCAAGATGGCAAAAGACCCACCCTCCAGCGGCCTTTATACGCTCTTTGTAATGAATTAGCATAGACTAAATGGCACGCCCACCAGTGCTGGGACAGTTGCCATTAGAACCACTGGGAAAAGTCCATCAGTGCAGTTCAGTCGCTCAGTCGTGTCCGACTCTTTGCGACCCCATGGACTGCAGCACACCAGGCCTCCATCACCAGCTCCCGGAGATCACTCAGACTCATGTCCATCGAGTCGGTGATGCCATCCAGCCATCTCATCCTCTGTCGTCCCCTTCTCCTCCTGCCCCCAATCCCTCCCAGCATCAGGGTCTTTTCCAATAAGTCAACTCTTAGCATGAGGTGGCCAAAGTATTGAGGTTTCAGCTTTAGCATCAGTCCTTCCAATGAACACCCCAGGACTGATCTCCTTTAGGATGGACTGGTTGGATCTCCTTGCAGTCCAAGAGACTCTCAAGAGTCTTCTCCAACACCACAGTTCAAAAGCATCAATTCTTCAGCGCTCAGCTTTCTTCACTGTCCAACTCTCACAGCCATACATGACCACTGGAAAAAGCATAGCCTTGACTAGATGGACCTTTGTTGACAAAGTAATGTCTCTGCTTTTGAATATGCTGTCTAGGTTGGTCATAACTTTCCATATAAGGACTTTAAAAAAGAGAGCTGCCTCAGTCGCAGGTCCAATCCACACTCCTGTTCATGAATGTTACTTCCACTCTTTCTAATTCTCTCCCTTTTAACCTCAACCCTCCTTTGTATTTGGTGTTTTGGCCCAAATGGCATTAAGAAGTTGATTTGCAAACTGGGTTCCCACTTCTCCTTCCTTTGGCCGTTGAACAACGCTTGTGCTATTCCCGTTTCAGCGTTGGTTTAGTCATCGGCTATGTGAATCGGAAGAGGAGCTAAGTTGTTGTCAGCACAAAGTTTTCACAGAATTATCCTTTGCATCTCTGTGGGCTCAGTGGTAAGGTCAGCCTGGCTCACAGTCCATGGAATCAACAGACTGAGAGCCCACCTTCACAACAAACTGTGGAAAATTCTGAGAGAGATGGAAATACCAGACCACCTGACCTGCCTCTTGAGAAACCTACATGCAGGTCAGGAAGCAACAGTTAGAACTGGACATGGAACAACAGACTGGTTCCAAACAGGAAAAGGAGTACGTCAAGGCTGTATATTGTCACCCTGCTTATTTAACTTATATGCCAAGTACATTATGAGAAACGCTGGGCTGGAAGAAACACAAGCTGGAATCAAGATTGCCGGGGGAAATATCAATAACCTCAGATATGCAGATGACACCACCCTTATGGCAGAAAGTGAAGAGGAACTAAAAAGCCTCTTGATGAAAGTGCAAGAGGAGAGTGAAAAACTGGCTTAAAACTTAACATTGATAAACTAAGATCTTGGCATCCTGTCCCATCCCTTCATGGCAAATAGAAGGGGAAACAATGGAAACAGTGTCAGACTTTATTTTCTTGGGCTCTAAAATCACTGCAGATGGTGACTGCAGCCATGAAATTAAAAGAAGCTTACTCCTTGGAAGGAAAGTTATGACCAACCTAGACAGCATATTAAAAAGCAGGGACATTACTTTGCCAACTAAGGTCCGTCTAGTCAAGGCTACGGTTTTTCCTGTGGTCATATATGGATGTGAGAGTTGGACTGTGAAGAAAGCTGAGCACTGAAGAATTGATGCTTTTGAACTGTGGTGTTGGAGAAGACTCTTAAGAGACCCTTGGACTGCAAGGAGATCCAACCAGTTCATCCTAGAGGAGATCAGTCCTGGGTGTTCATTGGAAGGACTGATGCTAAAGCTGAAACTCCAATACTTTGGCCGCCTCATGTGAAGAGCTGACTCATTGGAAAAGACCCTGATGCTGGGAGGGATTGGGGGCAGGAGGAGAAGGAGACGACAGAGGATGAGATGGCTGGATGGCATCACTGACTCAATGGACATGAGTTTGAATGAACTCTGGGAGTCGGTGATGGACAGGGAGGCCTGGCATGCTGCAAGTCCATGGGGTCACAAAGAGTCAGACACGACTGAGCGACTGAACTGAACTGAACTGACCCCACCTTGGGTCCAAGGATTGGGCTTTGGCCTCAGGGCATTTGAGGCCATCTTTCTAAAGGTGTTCCCTAGTGGCTCAGCGGTAAAGAATCCGTCTGCAATACAGGAGACCCAGGTTTGATCCCTGTGTTGGGAAGATCCCCTGGAGAAGGAAATGGCAACCCACTCCAGTATTATTGCCTGCACAGCCCTGTGGGCAGAGGAGCCTGGTGGGCTACAGTCCATGGGGTCACAGAGTCAGACATGACTGGGAGCGACCATCACTGTCACCTTCTAAAGTTCGGCCTGAGTTCCTGCGGTTCTCTCTGACCTTGCTTTGTGGTTGAGTTCATTTGCTCTGACTCCATTCCCCCCGTCTGGTATAAGCTTCTGGTGTAGACTGCATAAGAGCTTCCTTTCGGTTTCGTGCAGATCAAGGTGGTAGATTGGAGTCCCTGTTGTTCTGTGTTGAAGTAGAACTAGCCTCGGAATCAGAGATCTCAGGCAGAAGCATGGGGACCTGGGTCAAAGAGATTTCAGGGCTTGTCTGTGCCCCCGCGCAAGGCAGCTATATGCTGACTGATGCTGTGGAAGTTGAAGCCTGGGAGACGAGGTGGCCCCACCCAACAGGGAGTGACTGTGGCTTGGGGCAGTGGTTCTTAAACTTGTCTGCATCCTGGAATTTAGGGAAAATACTGATGTCCAGGATCCATGCCAGAGACACTCACTAACTGGTTTGGCGTGCAGCCCGTGTTCATGTTCCTGCCCAGGCACAGGCATTAACTACATCTTGGAATATTTCACCCGTGTATGCTCACCAAATAATGGAGGAATAGAAGGCATGCGTGTGTCGGGTTTCCTTGGATGATCCCCACTCAGGAAGCCGAAGGTCTTCATTCACCATGTGGCAATTCTGCCTTCCTCACCTGTGAATTTATAAACCACCACCAGGAGAGGCTGGCAGGGCCCGGTGTGGACCGTTCCAACCCTGTGAGATCACTGATATAAGTTACAACAAGCCAGAGAGAACAAAACAACCCTGATGGCTCCCACTCAGCCGACCATTAAATGTCTCTCCAAAAATCAAAGGAACCCTGCCTGAGGGCCCTGTGTAAGGAAGAAGTCTTGGAAGTCACACAGTCAAGCCCCTTGAACATACAAGAAGCGTCACCTACAGGAAGAAGGGATGGCTGGGTTGTTGGCAGAGGCTTGGCTGTAGGCTGTAGGGGCACCTCATTTTGTCTTTTCCTGGCTTTAGCCTCAGATAAATGTCAGAAGGAAGCCAGAACAAGCTCTGGAATGCTGAAGTGCAGCCGAGCAGACAGGAGCACCCCCGTGGGGTCAGGACGGATAAGCGCGGCTCACGGAGAAGGCCGGCCGCAGAGGGACTGCAGGCGCGACTGGGTCAGGGCACCCCGTGATCCGTCCTCCATCTGCCCTCCGCCTTTGCTTTTTACTCTCTTCCCTGTTGGCCACCTCCTCTCTCAAAGGATTTCCATGCCTGACAGCAAACTGTTTCTGCCGTTCTCAGACTGAAGTCTTCCCAGCCTGGCAACCCCAAGGAGAAGGAGCCGTACCAGCTGCTTCTGGCCTTTCAGCGCCCATTGCCCCTTCTTCCAAAGGATGGGCTTTGAGTGGAGCCCGCGTGACGCTTACCTACTGGCCACGCACCTGGGGCTGCTGGGGTCGACCAGGGGCCTCTGCACGTCTGTTTGCTGTGCCTCCTCACTGTGCTCCTGCCCGGGAGGCTGCCCTGGTGAGCAGTGGCCCAGGCTCCCTTGCCCCTTGCTCTCTGGGGGGCGTGTGGCCAGCGAGAAGCTCTGATAGGAGCCTGTCGGTTGTGTCATTAATTCCCAGTTCCGCCTTGCCCGTGATGCCTCACGCCGTCACGTCTCCGGAGCTCACCCCTCCTTTCACAGCGCCTCTCTCCCCTGACTTTATGCTTCCCAGTCTGCGTCCTCCACTCAAGCTCCAGACTCAGGCTGAAAACAGCTCTCAGTTGCTGCTAGCCCCAGCACGTGAGGCTCCGTGCATCCCGCTCACAGGTGGAACGAGCGCCCGGGTTCCTTCCCGAACACTGGTGGGCAGACGCGCTCAGTCGTGTCTGACTCCCTGCGACCCCCTGGACTGCAGCCCTCCAGGCTTCCCTGTCCTCCATCTCCTGGAGCTTGCTCAAACACATGATCTTTGAGTCGGTGATGCCCTCCAGCCATCTCATCCTGCGCGAGGTGTGAGTACAGAGCAAGGCTCTGGCCAATAGGGTGTGAACAGCACTGATGCGGCGGCTCCCAGAGCGCAGCCTTAGAGGAAGAAGTGTGCCTCTCATCGCCATCTTCCCACCCCCTCACCGTCCGCAAAGCAGAAGAGGTGTTGAGCCATCCCAGGCATGTGGGCAAGAACCACATCCTAGGGATGGTGGAGCAAGAAGAGGGCACAGGCTTCCGGACACTGTGGGGCAAACCGAGTCCAGTGAGCCTGCCGTCAGGGCCTTGCTGCCCAGGTGACGCAGGGCCTCTGTCCCTGCAGCTGAAGCTGTGTTGCGACCTTACAGGGACTCTCTTTCCCAATAGCTCCTGTCAAAGTTCCCGAAGTTCTCTCATTTCCAACCACAGTCCAATGACTGTTGCCATGGAAATGAATGACCTCGCTGGCCAGCTGAGTCCACCCTTGCAGATGGAGCCAGGACAACATTGCCAGGCACACGTGGGCTGGGAGTGGGGGTCAGGCAGTTTCCCAAAAGGAATTGGAGGTCGGTTACTAGATGGGGGAGATTTTGCTGGGTAAGAGAAAGCACCTGCTCCTTGTTAAGAGTTATGGCCACAGCTACCATCTGTGAACACCGTCTGTGTCCCTTACATCCATGCACTCATCCTTGCAGCCTCTGTGCTGAGCTCTTGGCATTCTTTGGGCAAATTGGACTTGGTTGGACAGTTCTTGCTTAGGTCTCTTAGGCAGTAGGGGGTAAACGGGACTCCAAAGCCTCAACTGGGATAGACATCCAAGATGCTGAGAAGCTGCCTAGAATCCGGAGTCCAGCTGGGGCCGTGGACTGAAGTGTCCACGTGCAGTCTCTGGGCCTGGTTTGGACTTCTCACAGCAAGGCGGTCCCAGTGTGGTCACGTATTTCACATGATAGCTGGCTTACCAGGAGCTCCCAGGTAAGCTCTGGAAGGTCAGTTAAAGGCTCTGCCAACAACTAGCTTGGTGTCACTTCTACCATATGCTTTGGGACAAAGCAGTCTCAGGGCCACCCAGTGTGAAGGTGTCCCCAAAGGTGCTTCATTTCTACAAGGGAAATGGCAAGCTCACTTTGCAAAAGAGCACTGCGGGGTGGGAAATGCTGCTGCAGCTATCTTTGGATACTGTGACGTGTGTGCTCAGTTGTGTCTAACGCTCTGCAGCCCTGTGGACTGTAGCCTGACCGGCTCCTCTGTCCATGGAACGTTCCAGGCAAGAATACTGCACTAAGCTCCTCCTCCACTCCAGGGATCTTCCCGACCCAGGGATTGAAGCTACGGAATCTGCATCTCCCGCACTGGCGGGCAGATTCTTTGCCACCAGGCGAGCCTGTCTTTGGAAACTACAGCCTGGCATCGTCTCCCACGGGGCACACGTGTCGTTCCCCTGCATGCAAAACATGCTCACTCCTCACCCAAGGCCCCAAAGTCTCATCCCACAACAACGTCAGCTCAAGATCCAAAGCCTTATCTTCAAGCTAGGTCCAGGCGTGTGTGAGGCTCCAGAGGTGCAACCCCTCAAATATGATTCGTCTTGGGCAGACCTGTGTGAGACAAGGGATCTGCCATCTCACACCCAGCGTCAAATGAGGGTGCGGATAACGGCCCCTGCACTGCTGACCAGAAAGGGGTCATCATAACCCCAGGACCCAGCCAGGCACACGGCACCAGCTCCCTGATGAGAGCCGGTTCTCTTCCCTGGAAGCGATTCTCCACGGTTCTAGGTTTGATCATTGAGCTCCACTAGGCTCCATTCTTTGAATCTTCTTCATTTTCCACAATAAATGACCCATATTTCCTAAGTATTTTCTTCAGCCTACTTTCTGCCTTAGAAAGTTGAGAGCTCAAATGCCTCTTTTGGTTTTAAACTCTGTTTCCTTTCCAACCCAAGTTAATATATTTTTTCTACAAACTTTGCATGCTTCCTATGTATCGATTGATAATTTCTTCAGACACTCTTCTCTACACTGGGCTGAGAAACAGCTTCCTATGAAACACTATCTTTGTTCTCTCAGTTGTGTCCAATTCTTTGTGATCCTGTGGACTGCAGCACACCAGGATTCCCTGTCCTTCACTCTCTCCCAGAGTTTGCTCACACTCATGTCCATTGAGTTGCTGTTGCCATCCAGCCATCTCATCATCTGTCATCCCCTTTTCCTCCTGCCTTCAATCTTTCCCAGCATCAGGGTCTTTTCCAGTGAGTCAGCTCTTCACATCAGGTGTCCAAAGTACTGGAGTTTCAGCTTCAGGATCAGTTCTTCCAATGAATATTCAGGACTGATTTCATCTAGGATTGACTGGTTTGATCTCCTTGCAGCCCAAGGGACTCTCAAGAGTCTTCTCCAGTACCACAATTTGAAAGCAATTATTTGGGTTAAAACCTTGTTTATGGGAAAGGAGTGGTTCTCAACTGGAGTTAGCTTTGCTGCTACCAGGGAACATGAGGCAGTATCTGGAGACGTTTTTTGATTGTTGTGAGAGTGGGGGTGCTCTCATCTCGCAAGTAGAGGCCAAAAATGAAGCTAAATATCCAACGATGCACAGGACAGCTCCATAAAAAAATGAATTTTCTAGCCCCAAATGTCAATAGAATCAAGGTCAGGAGACACTAGTGTATCATAATTACCCTAAAATATTTCTAAAATCTCAAATAAGGATCTCACAACCACATGCTCATTTTCATTTTTATCCTGAGAGAATATTTTTGCTGTTCTGGATTTGATCTTTATCCTAAAGCAACTCATTATATTGAGAGTATTTTGCTGTCTGGAGAGGTTAGAAATAAGAAACTTCTTTATTTTCCAGTCAAATAAGTCCTAACAGTAATCTATGACCACTCACATCATGTAATCCCTTTAAAAGTTTTATTGTTTTATTATGTAATATTAAAATACAAAAGAATATTTGTAATACACATAAAAGTTACAAAACATAATAATAAACTGTCATGAAACACACACCAACTTAAGAAATAAACATGCATGTGTTTCCCCGACTGGAGGGACTGTCAAGATGAGTGCCTGAAGCTGCCGTCACACAGAGCTTGACAATGGAGCCATCCCCGAAGTGCCAAAGCTGACACACGTATTCTGGTGACATTATTTGAGAAATAAATTCATTACAGTGTGCTGTCAGCAAGCTGCATAATGGCATTTTCCACCATTATTCCCCACAGAACATCAATTTTGACAATCACCCATGGATGACAGTACCTTTGTGGGAGGCTCAGAGTCAAGTGGAGAAGTTCCAGCCTATTGCTGGAGAAAAAAGTACTATAATAGACCCACTGAAGAAGGTGTGAGTTTAGCGGCCTCGCCCCTCCCGTAACACAGTGCAGTTCGGTGCCAGGAGAGATCCTGCCTCAGCCAGGGGTTTCTCTGAGGGCGTGCGGACGAGCAGCCAGCTTCCCCAGCTCTGTGATATCTGCCAAAATCCCCGCTACTTTCCTCATCCTCCCAGGAGACTGCGAGGTGGCCTGCAAAGCTGAGGATAGATCATGCGTTAGGTCACAAAACAAGTCCTAACAAACTTAAAAAGACTGAGATCGTATCAAGAATCTTTTCTGACCATAACGATGTGAAACTAGAAATCAGTAACAAAAGGGAAACTGGGAAACTCACAAATATTTGGCCCACGGGATGGTCACAGAGCCAGGGGAGTGGGAGAAAATATTCACAAGCCACTTCTTTGATAGGGAGTTAATGCCTAAAACATGTAAGGAATTATTACCACCCAGTAGAAAACGGAGAAGGCGATGGCACCCCACTCCAGCACTCTCGCCGAAAATCCATGGATGGAGGAGCCTGGTGGGCTGCAGTCCATGGGGTTGCAAAGAGTTGGACACGACTGAGCGACTTCCCTTTCACTTTTCACTTTCATGCATTGGAGAAGGACATGGCAACCCACTCCAGTGTTCTCACCTGGAGAATCCCAGGGACGGGGGAGCCTGGTGGGCTGCCATCTATGCGGTCGCACAGGGTCGGACACGACTGAAGCGACCCAGCAGCAGCAGTAGAAAAAACAGGTAATCCAATTTTAAAATGGACAAAGGACATAAATAGACAATTTTAAAAAGAAGGCATGCAAATAGCCAACAGGGACGTGAAAATGTGCTCAAAATCAGTAATCATCAGGGAAACACAGTGAGGTTTCAGTTCACACCTATTAGGGTGGCTATTACCAGGATATGGAGAAAAAGGAACCCTGGAACACTGCTGGTGGAATACAAACTTGTACAGTTATTATGGAAAACAGTATGTGGGGTCCTTAAAAAATTCAAAATAGAGCTGTCCTATGAGCCAGCAACCCTATTGCTATGCATAAATCTGAAATGATGAATTCAGTATCTCAGACAGACATTCGCAGTCCCAGGCTTATCGCCACATAATTTACAAGAACCAAGATATGGAAACAAGCCAAGTGTCTGTCAGCAAATGAATGGAAACATGACGCAGATGATGGACTACTATTCAGCCATGAAAAGAGGGAAATCCTGCTGTTTATGATAACTTGGGTGGACCTGAAAGGTATGCTCAGCAAAATAAGTCAAAGTTCACCAACGCTATATGACCTCACTCATACGTGAAATCTATAAATGAAAAAAAAAAAGTTGAACTTATAGAAACAGAGTAGAATGGGGATTGTCGGGGGTTGGGTGGGGGGGAGGGCGGGGGGGAAATGGAGAGACGGCAGTTAAGGGGTACACGCTTCCAGTTATAAGAGGAATAAGTGCGGGGGACCTAATGCACAGCATAGTGGCTGTAGCGAATAATAACGAGTTGCTAAGACTGTTGTGTTCTCACCACAAAAAAAAAAAAATGGTAACTATGCAAGATGAGAATTAATTTGATTGGGTGATCATTTAACAAACTATATCAAATCACCACACTGTACACTTTAAATATATACGCTTGTATCTATCAGTTTGTTTTTGTCCAGTCTGACCCTTTGTGACCCCATGGATTGCATCACGCCAGGCTCCCCTGTCCTTCACTATCTCCCAGAGTTTGCTCAAATTCACGTCCATCGAGTCAGTGATGCTAGCGAACCGTCTCATCCTCTGCCGCCCCTTTATCCTTTTGCTTTCAGTCTTTCCCAGCATCAGGATCTTTTCCAATCAATCAGCTCTTCGCATCACATGGCCGAAGTATTGGAGCTTCAGCATCAGTCCTTCCAATGAATATTCAGGGTTGACTTCCTTTAGGACTGACTGGTTTGATCACCTTGCTACCCAAGGGACTCTCAAAATTCTCACTTGCTTTATGGAGTTTTTTGAAAAGGAGAGGTGGGGAAATCCCCTGGTGGCCCAGGGGCTGGGGCTCCAGGCCCCCGCTGCAGCAGGCGCAGGCGCAGGCACAATCCCGGGTCTGGGGCTAAGACCTGAAAGCTGCACCACAGCCAGAAGCATAGAGAGAGGGCAGCTTCCGGTTTCACGCCCGCGTCTTTTCTCGCCCGCGTCTAGTAGGGAAGCTTCTGAAAGGTTCTTCTACAGGCGTGCCATGACCATTCCCTGACCATTCTGCTTCCATAAGATTTTAAAATTAGAACTCTGTGGTGATTCTGCCCGAAACTCCGGAGACCAGCGTATGAGAAACTGGTATCTGTGTGTTACTGTCTTTCTTCCCGTTTCGGCCGTGTGGTGTGGCTTATAAGATCTCAGTTCACCAGCAGGGATTGAAGCTGGGCCATATCTGTGAAGCCGAGAGGCCTGGCCTCTGGGCCACCAGGGAACTCCCTGGTTTTCAGTCTTTCAACTCATGAACATGGTTCTTTCCCCCACTGTGCGTGCTGAGCAGCCTCAGTCGTGTCCGACTCTTCACGAGCCTGTGGGTGGCAGCCCACCAGGCTCCTCTGTCCGTGGAATCCTCCAGGCAAGACGCTGGGGTGGGTTGCCATGCCCTGCTTTCCTGACCCAGAAATCGACCCGCATCTCCTATGTCTCCTGGTTGGCAGGGGAGTGCTTTACCAGTAGCAGTAATTTGGGGACTTTTTTTTTTTTTAATGTCTTCCAATAAAGTTCTCTGTCTGGTCCTTAATTTGTTAAAATTTGTGTTTACTCCTATGTCTGTTTTGTGGGGGTTTTAATTGTATCTTGCTTATATTTTTAAAAAATTTTGTTTCTGATATACAGAAATACAATTAATTTTTATATATTAACCTTAGATGGGACACTTCATTAAATTATTACTGCTATTAATACACCTGCAGAGCCTTTCAAATTTTTTTCTATGTAAGCATCATGACAGTGTCCTCCTGGTGGTAGTTGCTAAGTCGTGTCCAATTCTTGCGACCCCGTGGACTGTAGCCCACCAGGCTCCTCTGTCCATGGGATTCTCCAGGCAAGAATACTGGAGTGGCTTGCCATTTCCTTCTCCAGGGGATCCTCATGAGCCAGGAATCAAAGCCGGGTCTCCTGCATTGCAGGCAGATTTTTTACCAACAGCTCTGAGGGCACCCCTCGATCCAATCTTTTTGGATTTCTTTTCTTGCCCTACTTCACAGACTAGGGTCTTTGGCCCCAGGCAAATAGAAGTAGTGATAATAAATACATTTTCTCGTTCGTGATTCTGAAGACAATGCTTCTAATGTTTCACAATTAAGAATTATGCTTACGATGAGTGTTTGAACAACACTCCTTATCAAGTAAGGTCTCTTTTACTCCTGGTTTGCAAGAGTTTTTTTCTCTGATGAATGGACATAAAATTTGATGATCCTGTATGCTTTTCCCTTTATTCAGTTACTGTGGGTGAATTAGATTTATAGATGTTCTAGCATCACACCATCCTATACTCCTGGGATAGAGCTAGCTCACTTCTGATGTATTGGTTCAGGAATTTCTGTGCCTTGGTTTTTAAGACTAGCCCGGATTTTTTCTTATTGTACCCTTGTTTGCTTGTGATACGGAGGTTAGTATGGCCTCATAGAGTAAGTTTTTTGAGCAGTCTACAACTTTCTATCCTCTGATAAATTATGTCAAAGACCAGATTAACCTGTTCTTTTATGATTTAGTGGAACTTGCCTGGAAAATGAGCAGGCTCCAGTGCTTTCTCTACAGGAAAAATTTAGGCCATGATTCAATTCCTGAATGAAATTGTTTAGATTTTCTTTCTTTCTGAGTCAGTTGTGATAACATGTTTTTCTAGAAATTCGACTGTTTCATCTAAGCTTTCAACTCTATTGGCAAAAGCAATATTTATAAGATACTATTACCACGTCTTGTATATCTGTTATTAGGTTTCTTTTCTTTATTCTTAATATTTTTAATTTATATATTTTGTGTCTTTGTTCATGATGAACCTGGCCAGGAGTTTGTCTATTTTATTTCTAATTTACAGAACATTCCGCTTAATTGAACTTTTCTGCTGTTACTTCATGTACTTCATTCTTAGTCACGTCCTTGTGTCCATCTCTTTCCTTCAACTTTCTTTTCCCATCTTTTTTTGATGTTATTTTGCTCTTTGCCTTATATCCTAAGATGAAAGCTTAATTCGTTTCTGTTTTCTCCCTCCGGGTACAGCTCTTGTTTAAATTTCAGGTGCACAACACCATGATTTTACTTACATACATCATGAAATAAATTAATAGAACTATCATTTTAGTGAACATTCCTCATCTCACAGACACAATATTAAAGACATACATGTCTTTTCCTTATGATGCAAACTCAGGATTTGCTCTTAACAACTTTCAAATGTACAGCAGTATTAATTATGTGGATCGTTTTGAACCTTCCTTCCCCATAACTAGACTTTTGTGCCTTTTGACCGCCTTCACCCAATGCTCCCTTGCGCCCACCGCTGGTAATCACAAGTCTGGTCTTTCTTTCTGAGTTTGTTTGCTTCTGAAGCCTAGCCCACGTGTAGCATCATGGCGGTGGCTGGTCCGTAACACGGCGACCCAGCATCTCCGTGCATCTCAGCACGGTCGCTGCGTCAGCACACACGACGTCCTGTGGCCACTGTCCCCAGATGCGCAGCTCGCCCTGTGGCCCGTTGTTCTGTGACTAGAAGTTTGCGCCTCGGTTTCCCTCGCCTGTTTCCCTCCACCGCCCACCCCTCTCCCCTCCGGCACCACGTGTTCGTCCCCTGAACCTACGACTGTTTCTCTCTGGTTTTGCTCGCCTGTTTCCCTTTTTCGGATCCCATATATTGGAGAAATCATACAGTATTTGTCCTTCACTGACATTTCATTTTAGCGTGCTACCCTCGAGATCCGTCCCTGTTGCCGCAGGTGGAGGAACCTCATCCTTGTTTACGGCCAAGCAGTGTCTCGCTGTGCATACGTGCCTCGTCTTCTTTATCCACGCGGACCTGGATGGGCACGCGAGTGGTTCCCACGCCTTGGTTACGATAAAGCTTCTGTGAACACAGGGTGCGTCCATCTCATATTAGTGCTTTCACTTTCCTTGGCTGCTCAGAAGTGGAGTCTCAGGGTCGTACAGCAGTTTTGGTTTAGCCTTTTGAGAAACCTCCAGGCTGTTTTGCACAGTGACTGCACCAGTTCACGCTCCCACCGACAGAGCACACGGGCGCCCCTCTCCACACTCTCACCAGCGCTCCTTCCTTGTCCTTTGGATGAGAGCCTTACCGACATGTGCAGTGATAGCTCACTGTGGTTTTGATTTGCATTCCCCTGATGAACAGTAAAGCTGAGTATCTTTTCATGCATCTTTTGGTACATGATGTATATATAGACATATATCTACATGTCTTCTTTGGAAAAAATGTCTACTCAGGCCCTCTGCCCATTTTATGATTAAGTTGTATATTTTTTTATGTTGAGTTGAATGAGTTCTTTGTATGTTTTGGATGTTAACCTCTTCACAAAAATATTATCTGCAAATATCTTCTCCCATTCAGTGAGTGTTCTTTTTGTTTTGCCAACATAATCTTTACCAAAATGCAAATGGGATTTTTCACAAAACCAGAAGGAGTAATTCTAAAATTTCCATGGAAACACAAAAGAGCCCAAATAGCCAAAGCAGTTTTAAAAAAGAAAAACTAATCAAGTTGTATCACACTCCCTGATTTCAAACTAAACTACAAAGCTACGGTTATCAAAACAGCATGCTCATATATTGCTGTTCAGTCTCTCGGCCGTGTCTGACTCTACGACCTCACACATTGCAGTGTGCCCGAATTCCCTGTCCTTCACCATCTCCCAGAACTTGCTCAAACTCATGTCCATCGAGACGGTGATGCCATCCAACCATCTCATCCTCTGTCATCCCCTGAAGGAGGAAATGGCAATTCACTCCAGTATTCTTGCCTAAAAATCCCACGGACAGAGCAGCCCTGTGGGCTACCGTGCATGGGGGTCACAAAGAGTTGGACACATCTGAGCATGTGCGAACACTAACATACCCCTGGATATGACCTGACATGCTACTTCTAAGTATCCAGGAGAAAAGAAGCCTTATGTCCATACAAATACCTAGGCATTTCTTTCTGCCTCAGCTTATTTTGTAATAACCCAAATCTGGAAACGACTGAAATATCCACCATCAGGTGATGACTTACAGTATTTGTTTATCTGTGCAATGGAACAGTACTCAGCAGTTAACAGGGATGAGCTGTGGACAGACGCTGCCATAGGAAGGAGTCACAAAATAATTATTCTGAGTGAAAAAAAGTCAGACAAAAAGGAGCATATTTTATTATGCCATTTGCATTCTAAAATGGAAACTAATCTGGAATGACAGAAAGCAGATCAGTGGTTTCCTGGGGAGGGAGGAACGGGGCGAGAGGCAGCAAGGAGAAGGTGAAGACAGTCTGTGATGGACTTGTTCGTTTTCTAGATTATGGTGGTGGTTTCACAAATGTGTACATGTCAAAACCTTTTAAACTGTGTACTTTGTGTGCAATTTTTTGTATGCCAATTATCTCGATAACACTGGTTTAAAAATACATGGCGAACTTATAATTTACCACCAGGAGAATACAAATAAGAACTAAACCTTCCAAAACACTAGTGAAAAATAAAATAGTAAACGACTCCCGAAGCCAAAGACGAGGAGAGAACAAGGAGAGCACAGCATAAGCAACAGATGCCCCAGCAAGCACGCCTGTTTTCATAATAAACACTCTCTTGAAAGACAACAGTACAAGTATGCACTCTTCACACGAAGCATACCTAAAAGAAAATGCTTGAATGTTGAAAAGGAAAAGAAAAGGAATTCCCCAGGAGTCCAGGCGTTGGGACGCTATGCTTCCACTGGGGGAGGGTGGGGGGAGGCAGGTTCAATCCCTGGTCAGGGAACTAAGATCCCACAAGCAGAAAAGAAAGGATATGTTGGGCAAACACAAACAATAAAAGAGCTGGTCACATCCATACTAGATAAAGTTCAAAAGCACTAAAATGACTAGGAGCAATTTGGTCTGAGGAATAATTCAAGACTCAGAAAACACGTCACAGTGATTAGCATTTAATGCAATACGTAACTTACCATAAAAATCTATATGGCAAAATCATGGGAGATGCCACTCTCAGTTAACCGCTGAAATATAAATGGAGAAGTCTTGTGAATGTTAACCGCAAAGCCTGTTATATAGACCATGCTTGTTTAATCTGTCCAAGTGCCTACATACCTGCAGCAACTTGACCCAGTTAGCCAGGGCATTGGCTGACTCCTTGGAAAACACCCTGATGCTGGGAAGGAATTGAGGGCAGGAGGAGAAGGGGGTGACAGAGGATGAGATGGTTAGATAGAATCACTGACTCAATGAACATCAATGTAAGCAAACTCTGGGAGACAGTGAAGGACAGGGAAGCCCGGCTTGCTGCAGTCCGTGAGGTCGCAAAGAGTGAGACGTGACTTAGCGGCTGAATAACGACACAATAGCATCTTCTGCAACTCAGGGTTCTTTTCACCTCAATAAGTGTCTGTGTTGAAGCTGTTAAGGACCCATCTGGCCTCCTCCAGGTCCTGGCCGCCGTGAGCGGTCCTGCAGTGTGGCGTTCCAGCCTCAGCTCTGGAACACACGCTTGCTACTGTCGCCCTTAATCCAACAGGGAACCTGAGGCTGGGAGAGGCTTGAAGGACTTAACTGACTCCACAAAGGCGGTGCAGAGCCAGGACCCAAAACGGGTTTCTCACGCACACTGACTACCGGTGAGAGCCAGACATTTCAAAAGGCAGATTCCTGAGTATCCCTGCTGCTCCATCTGGCAGGGAGTCTCTCCAGGTCTAAGTATTGACACAGCACACCCGGCTTGAGTCAGAAGGGGTGTAGTATATCAGACAGGGAGGGAACACGCGTGTGTGAATGTCTGTGAACAGATGAGTCTGGGGGCCGAGGTTCCTGCCCTCCCAGCTGTGGGCACCACAGTCTCCTTTGAGGTGCCTGGGGTGGAGGCAGGGTCCTCAGAGCCTTACCCTGGTCCTCAGAGCCTCACCCTCCCTTGACACTGAGACCACAGGCTCAGAGGTGATCTCTGCATTGCGCCCTCCCTGGGACCCTAGGAAAGCTTCGGGGCTGGGGTGGCACAGAACCAGCTCCCGGGTTGTGGGAGGGGGCGAGGGGTGGGTTTGAAGCGTTAAGTATGGCTCTGGGAGCAGCTTGGCTCTTCCGATGACAACTTGCCTTGTTCCAGATGGTTCCTGTGCAGTTCCCCCTCGTTAGCATGCTAATTTATTCTGACTCATCCCGAGGCTGCTGCACAGCGGGGCTGGTGCACACCCCCGTGCCGAGCAGCCCCCGAGGCCCACGAGTCCCAGCTGGAGCAGGACCCCCCCCAGGGCCGTCATCGAGCTGGGGGTGAAGGGAGCAGTTGGGGAGGCAACTTCAGTGTCAGCCGGAGCAGCCTGTAATTTCCCCCCGGCAGCCCCGACATCCGCCTGAGACAGAATCCAAATCCGTGGAGTAAGGCTGGAGACAGGGACTCTGGGAAGGCTGGATCCGGGAATCTGCTGCTGGAGCCCCGAATGTAGCTAACACGTAGGCAGGGTTCTGAAACACAGACCCAAGACAAGGGGACTTGAACGGGACGTTCCTTGGCCCACGTCTGCATCCCCGGGGGTGCAGAACCCAGGGCCCAGGCCCGGATCCCAGACTCACTGAGGCTGGGCCGTAACATCCGTCCACTGATCAGAGGTCACTGGTCCCCTTCAGCTTACCACAACCCTGCTGTGCACCTCCTCATCCCCCGCTTCCCAACGTAAGGCCCATAGCCCTGCCCAGAGGCACCCCCTGGCACCAGAGGAGGCTCAGCCTCCACGCTGGGCAGGTGGAAGCGCCAGTCGCTCTTGGAAGGAGCCCAGGGGATGTGAAGCCGGACAGCCGGGGGCCTGGCCGGGGTGAGGACAAGGGTCAGGGGCCCGGGGGGCACTGAGGCCAGGGGCCCAGCAGCCAGCGGCCATGAGCAAGCCCTGCCCGCATCGCACACCACCATGCCACTGGGATCACCCTCAGATGGACAGCTCACTTCCCAGCTGTCTCAGGGCCAGCTTCAGGGACGCCCCCCGCAAGCGGAGGGGGAGCAGAAGAGGCAGCTTCTGGTCCCATCCTTCCAGGCACACTCACCCTGCCTGCTGGGGAGCCTGGAAACAAGCATTTAATCTGGGTGAGATTCAACACCCAGGTAAAGCAGCCCTGCACCGCCCCCCAACCCACAGCCAGGGCCCAGCCTGCCCCTCCCCAGCCGCTCCGTTCCACCCTGGGCCTCCTGGCAGGTAAAGTCGGATGGGACCCCTCAGCGCTCACGTTCTGTGCCTGCAAGGAGCTCCATCCGCTGCAGACAGACGAGCAAAGTTGCGGGTGGGCAGGCTCTGGAAGCCCCAGAGGGGTCGGTCACTGTCTGCTGTTTCCTGGCAACCAGGGGTGGGGGAGGGTCCTTATGCCCACAGAGGGGAGAGTCTGAGCCTGGCGCTGGGCTGCTCTGGGCGCTGGGCTCCAGAACCTGGGGCTCAGCTGGGAGACTATGGGAGCCTGATGAAGGCAGACTGGGATGTGGGGGGAGGCCTGGGGGCCTGGACACCACAGGGACATGGGGAGAGGGCCTAGTCTGTGGGTGTCTTGGGGGCTTGGCCAACCCCTGGGACCCACATCCTCTCCCGGGCTTCCTGCTTCCAACAAGCACGTAGCAGTCAGGCCACAGGAGAGGAGTTCGGATGTGCGGGGCTGAGACCCCGGGGCCCTGGGGTGCCACGTTGGGGGATCAGGTATGACCCTGCAGGGAACAGGGAGCCCCTGAGCTTCAGCAGCATGAACCGATCAACAAGCTTTGAGATTCACCAGGCAGCCGCAGGGTGAGGGCCTCCCCCGTTCACCTGTCGTGACCCCAGCCGCGTCGTCCCACCTACCCGGGAGGCTTGTGGGTTAACACACGTGCAGCGGAGCACAAGGGCTGCAAGGTGGGCCGCGCTTCAGCAGAGAAGCGGAGGAGCCACAGCCTGGCCCCCAGGTGGGGAGGGAGGCTGGACCCTCCAGGTTTATTGGGGTTCCTGGCGCAGTGCTTCGGGGCTCCCAGGCTGGGTTGGTCAATTCACACTGGAAGAAGGGGGTTTTGGTGAGTCCCACGGGGCCTGATCCAAGCGGCCGTAAGACACGAAGGGCAGTTGTGAGCCACGCCTGCACCGCACGCTCCGTGGGACTGCAGCTGCTCCCAGGACGGGTGTTTGCAGTGGGTCTCAGGCCCAGTCCAGCATCCCCAGGCCACTTGATGAGCAGAACGGATCTGAGGCAGCAACTGAGCTAAAGTCCAGACCCCCCGCGCCCTCCAGTCAGCCGGCATGCTAGGGGAAGCAAGCAAGAGAAGGCAGGGGCCGTGTGCCGTCTCCGAAAACGGCGGTCACAGTGGCGCTGTGGGCAGCGATTCCACCCCTGCCTCCGGTCACCCAGACTCCCCCGTTCCTATTCATTTTCCGAGCCTGGTTATGCATACCCCCGGCAATTCTGTGAGCCACCCGATATCCAGCCAACAGGCTCCTTTTCTGCCTAAGAGACCTGGAGGCGGGTGCTGTTGCTTGCAACCAAGACGCTTGAATGACTCAGACGTGGTACCTGGAACGCGGGTCACACGTCTCCATGGAAACAGTGTGGGTGGCACTGGGTGACCTGCCCGGCAGGGCTCAAGCCAGCAAAAACCTCCCCATCATTTAGGAGGGGATGTTTCTGCCCAGCACACGCGGCGTTGGCTTTGACTATCCTAGGACCCCAAGCTGGGCTGAAGGGAAGCAGGCAGAGAGAGCCACCCGGCGCTGAGCAGTCAGGATGACTCCAGATGCCGGGTGACTGCGGTCAGAACTGGGGCTTCGAAAAGAGAGGACACACACACTCAAATCCCTAGATTCCTGGTTTGACGTGTCGCCGGCACCCCAGCGCTTGCTGGCACCACG
Organism: Capra hircus; assembly: GCF_001704415.2. NCBI lineage: Eukaryota > Metazoa > Chordata > Mammalia > Artiodactyla > Bovidae > Capra > Capra hircus. The sequence goes on from NC_030828.1 coordinate 68,266,401, forward strand.
TGGGAAGCCATCTGCTCCAGAAGACACAGGGGCCGTGGCCAGAACCCCCTCAGGGCTCCTTCAGGTCTCAGAGTTGGCTTGGGACCTGGAGCTCAGAGGGCCTCTGATGAGGGTCAGGACAGACATCCAGGGGGAGACTCTGGGGGGGCCTTGAATGTCGCTGTAGTCCCCAAATCAGAGAGGGTGTTCAGGGTATCTGGGGTAAATGGAGCTTCGACCCCTGTCCCCTCGGGTGAGTCCACAGGCTCCTCCCCGCTGGCCCCCGGCATCTTTCTGGGGTTCCTGAGGGCATAGCAGGAAAAACATCCGTCCTTTTCCCACTCCAGCAGCCGCCTTGAGCTCAGGAGCCCAGTGGGGACCTGGGGCTTTGCCTGCTGCCAAACCCCAAAGTCTCTCATGCTTCCGGAGGGAATGGAGAGACAGCATCACCCCTGAGGCTTGGAAAAGCGCTTCCTGGCCAAGCATGGTGGGTGCCGCCTGGAGGCCATCGTGGGCCACGTAAACCTCACCCGGCTGAGCCCGCGGCAGCCGCTGCTCCAGACCCAAGTCCTAACAAGCCCCTGGTACCCGGCAGGCAGGCTCCTGGCCCCACAGAGCCGAGGCATCGGCATGTCCGCACCACCCCATCTCTGTGCTGCCGTCTGGCCCACAGAAGCTGTGGCGGCTTCACCGTAACCTAGACGAGAGGAGCAGGACGTGGGCACCTTGCCTGCGGGAGGCGGACCCGACAACCTGGGACTGGCAGGACGCCCCTTTTTGTCCTGAATGGTAAGGAGGAGGCACAGGGCTCGAGCCTGTGGGGGTGAGGGACAGGCTTCCAGTGGAGTTCCCCCAGCTCCGAGCAGGGACGAAGCAAGAGCACACCGTACCCGTCCGTAACGACCAGGGGGGTGCCCGTGCCTACAGGGGGCGGGGAGGAACGCCCTGCATGTTGCCTGCAGGAGCCCCGGTGTGTGTGGAGGCAGGGAGGCGGGGGGGACAGGGTGGGTAGAATCCCATCAGAGGACCCTGGGCAATAAGTGGGTAACCGTGTTCACTTTAATAAACAGCTCCTGGCTTGGGCCAGGTGGCCGGCGGACACCAGAGAGTGGGACCCCAGGTACCCAGGTGGCCAGGCTGCCCAGCGTGAGTGGGTGCTGTCTGGGCCACCGTGCCACAGGCTGGGCTGAGCCCACGCTGTCCCATCGCCAGGTGGGCGTGGTGTGTCTCCCTCAGGGGCCCAACACAGCACCTGTGGCTTCATCTGTGGCTCCCAAACTGGCTGGGGCAGGGGCCACCAGTTGGCAGGGGCTCTGACACCCCCAGAGCCCTGACTACCCAGGGGAGGGGACGCTGCCTGCTGCCTGGGGCAGGCTGGTTACCCGGGGATTTTCCCATCGTGGATGGAGAGTCGTCCTGTCTCCAGCCCCTCCCCTCGTGGACTTTCCAAACGCCGTGTTGCCATCAGGGTCTCTGCAGTGGCTGAGCTCAGTGTCGACTTGCCTGGCCTGGGGAGACAGGCACGCCTGGTAAGACATTCCTCCGGGTGTGGGAGGCGGTTGTCAGTTGGCTGAGCCCATGAATCCGATGGCGTCTGAGGTGCAGGCAACTGGAGGCCTGAGTGGGGCCCAAGCAGAGGGGGCGGCTCCCCCACCCCCACCTTAGGGCTGTGGGCAGGGCAGCGGCCTCCTGTTCTCTGGCCTTCAGACCTGAAAGTGGAATTGAAAGTCACTCAGTCGTGTCTGACTCTTTGCGACCCCATGGACTTATAGTCCATGGATTCTCCAGGCCAGAACACTGGAATGGGCAGCCGTTCCCTTCTCCAGGGGATCTTCCCAACTCAGGGATCGAACCCAGGTCTCCAGCGTTGCAGGCGGATTCTTCAGCAGCAGGGAGGCCCAGACTGGGGCCTAAGGCCGGGTCTGCAGCTCTCAGATTCAGGACTTCCACCCCACACCCCCGGCTCCTGGTCCCCAGCCTGCAGACGGCCAAGACAGGGGCCTCTCTGCCTGCACACCACCGGAGCCCACCCCTCACAGTGAACCTCTTCCTAGAAAGTCACCCCCAGTGGGCCATTCACCTGAAGAACCCTGACTAGCCACGTCCCCCACACACCACTCCTGACCCGCACTCACTCCAAAAGGAAAGCTGGTGTCTTATCCTGAATCAATCTCACCACAGGCCCCAGTTGGAGGCGAGGTTGTAGAGATGCTGAAAGGGTCCCAGCGATCCTCGCCCCCACTAAGTGGCAGTCCCACCCCACACTCACAGTTGGGGGCACTGCGAGCCCTGGCCCCGACCCTCAGCACCGGCCTCCCCCAAGCAGGGCCAGCTCCCCAAGTCCTGCTCCCTGGTGGGAACCCAGGCTGGTTGCGTTTCCCCAAGATCCCTGAGGGGTCCACCCCAGGCTCAGCCCCTCCCTCAGGTCCACCCCCTGCCCCGTCCGTCTATGGTCAGCCCCTCCCACGTCTTGTGTGTCCTCCTGGACTTCGGGCCCCTAAGAGGCTCCCAGGCACCAGATGAGACTGTCAAATGCCCTCTTAAAGTACATGGTAATCACTTCCAGAGGGTTGTATAGTCCCCGAGGAGTTGGCTCGCCACGCCCCGCCGTCCAGGAAGGCAGTATTTCACCACCAAGGACATGACCCTGGGTATTTACAGACAGTAATGAGACTGTCCACTGTGCAACGCAACCATAAATAAGCAGTGAAAACTGCTGAGTTTCATGCAATTCCCCCTGATTGCCTGGAAGGCGTCGTTATTTTAATAAAAAAAAACTAATCAGCCAGACTCGCCAGCACCTCAGGCTCCGTGTTAATTACACAGAGGCTGGCGGAAGGAGGCCGACTGTCTTGGGGCAGGGTGGGGTGGGGGGTTCTTTACGTCAAAAGGAGTGAGTTAAAAGCAAGAGGAGGACTTTCTTCACCGTTCAGCTAGAGGTGATATGCAGTGTATTCTGATTCAAGGGGCAGACGCTAAAGCTCACCCTCCCTTCATCCACCCGGGCTTCTGCAGTCACGACCAGCAGCCCCTCTCCCATCCCTGCTCCCTGAGCCTCACAAATGTTCCTCAGCTCCCCTTGTAGCTGGAGAGGGCCGTGTAGTATAGTTTGCACCAATGTAATGTATGGATGCAAGAGCTGGACTGTGGAGAAGGCTGAGCGCTGAAGAATGGATGCTTCTGAACTGTGGTGTTGGAGAAGACTCTTGAGAGTCCCTTGGACTGCAAGGAGATCCAACCAGTCCATCCTAAAGGAGATCAACCCTGGGATTTCTTTGGAAGGAGTGATGCTGAAGCTGAAAGTCCAGTACTTTGGCCACCTCATGCAAAGAGTTGACTCATTGGAAAAGACTCTGATGCTGGGAGGGATTGGGGGCAGGAGGAGAAGGGGACGACAGAGGATGAGATGGCTGGATGGCATCATGGACTCGATGGACGTGAGTCTGAGTGAACTCCGGGAGCTGGTGATGGACAGGGAGGCCTGGCGTGCTGTGATTCATGGGTCGCAAAGAGTCGGACACGACTGAGCGACTGAACTGAACCGAATGTAAGTAGGAACACCGGGTGGGCTCCTCAGGAAGTAATAATATGAAAGGGGAGCGTGCCAAGCTCACCAAGAACATCCTCGAGTTCCTTCCTTTTCACTCTCTTTTGTCTTCTGTCCTGTCCCCTCTTCCCGCCTGGAAAACAGATGTGATGCTGGAGGTGGAGCAGCCGTCTTGTGACCGTGAGGCAATTGGCAGGACAGAAACTACATTAAACGTGGCTGAACAGAAAGAGCTAAGCCCCTGCAAGCACCATGTTGCGTGCGTGCTGAGTTGCTTCAGTCGTATCCTATTCTCTGTGACCCCGTGGACTGTAGCCCTCCAGGCTCCTCTGTCCATGGGATTCTCCAGGCAAGAATGCTGGAGTGGCTTGCCATTTCCTTCTCCAGGGGATCTTCCTGACCATGGAGAGAACGTCTCTTGTGTCTCCTGCATGGGCAGGCGGGTTCTTTACCTCTAGTGGCATCTGGAGAGCCCTGTGGAGACCCCAGATCAGACTCTGGAATCTGTCTGCTTCAGGGTCTGGTCAAGGCTCAGCCACCCATCCTGTCTGGCAGGTGTCAAGGCCTAGGGTCCTCAGCCTCTCACCTGGGAGGTGCCTCCCAAGGCCATGGAGGATTACAGGGGTTGGCATCAGGAGAGCAGGGGGCTTCACTCCAGGCTACAGCTGGTCTCTCCCAGCCGGGGTCAGGGTCAAAATTACAGCCATCCATTCACAGTGAGAATGAATATCCATCCCACTGTCCCTTCATCCTCAGGAGAACTCATCACACCCTTGCCTTTCCCAATCAGTAGGGAGTCCAGCATGGGCTCCCACAGGTTCCCATCTAGGGGTCAGGACGTTCCACCCATCCGGTGGGAAACACCTCTCTCAGCCCAAGCAGAATCCCCCAGACAAGTCTGCAGGTGGGTGACTTGGAGCCAGAGGCTGGCACACGGCCCTGCTTCCCTCCAAGGCACACGAGGCCGAGCCCCTTTCCCAGTCACACCAGGGTCTCTGCCCGCAGCAGGCTCTTTGGAGCCACACGGGGGCCACTCCACGGGGACAGCGCTGAATGGCCCTCAAGGGTCCTCAGGCCCGCAGACCTCCGAGGTCGTCCAGGCTGGCCCCAGCCCACAGGAGGGGCACGCGGTGCCTCCCTGCGAGGTCAGTCCCCTGGGCCTGTCCTGGCAGGTGTCCCTAGGCTTGTCACTGCCCAGCGGGTCAGGGTGGGGAAAGGGGCCCTTGTCACTGGACCGGGCATGAGGGCAGACCCCCCACCCCCTGCAACTAGCAGGCCCCACACTGACAAGCATGGCCGTGCCAGAGCCAAGTGGAGCCCTCGGGGCAGCTGATGGGGCTTCAGGGGGAAGTCTACTTTGTAATAGAGCCACTCATAAAGTGAAATGTCGGTTAAAGCCTCTGTGTCTGCGGGGCAGCGGTTTTTACGTCGTCGCGTGTCTTGGAGAAGCGGGGACCTGTCTGCTCGCTGCCCGGGTGGGCTCAGCAGAGAGGGTGGGGCCCCAGGGGCTTCGTGGGGACAGTGGGTCCCACAAAGCTGCAGTTTAGACGGACCCCAAATGGGAGCCGTGAGGACCACCCACAGCGGGGACACCAGCAGGATGGGGCCAAGAGCAGGCTGGGACGGGAGGCGGGGGGTGCAGAGGGCCAGAGGGGGCTCCCCTCAATGCCCCCCACTCACCCCAGCCCAAACCCAGGCTGCTGCATCTGAAGTCGTGCAGAGAGGCAAATGCCAGCATCCGCTTTCCAGGGGCCTCCACGAAGCCACTGGCTGTGGGGACAGGTGGCCATCTGCGCAGAGAGGGCGGGCCTGTGGCCAGCTCCTGAGTCAGGAGCTGGATTTGGAGTGGGGTCCAAGGTGCCAGGCGTGCGAAGCGTCCCAGCCCCGCGAGAGGAGGTCCTGGACCGAGCACACAGGGGCGCTTGCGCAGCTGTGTCGACGGTGCCCGAGGCCGCTGCCCTGCGGGGCCAGGGCTCTGGTGTGGCCACCCATTTGTCACAGCTTGGCAGCCGGGTTCCCAGTGAGTGAGCCGGGTGAAACTCCACACCTTTACGGCTTCTGTCTGAAATGGGGACTGGGGGGTGGCAAGCAGAAGCCACAGGCCTGACCCATGACCCACGTGCCACCCCGAGAGCTGGGTTCCCTGCCGCCCAGCTCTATCCTCAATGGGGAAAAGTCTCTGCAAGCAGGTGGCCCAGCACAGGCGCCTATAGACAGGTGACCCGGGGGCTGATACGTCCCGGAACCCTGGACCGCCGGAGCCCACCTGAGTGTCTGGGGCCGGGGGTCCCACAGCGGACAGAGAACTAGACCCTCTCGGGCTTCCGGGTGCCGCCTGGCCCGTCTCCCTCTCAGGACACTCTCCTGCCCGGCTCATCCACCCCAGGGCTCCCAGACCTCACTCCAATTCCCCAGGCAGCTGGAGCACAGTGTATTTTTAACAAGAATTAGGTCCAAGCGGATACAGGGGATTAATGGCCGCAAGATGATTTTATAGTCTCCGTACACAGCAGCGCGTGGAGACAATCAGAGCAGAGTCATTTCAGGCAGATAAAATGGGGCATTTATTTTTAATGGAGAGAGAATTTCAGGACTCGCCCAGCCGTGGAGCAGACGCTGAGGCCTCGATGTGGGAGGGAGAGGAGGAAGAGGCGTGGTGGCCTCGGCCCAGCGACCCCCTCAGGGTGTGGGAGGGACCCCAGGCTTGCCAGGGCTGGGGCAGTGAGGGGGTGGAGTGGAGAGTGCGGAGGGACGTCACCGGGTGAGGACTCCCCCCAAGCCTCAATTTCCCACCTGAACAGGTGTGTGGATGAGTTCTTGGGAACAGCAGACGCCACCATGGCCCAGGGACCGACATCACCAACTGTGACTCCGGTTGCCTCTGCCCCTTTGCAAGGGGCAATGTTAATTAAGCACCTACTTTGTCCCCTGAAATCAGAGCTGTGCCTTCAGTTCAATCCAAGCCCCGCTGGCAGCACGGTCCTGGGCCGGCCTCGGCCAGGTGGGTCTGGCTCACACTCGGGCCTGGGGTGGGGGGCCCTGGGGTGGGTGGGGGGCCCTGGGGTGGGGGGGGCCGCCCTCGCACCCCCGCCCCCACCTCCAGGACCATCAGGCTGCTTCAAACCAGCTCAGAGTTGGGAAAATGCATTAGCAGGGGAGGGGGAACCCAGGCCTGTGGCAGCTGAGAGCCCAAGATGGCTGCAGGGTGGGAGAGGGCCTGCGAGGGTGGGGGGCCCTGGGGGACGGGAGGGTGAGGTGACACCCCGCGCGTACCAGGTCCATGCTGAGCTCCGGCCCCAGAGCTCCAGGGGCTCCCCACCTGCCCTGCCCAAGCTGCAGCCTGAGGCAAGGAGATGAGGAGACGGCAGACATACGCTGGCCTTCCTGGCCCCAAGACCTCCACCCAGCGACCCTCTCTACTCACCGCCTTGCTGTCCACACAGCTCCTCTGAGCAAGGACCTCCTGTCCACCCAATGGGGGTAAGAACGCACGGGCCGAGCCTGACCCCCAACCCCGCAGCTGCCACCTGAGGAGACTGTGACCCGGTCTCCACAGGGCTCAGCGCCAGCAGAGTGGCCCCACAGATCCCCCGGAACTCACAGTGGTCCCGAGACCCAGGGCTGGAAATGGAGGGCTCTTCCTGGGATGACTCAAGGGACCCCTAAGTCATGGCTCACAGTGAGGAGTCTGGTCCTTAAATCACAGGTGGTCAACCGACCTCAGAGTTCAGCCAAGGACAGTGCCAAGGACGCTCCCACGTCTCCAGGCCTCCCAGACAGGCTCGCCTGCCACCAGCCCCAGAAGGTGCTGTTAGGACCGACCTCCGAGGACGTGGGTGCCACTCAGCCTCCACACCAGCGAGGTCACATCACCCTCCTCACCTGGGAGCAGGGGCCTCCGGGTCCTGTGCACCGGATCCCAGCAGCCACAGGGGCTCCGTGAACGAACACACTGAACTGATCGATTCTGATCGATCGACAAACACACAACACACCTCAGCGCCCACGCTGAGCCAGGGCCGCTCCCCCTCCCCCGCAGAACCAAGAGACGCTGCGAAGTTCCCACTCTCTGAATCACACAAATTAATTTAGAAATCAGAACGGCTCCCGCAGCTAGTCTGCAGATTTGAAAACAGCTTAACAAATTACCAAACCCCCTTTAAGAAGACAAATTATTCCGGCTTCTCGAGCCTGCCTGGTTAATTATGCATGGGCTTTTGTTAGGCCTTGTTAAATATTCACAAGCTACGGGTGTGCACTTGTGACCCACAGCCGCACTCCGCTCGGCGCCCCTGCAGTTGTGCCCCCCGCCATCCAGGCCGCCGGGCACCTCGGGCCTCAGGACCACCCTGCAAGTTCCTGCCTCAGCACCCGGCAGGCACCCCACCAGACTGGCCGTGGGCCTGTCACGTCCAGCCTCTCTCTCAGGGTCCCTGCGTGTCCCCATGGCACACTGGGCACTGCTGCCTGGGCAGAGGGCAGACCCCTCCCAGCAGCCCTCGTCTGGATTTTGGGAGGGTGTTGTGCAAACCAAGAGAAGCAACACCCTTTCCTGCCCCAGACTCGGCAGCCGCGGCGGGGGGGCTGGTGTGCACATGACAGCCAGCGCGGGCCACCCCCGAGGCCCACCTCGGCCGCCCCTTTCCCTCCCGACCGCCCAGTGTCCACTGGTTCCTTCCTCCCGCGCGCTGACCACACACCCACCTCACCAGGCCCCATTCAGGGCCCTCATTGCTCAGCCCCTGAGCCCAGGCGTCCACCCCAGAGGGGCCACTCGGCCCGTGCAGTGCCAGGCTGACATGGCTGGTGTCCGTGAAGCAGATGACGCCAAGTGAGCAGGCACAGGGAGGCCCGGCCGGCCGGGGCTCCGGCAGCCAGGTGGCTCAGAAGGAGGGCCCTTCTCTGCTGGGGTGGGCTCTCGGGTCCAGCGCCCTCTTCCCGAGAATCTCAGAATCATGGAACCTCAGAGCCAGAGGTGCCCTCAGCTGCCACCAGCCCAGCCCACCTTTGATGGAAGGGGAGACGGGGAGCCACAGGGACCCACCAGGCGCCAGGGCACAGGGCATCCTGCTGCAGGGCCCAGGCAGCCCCCAGCCCAGCCCCGCCAGCACCCGCTCTGCCTTCCCTGTCCTGCCCCAGGGGCTCCCCTGGTTTAGGCAGGGCTGGCGGTCAACCCAAAGGTCTGTCACCGACATTCCTCCTGGTTCAGTCCACACTGGGAGGGCCGAAGCAGAGGGCAGCTGCTGTCAACCGCTGGGCCCCACACGTCCTCACTGGACGGGGGAGACGCGCCAGAGGGCCCGGCATGTACGTGCCCACACACCTGCGTGCACACACCCCCTACACCTGCGGAGACGCCATGCCCACAGGCACACTCACGGCACACGCGTGCACAGGGCGGCACAGAAGCCCTGGAGCCGCTGGCAGGGACGCCTCCTTGCGGCTCCTCTGTGGGGCGGGGGCGGGGACCCGACTGGCAGGGTCCACTCCTCAGGGAGGAGCCCAGGGCCGCACATGGGACTCGCAGCCCTCCCCTCTCCTCAGCCATCTGTCCTTGCCCCACGGCCTCGGCCGCGCTCGGAGGCAGGCCAGGGACACCTCACCCCAGCCTCCCTCCCGCTCCCACCGCCCGGCCCTTCCGCCTGCGAGGAACCATGGAGTCGCACCCTGCTCCCAACCACTCCTGGGGACACCACGTTTCACCCTATGCAGGCCACGTGTCCCCGAGGCTCCCAGCCCTCCCAGAGCAGCCTGCGGTCAGGCAGGGCGCCCTGGGCCCTCCCCGCGTGGGGGCTGCAGGAGCGCGCGGAGAAGTCGCCCCTCCACGCGGAGCCACTGGCCTGTGCCTTTGCGCTCACTTTGGAAACTGTCAGTTCAGCAGTCTGGCTAACTACCTGCTCGGTGGTGGCCTTAAAACTGTCCACACTCATAAATCACCCTGGGATTTAAATAAGCGCCAGTGGCAGGTAATTTTTCAACACTCCCCCACACTCACGCGCAGGGAGCGTGGTTGTGTAGGACCACGGGTGGGGTGCGGAGAAAATGAATTGAGACAGGTTCAGGGGCCAGCCCCCCGTCACCCGGGCAGGCTGATGGAGGGGCGGGCCACCCGAGCATGGCCGGCCAGCCAGACAGGGACAGGGGTTCCCAGGGCAGCGGAGAGACCTCACCCACCGACGCCCACCGCACAGAGCCCCTCTTGTGGGGTTTGGACCTGCGGTGAGGAGGTCTCCTCCCTCTGGGTCTGCCTGACCACCAGGGCAGGCGTCCCACAGGGAAGCGAGTATGTCTGCGGAGTCAGGCCCAAGCAAAAATGGCCACAGGAAGCTGTGTCTAGGGCCCCCCAGAGGGCGTCTCCTTGTCCCACACGGGCCACGGAGCATCTGCCCAACAAGCACAGCTGGGAAGAGCAAGAGAGCGTGAAAGGCCACCTCGGGACATTTTCCAAAACCTCTCCCACCCCGGCCGGAGGCAGCGTGGCCCCCCGGGCCTGCCCACTGCCCACACACACAGGCACCCAGATCCCTGCCCAGGGAGAGATCGGGGGCCCGCCGACTCCCCCAGCCCTGAGCCCGTTCTCGGAGCAGTCCGTTCTCAGAGTGGCCCCCGGGACCGCTCCTCCCTGTTCAGGCAGGAACCCCCGTCACTGCCATCACTGACCAGGGGGCCCTGTGTGGTCCGTGACCCCAGGACCCAGCCCCCACCACGGGCCCAGCCACTCCCAGGGCACCGTGAAGCTCCCACACGCCAAGGAGAGGGGGCGTGGGTGTGTCCCCCGGGGGCAGGTGGCCAGGCCCCTGCAGGCTGGGAACCCCTCCCCTTGCCCGGGCTGGGGGGGCCGCCTGCAGCTCATCCCTCCGGGCACAGCGTGAGCAGGGGGCTCCTCCACAGAGTGGGTCCACCGAGGGGCAGGCTGTCCTGAGAGGACGTGCCCCTCTCCCAGGCTGTGACTCCCCGGGGGCCCCGAGACCCGGGCACACCATCAGGGCCTGTGGGTGTGGGGCGCCCTCACCCGGCCAGAAGCTGCACCGCTGGCCGGGCCTGCCTTTGGGAAGCCCTCTGCCCTCGACGCCCCCGCGGTTGTCTAGTGGCCTGGGCCGGGATGGGGTGAAGGGGCTCAGGCCTGTGAGCCTGACCTCACCCCATGCTCGGTGGGGATGGCCTGGCCTCCCAGCCGGTCCTCCATCGCCACCTGCTGGCCCATCGGCCCAGCCCAGGGCCACGGCCCACCCACACCTGCCCTGCCTCACCTGCCGGAGGCTGGCCTCCTGGGCTTACCTGGCCGGACTACGCGTCCAGGAGTCTCCAGCCCCAGTCCTGGCTGGGGAGAGATACCCTCCATCTTGGAAAGGAGTCTGGCTCATCGGAAGGAGCTCCTCGGTTTCCCCAGGGAAAGACAATAAAAAGAACATAGATGCGTGAAATTAGAGCCGCCCCAGGCGGAGAGGAGAGCCCGGCCTGATTGCTAATCAAATTCCAATTCCTGAGGATCTTTAAAACCCTTCCTGTGCCATGTTACTGTCTCAAAAGAGCTGTTATTACTCACGTAAAAAATAACTTGCAAAAAAATTCTAATCAGCTTGGGTCTTAGACCTCAGCGCCTGGTGCCCAGCGCCGCAGCCACAGGAGGGCCGTTTATGAGCCATTTCACGCCTGCTGGCCTCCCCTCAGCCTCCCTGCTTCCCTCGCCCATCAACATGATAAAGGTGGGGTTTTGTGACTCAAGTTATTTATTAGCACCCAGTACTTCCCGCACAGTCCCTGGGGCGGCGAAGGCGGGTGCCATGGGGCTTGGGGAGCCCGTCGTCCGAGCGCACTGCTGCTCCCAGGCCGGACCGGCCCCCACGGCCCCCACACCGCCATCTCCTCCAGCTTCACCCGGGTAGCACACGACTGCACCTGCCCGGCCAGCTCAGGGGCCCTTTATGGGCCTGGCTGTGCGGCTCCAAGCAGCTGGCTTACAGGCCCTCTGACAGGCCCCTCGCAGAGAAGCTGGGCAGCCACTGTGCCACACCCACCCCTCCCTGGGCAGGGCCCCACCCCCAGGCCAGGACCACAGCGAGCGTGCCGAGCTCAAGACGTGGGGCAGCGTCACCCTGCGAGAGCCGCAGTCACCCTGTCTCAAGGCTCGGTCCCCCGTCGGGGGCCCTGGAGTGGTCAGGGGACTGGGCCAGGGGACGCAGGCCAGCCCCTCACCTGAGTGTGACCTGAGTGTTTGCCCCAGGGCCCTGGGTTCCCCAGGCAGTGCTTGTGGTCAAGAACCTGCCTGTCAATTCAGGAAACGTAAGAGATCCGGGATCGACCCTTGAATCAGGAAGATCCCCAGAGAAGGCAATGGCAACTCACTCCAGTATTCTTCCTGGAAAATCCCATGGACAGAGCCCGGCAGGCTATACAGCCCAAGGGTTCGCAGAGTTCGTCACGACTTAGCACACCCCTGTACCCAAAGCTGAAGCTGCAAGAGCTGGGCAGAGGGTGCCTAAAGTCACCACAGCTGCCTAGTCACGTCCGAGGGAGTCCAGCTCCCCACGCTGGGGGCTCCCTGGTGGGGGCCACCTCGCACCCCACAGGTCAGGAGAAGCCTGTCTCCAGGAGGTGCCAGTCAGCTCGGGCAGAGAGAGGAGGGGTTGTCACCGCGCAATGCAGGGCATGGGGGATCTGACCCTCTGTGCCCCTCCCAGCTGGAGGCCTGGCACACGCAGACGACACCTGTGGGGCGCTTGTCTTTCTGCACCCCACCACTCAGGCCACAGGCTCTGCCTGGGGTCCACACGATGTCCCTGACCAGCTTCCCTGAGGACGGGGGCAAGCATGATGGCCCCTCAGGGCGCCCCGCAGGGCCGGATGGAGCTCGCAGAAACACCTCCGTCTCCTCCCCCGAGACAGCAAAGATTCTCTTCGCTGCTGGTCCTACAGGTGAGGGGGGCAGGGAGGCCAGGCAGGCAGGACCCCCAGACGCACAGCCCGACCACGCCGGCCCCCTGGCTGACTCAAGGCACAGACTTTGCAGCCCTGCCTCCCTCCTCCGCCCGGGCCCCCCACCCCCCCCCAGAGGGATCCGTGTGACAGTGAGGGTGGGGCTTGCACCAGGCATCACCGCCGGTGTGGGAGGGTGTGAGAGCAAGTGTGCACAGATGGGCATCGCCCACAGCCCCAGGGGTTCCTGCAGGGGGGGCACCCACGTTCTCTCCCTCTGGGTCATCTGTGAACCCCCAGCCTGGGCAGAAAGACCCTGTCCACACTGCCATCTCTGGGAGCCCACCCGTCCACCTAGGATCCCTGAGCAGGCCCGCCCTTCAGGGTGGGCTGGAGGCAGGTCTGGGAGCCGGCGAGCTTCCCGAGTCCGAGGCAGCGATGAGCCGGGGTGACCCTGGGCCCCCCTTTTTGACCGGGGGCCTGCTCTGCTTCTCGTGTTTGCTGGGGTGTGGGGGCAGCCCTCGGAAGCGGGGCCGGGAGGCAGGGAGAAACCTGGAGCTGAGTGAGTGGCAGGCCTGCCCTCCTCTGCTGCCTTCTCCTCAGCTCAGGCCTCGGATCCCACACAAAGGCACTTGTCCACCCAGCCCGACAGCAGCCCACACAGACACAGACCTCCTCAGAGCCTCAGGGCGGGGGCGCAGACACAGGCGAGGGCCTTGAGTCCTGGAGACCCGCCGAGCAAGCTCCTAAGAGGGGCCAGAGCCCCCCAGGGCTCCCACCCGGGTCCCTTGGGGCAGGAGCTGGGGGTGGGGGCGCTGAGCCGGGAGGACGAGAGAAAGGCTGGAAGGCTTCAGAGCAGGCAGCCGGGGCACTGGGCCTTGGTGCTGGGGAGGGCCCTCCCCCAAGGATGCAGGGCAGGGAGGGGCCTCGGGGGCTGAGGAGGGAACGGGGTGGGCAGTGCCCCTGAGTCCAGGGAGGGGCACACGGCCTCGCTCCCCACCCCGGCTGTCTCCAGCATGCTCCCCAAGTCGCATGGGGTCCAAATATTCCCACTTTCAGGGCTCCTCCCGGCTGGATGGATGGCAGGGGTGCAGGACAGGAGGCTGAGGGAAACCCCTTGGATGAGGCCCCCGGGCTTGCAGACACCGTCTGGGAGATCCATCACGCCGGCTCCTAAACCTTCTGCCCAGATTAAAGCCACCATCCTTTGATTTGGGGCTGGAGGGGCAGCGGGGCCAGTCCCCCTCGGAGCAGAAAGGTAACCACAACTCAGCCAGCAGAGTGCGGGTCTCCCCAGATAAACGCCGAGAAGCACCAGAGTGCCGCCACCCTGGAGCAGCGGGAGAGAGGGTTTCTGGAGACCCCTGGACCCCAGGCTGAGCCGTGGGCCCTGACAGGCACTTGGGTCCTGTGGGCGGGGCCCTGCCTCCCTGTGTCCAGGGGCCTTTACAGCTGCAGGGGGAGGGGCCGGCCAGAGTCAGGGCCCATCAAGCCCCACACGCCAGGGATGGGCAGGACCGCAGGACCCCAACCCCAGGGCCGAGGCAGTGGGTCTGGGGGATGGAGCGCTGCAGCCCACAGGCCCCGCACAGCAGCCCCAGCGGTCAGCGGCTTGACCAGCGGTCTGGCCACAGAGTCCCATCTGGCCCGGCAGCACCAGCATCACCGCAAACATCCTGGAAGTGCGGACCTGGGCCTGCCTAGATGGCAAGAATCGGAACTCTGTTCCCCGAGATTTCCAGCCAAACTTCCGGGGCAGCGTGAAGCCGCAGGAGCATCTCCTCTGCCTCTAGGCTGGGTCTCCCCACTTGTGGGATAGGGTCCAGTTCCTTGGAGGCTGACAACTGGGCCCCTGCCTGGGGGGGCCCTGGGGCAGGTCTCTGCCGGGGCCACGCACACAGCTGCCGTGGTCCACTCCGGAGGTCACAGTCGGGGTGCTGCCATGGGAGCCCAGGGGGCCGTCTGGCAGCCTTTCCCAGGCTTTCGCCCCCACCCCGAGTCTCCCCAGCCCTTCCTGCCCTGTGGCTCCCACCGTGGCCCCTCCCAGCACAGGTGGTCCTGACCTCTCACCCCTCCCAGCACTGGCCATGCCCATTGTGGCCTCTGCCAACCTCAGATGCAGCCCCAGGTCCCTATCACCCCCCACAACCCCCGCCCGGCCGCCACCCCCGGCCCACTCTGGCAGGGAGGACTCCTGCCGTCTCCCAGCCCCTGTCTCAGCTCCCGGGACCCTGCCTGGGCTCCCTGAGCCGTCCGTCCGGGGCCTGGCACAGGGTCAGCACGGGGCACAAAGGTGCCAGGCGGACAAGCAGACAGGCGGGTGCAAAGGGGAGGCTGGGGCCCCGCCCTCAGCTCCCAGCCCTCGGTGCACCAACGCCTCCAGCAGGAAGCTGCCTGTGGTCTGGGGGCGCCCCGCTCCCTCCCACCCCAACACCCCACTCTACTTGGTGAGGGTGGATCGCGTGCACTGCAGTTTCATAAACGGTTCCACACAGGAAGCCGTCAACGCAAGCTCCAAATAAGCCCCTGAAAGGAGAATAAGACTGCTTTACCGCGGAATCAATTCACCTCTAATGCGCTACAAAGGTATTTTATCGTAACGACTCCATTACTCCACCCGACAGTGGGTAGTACCGCGCCTCCCAGCTTTGCAGCCTGGCCCTTCCCTGGTGAGTGCAGGGCTCCCGGTGTTTGTAGCCAACCCTGCGTGGCCAAAGCACTTGGACCTCCTTCAGAGCGACCGTCTGGAAGGGTCCGCTGGTCTGGGGAGCAGAGAGGCCAACCCTGAATTAGCCCCGCTCCGCGCCTCTGGCTGCCACCGGGTGGCCGCGTGTCTGCGGCTCAGACGGAGCACCAGCTGGCCGAGGGCGCCTCCTTCCCGGGTGCGCTCTGGTAGAACAGGAAGAATCAACTTTGTAATTACTTTCCGGCTTCCCTGGTGGCTCAGCTGGTAAAGAATCTGCCTGCAATGCGGGAGACTTGGGTTCGACCCCTGGGTTAGGAAGAGCTCCTGGAGAAGGGAAACGCTACCCACTCCAGTATTCTGGCCTGGAGAATTCCACGGACTGTATAGTCCATGGGGTCGCGAAGAGTTGGACACGACTGAGCAACTTTCACTTCACTTGACTTGGATTGAGAAGGTCAAGGTCACGACCCCAGCAGTCCTTTCCAGTCTCACAAGGGCCCCACACTTCCACCCAGACATTAGCTGCGTGGACACCGCCAGGGCATTTCTCCTCGCGTGACCCTCCCACCTCCTCCTGGGTGTGACCCTGCGTCTCCCAGGCTGCTCCTCCAGCATCTACCCGCGTCCCGCCGTACAACCTGGGAGTCTCTGGAAGGCTTGTGGGCCCCTCCGGACAGAAGCTGCCACAGCCCCTGCTGTGCAAGCGCCCCGGCCCCCGGCCCGGGCCCCGCCCCAGTCTCGCTTTGTCCCCGCCCCAGTCTCGCTTTGTCCCCGCCCCTCCCTGGCCCCGCCCCGCCCCGCCCCCACCCCGCTCACGGCCCCGCCCCGGCCCCGCCCTGCCCTGTGTGGGTCCTGCACGTCCTCCCATGACCCGGTCACCAGTGTCCTCACTTGGGCCTGGCTCCTCCCTATGATTGTCCACGGGGCAATCACTTTCTCACCGAAACTTTGTAGCTGGTTTTACTGAGAAAATCAGAAAAGCCCAAGAAGACCTCTTTGAAATGCAGATCCCTCCCTGGTGGTCCACTGGCTCAGACTTTGAGCTCCCAATGCAGGGGGCCTGAGTTCGATCCCTGGTCGGGGAACTAGACCGCACACACTACAGCTAAAAGATCCTGCATGTCACAACTAAAATAAAAAAATGATTCTGCCTGCCGAAACTAAGACTCGACACAGCCAAGTAAACAAGTAACACGTGGGAATAGGGTGAACCAGGAAATGCGGGATGTTGGCCTTCTCGGGGTCCCGCTCCAGAGTAGGCCAGTGCTGTGGACCCGCCATGACCAAGCCTGGGACTCCCAGACGTGCCAGTCAGTGCCAGTCTGGTCGCCCTGGGGTTGGGGGCATCTCCCCAAGGGCTCAGCCTGTGCCAGCCCACCCAGCTGGCCCTGCTCTGAGCGAGCTCGGGGCCTGCCATCAGGGCAGGAAGCGGGGGTGGGGGAGGATGGGCGCAGCTCCCGAGGCCACGTAGCCCAGGACGGAATGGTTCCCCCGAGCCCCGCACTCAAAGCAAGGACAGGGCAGGGCTGACCCTGGGAGGCAGGCATAGCCTCGAAGCCCCTTCCCCATCCCCTGTGACCTGCGTCAGCCCCCCGCCAGCCCACCTTCTCAACTCAGACCCACACGCAGGGTTCCCACCCCATTGTTCCCCCGACCCCTGGTCCCAGCCTCCCTCTGCCCCTCTCAGACCCTGACCAACCCTCCCCGACATTTCCATCATCAGAAAACTCTGGCCACCTCTCCCCACCCAAGGGACACCAGCCCCACCACTGGGGGACAGCAGAATGCCAACTAGTAGCTTCACCTCTCACTGACGTGCTCAGCCGGCTCCCGGGACCCAGGCTGGAGTTTTCCACCTTCATTAGCAAAGCACAGAGATGCACTCCCCCCAACCCCGCCCCTCGAGACCACCCATCAGAGTTGAAGGCAAGGTGTTCTTGTGGACTGGCTGCGCCTCCAGCCCTGGTCAGCGCAACTGGCTGGACATGGCGAAGAGGCGGGATTGTCTGCAGACCAGGGGTCTGGGTGGGCTGCATGGCAGCAGGAGAACGAGACAGTCGGCAGAACCTGGAAGCAAGGCCGTGCGTCCTGCTGTCCTTCCCGGGGCGAGGCCATGAGTCTGATGGCAGGCGAGGACGCGCCGCCCAAACCAGCGGCTCAGCACGTGCGGAGAAGAGGGCCCACGCCAGTCCACGGGCGCGCCGGTCCACAGGCGCGCCAGTCCACGGGCACCCCGGTCAGGCTGCCCCGCCGTTTCCTCCCGGAGGAAGCAGGGGCTACACTCGGCTGAGGGGGAAACGGCTGGGCCCCCAGCCCTGTATCTCTGGAGTCTTTGGGGACTGCTCTGATCGCTGTCAACCGCTCGGGGGTGTGGAATGACCCTTTTGGGTGGGCAGTTTCAGGAGCATCTGCTTGCTTCTTTGGCTGGCTGGGTTTGGTCTTTCTTAGCCCTGTGGTTTTCCGCCCCCGCCAGGTGAGGGGACCCATGAGGGGACTCTGCAGCCGCTGAGGTCACACGGCCCACGGGGCATGTGGGGCCCGGGCCAAGGTGGAGGGCCCGTCTGCACGTTGCTGGGCCCACTGCGAGGGGCTCGAGCTCGTTCCATTTGCCTCTTGGCCTCTGGGAGCCCTCACGCGAATCCTGAGGGGCCTGGGTCCCTGACACCCACTCCCACCCAGACCCCCCCTCCCCCGGCAGTTCTGGCTCTGGCTCCTCCCGGCACAGCATTTCTCTGGAGGCCTGCGGACGGGCTCCTCCTGCCTCGTCAGGCCAGACATTCGGGGAGGACCGTCTCCGCCAGGGGTAGCAAGGACTGTCTGAAGGACCAGCGCTCCCCACCCTGGGCCTGCGGCTTTAGGCAGAGCCTGGGCCAGCATCCCATGCCCGCAAGTCTGGGCCGCGCAGACCCGTGAGCCTCCAGGGCCCCGCTGACCACCCGCCTCTGGGCCCGCACCGCTGCGGACCAGGGCCCAGCGCCCGCCTGCCATCTGGAGAGCGTGGCCCTTGGGTCCCCCCGGAACCTAGACCACCCCGCGGGCAGCCTTCTTGTTACCCGGCGTCCGCTGCTCTTGATGGGCAGATGCTGGCTCAGGGCCGTGCAGGCAGGGACAGGGGAGCAGGGGACATGCCCACTGAATCCAGCACCACACTCTTCCTCATGTTCCCATGTAGATCCAGACAGCCATGCACAGAGGTGCCAGGACACCCCATGGCCCTGCTTCAAACCCCGACCTGAGCTGCCCCCTTGGGGCCCTATGTGGGCACGTCCCCATGGGGACCATGTCCTAGTTGGGCCAACACTAGGCCTACCCTGGGGGTCCATCCACGAGGGGCCTGCGAGGCTCGGAGCCATGCCTGGGGCTCACGTGCCCAGGGCTCACACACCCGGGGCTCACACACGTCCTCACCCAGCGAACACACTTCACTTTTGAGGACGGAGCACATGCCCTTGCTTGTGTGTGTGTGTGTGTGTGTGTGGAGGTGGGGGTAACGCACAGTCCTGGTGTGTGAATCCAGGCTGTGTGTGACGGGTGTGTACACTCAACCCTGGGACCAGCCGGAGCCAGGTCCGCGAGACCAAGAAAAAGAGAAAGCGTGAGTCGCTCAGTCGTGTCTGACTCGCTGTGATCCTATAGACTATAGCCCACCAGGCTCCTCTGTCCATGAGATTCTCCAGGCAAGAATGCTGGGGTGGCTTGGCATTCCCTTCTCCAGGGGTATCTTCCCGACCCAGGGGTCGAACCCATGTCTGCCCCATTGCAGGCAGATGCTTTACTGACAGGCACCAGGGACGGGGGAGGGACACTCACAGATCGGGAGGTCGGCCACCACCGATGTCTGACCAGGGGGCCTAAGCCGGGGTCACCCGATAGCCCCATTAGAGCCCAAACGGCCCCCTCAGTAGCTCAGGCCACCAGCCCGAGCTCCCCTCTCCCACCACCGCCCCCCCGCCCCCGACACTCCACTGCCCAGACCCCGCCAGGAAAATCAGCTGTGACAGGCAGCTTTCCGTGGCCCCTGTGCCGGTTACGGCTTCTGTACGGCCCCCCAGGCAGCTGGCCCTTGGGAGGGACGGGCTTTATAAATAAAATTTATCATTGTAATTACGGCTCCTGTAGAGAGCGGAGGACTTTTACGGCCTCCTGGAGGTCATGAATAATTTAGGAGAAGGGAGAACGGGCCTCTCTGTTAGCGAACAATGGGGCCCAGAGGTTCCCATTACCGCAGCTGCGAGGACGCCAGCGCCCGACACGGGGACCAGGGCCCGCCAGGCTCTGAGGGGACACCGCCCGGGGAACCACATCTTGTGAACGGCGGTCCTGGCCAGTGAGCAGACACGGCCCCTACCGCCAGAAGCTGAGGATGACAGGCTGTCTGCTCCCATGAAGGGCATCGATGGGGGGGGTCCAGGCTGTGACCTCAGGTGGACCCTCAACCTGCGCCCACACCAGAAGAGCAGAGCCTCTCCTGGGCGCCCACAGGGGCCAGACCCCAACCGCCTGACCTCCAGCTCTCGCCCTCTCTGCACACACCCCCACCGCACACTATCCTGGAGAGGCCCCGAAGGCAGGAGTGCCCCCTTGCTTGCCAGGGGGCTCACCACCTCACTGTCGGTAGAAATTCTCCCCTACCTGCACTGTGAACCCCACCCCAGGCTTCTCTCCCAGACCCTCCCGCACTGTGCATCAGCCCCTCCAACACAGAGCCCACATTCCCCTCCTCACTGCCCTTCCCCCACCTCCTGAGTCCCCCACCCTCAGGCTTCATGCTCACCAGCCTACCGCGTCCACCTGCAACCTCCTCACAGCTGGCCTGGGGTGAATCTCCACTCCTCGACCCTCCTGGCCTGGCGGTGGCCCTGAAGCACCCCCTTTCTCCCTGCCCCCGCCCCACAGGCCCCCCACCTGCACCTCCCTGCCCGGCTTCTGCCCACCACACCAGCCTGACCTCATCACACGGCGGGGCTCAGGGCTGGTGCTCAGAGCCCCCCAGGTCGTTCCCCCAGCCCCATGGCTTTCTGTACCACCTCTGAGATGAACTGGTTCTTTGTCCGTAGCGGTTATAACAAACTGCCACAAACCCTTTGACTTGAGGAACGGAAACCGATTCTCTCAGGGTTCGGAGGGGTCCTAAATCGAGCTTTTGGCAGGAGCACACGGCCTCTGGGGGCTCGAGGGGAAGGTCCCGCCCACCCCTCTCAGCTTCTGGGTGGCTGTGAGAGCTCTGGGCTCGTGGCCCCCTTCCTCCAACCTCTGCGTCTGTGACCACATCACTGCTTCCCCTTCTGCGTTAAATGCTCCCCCTGATGGGGACCCACGTGCTGGCTCCAAGTTTGTTGACATTAGCAGGCTTCAGACCGGTGATACAGTGTGTTTTGGGGACCATTTTTCAAGCTACCAAGAGGTTAACCCTAAATTCACATCTCCCGCTAGAGTCACCTTGAACCAGACACGTACATCTAACTCCCCCGCCCCAGGAAACCCCCACGCATCTCAAATTAACTGGCCCTCATCTCGTAATCCCACAGCACCCCAAAAACCTGCACCCCTGCCATCTGCCGGGGGTCAGAACAACGCCCCCAAAGACGTCCACGTGCAAACCCCCTAAATCTGTCATGTGTTAGGTCACACAGCCAAAGGGAATTAGGTTGAGGACAGAATCAAAGGTGCACGACTTTAAAACGGGGAGATGATCTTGGATTGAGCGGGGAAGGGCAGCGTAGTCACAGGGTCTTTATTGTTGAAAGGGGGTCTGTGGGGGGTTGGAGCGGCTCTAGTGGGGGCTCTGAAGACGGCCGGGGCCGCGGACCCGGAAATGTGGGTTGTGTCAGGCAAGGTGTGCAAGGTGTGTGCAGACGTGTGTGAGACAGCAGCCAATGGCCACACCTGCACCCTCCCAGCAGCTGGGTCTCTCCACGCCTGGAGACCTCGTTCCACGGGGGCTGCCGCGTGAGCCAGCGCATCAGGAGCTGGCCTGGGCTGGGGGCCGGGGGACGGGGGGCACCGACTGGGCCAGGCCGGCCCCTCCAGGCTGTGTGACTTCGGGCAAGTCACCTTCCCCCTCTGACTTGCCCTTTCCTCATCCACAGGTCTGGGGCGGCTCTGCGCCTGCCAGGAAATGACACAATAGACAGCTGAACCCCCAGTTCCCGGCCCATGTCAGACCCTGGGAAAGCTGGGCCCTCAGCCCCGCGGCCCGGCTATCCCGGGGGCAATGCTGGGCCTCAGACGTGGTGCCCTGAACCCGCAGCCTGGGATCTGTGCTCTGCCCTTTCCTCCGGAGAACGCCAAGGCAGGATGTGTGGGGTGCAGGAGCAGGGGGCAGGGCGGGCCCCTGCCCATTCTGGAGCTCCACTCTGGGCCAGGTCAGTCAGCGGCTGGACGCTGTGATCACCCCGCCCGGCCCCCACGTCAGACCCCATCTCCTCTCCCTGCAATACTTTGCCTCTGACGCTGCCCTTGGGTTTTCCAAGAACTGCTTGTCTCCAGAACTGGCCCGGGAGGACACACGTAGGCCTGGAGGGCAGTGAGAGGGCACTGACCCCTCGTCTTGTCTGCAGGCCCGGCCCATGCTCTCAGGGCCTGGGAAACGGTCACCCCCTCCCTGCTCTGGGGCCAGTGGCCTGTCCTCGGGGTCGCTGCTATTTCTGCCAAAGAGGAGAGTAATTATAGCTCAGCCTTTGCCAGCTGACCGAGCTCTGCAACCCGGCAGAGGGGCCTGGAGCGGGAACATAGACTGGCCAGAAATCGGCCCCGCAAGCAGGCAGGCAGCAGCTCCAGACCGGAGCCGTGGTAGGCCAGGCAGGCGTGGCCCTGTTCACCCAAGCAACCCAGTGCCCACCTATCCAGGGCATAGGAGGGGTGCTGCCAACTGGGCCAGGACCGTGCTGGACGACTCGCTGGGGCAGCTGTGGAGCCCGGCCCGCACCGCCCCTCACAGAGCTGGGAGGGAGCCAGGTGAGAGCCGCTCCGGGGAGCAGGGGATGCTCATTCCCGTTTAGGAGTCAGGCTCAGGGTGGAGAGGCCCCAAGACGGAGGCAGGCGGGGACCCTGCTGCGGGCAGGCCGGCGGAGCGCACACCAGGGCCTGCCCTGGGGCTGGGGGCCGCCCGTCTCCTTCACCAGGGCTTGCAGGGCTCACCTGGGCACAGCCCCAGGCGAGCCAGGCGCTCGTGACAGCAGGAGCCCGGCCCCTCTAGACCGCATGCTTTGTCTGCCCAGCAGGGGTGGCGAGTGCCTTCAGGGACATCCCAGCCCCCGGCGCTCTGAGCGCCTCCCCAGGGGCCAGGCCTGAGCCAAGGGCCCGCTGTCCCTCCATCCGAGCTCCTGCCCGAGGCCAGGCCGTGCGTGGGCAAAGCAGCCATGCGGGGGCCTCCACACGCCGCCCACACCCCGGGTCAGGCCTTCTGAGGCACAGGACAGCTCGGGCATTCAGTAGGGACCACAGTCTGGATGGCAGGGTGGGACCCTGACCCCTGCCAGCCCTCTGGTCTCGGGACTTACTGAGAACCAAGCTCGGGACACAGGGACACAGCTCTTTTCTGAGTTGACTCAACCAGGGAATCCCCATCCCTCCCACTGTGCGCGTGGGGGGCTCAGGACACACCACTTATTTGGCACCTGCTGTGTGCAGGCACCCGGGGAGCGTTAGCTCTCCAACCTGATGTCAGCGCTCTGGACAGTGGGCAAAACCCAGGGGTGGAACTCAGGGTGAGTGTGGTCAGGGTCTGGATGGGGGTCCATGGGCCCCATCACCTGGGGTGCTCGAGGCCGAGGTTAGCTGTCCCCTGCTTTGGACACACAGACGTCACCAGGGCCTGCTGCTGCCCCACGTCCTAAATGCACCCCAGAAATGTGCAGGCTGAGCGTCCCAGTGTGGAGGGGCCTCGGGGACCCCCGGCCAGCTCCCGTTCCCTGACTCCCCACTCCAGGCAGGGCCAGAGGCAGTGGGCAGCCCCAGCGAGTGAGACCAGCCCACGGGGCTCCCCGGAGTCCTCCCCCAGCTCAATTCGGAAACGGTGCTATCTGGGGAGCTGCCAGGCTGAGAGCTGCCCAGGGACGCTGGCCGGCCGGCCTCCCTACTCCCACCCGCCCGCAGCGAGCTGGCACAGGGGCGTCCACAGCCTCTGTCTCCTTCCCCAGCTCGGAAAAGGCACAGCCCGTGGTGTCAGGCCCCTGAATTCAGCCCGCCGCTCTGGGCGGGGGTCAAATGCCACCAGGCCACTGGCCCCACAGCGACGGCCTCCTCCAGCAGGGCTGTCCAGAGGGCCGCTGAAGCCGCCACCCCGTAGTGTAAGAGAAGCTTCTCGGCCGCTCGCAAGCTGCCCCGGCTCCGGTTCCCTCTCTGCCAGAGGCTCTGATCGCCAGTGGACTGTGGGTGCAGGTGGGCAAGCTTGCCTCGGGTGCGGCAGCCAGGAGCCCAGGTGAGCCTGCCTGGCATGAGTGCGTGCATGTCAGCGAGTGTGGAGACACGTGTGTGACTTGTGTGTGCTGTGTGTTACGTGTATATGTGTGGTATACGTGTGTGTGTACGTGTGTACAAATGGGGATGGTGTGTGTGGTATGTGTGTGTCTGAGTGTGTGTATATGTGGTATGTACGGTGTGTGAGAATGGAGGTGTGTGTGTGTGTGCATCTAGGTGTGTGTGTATGTGTACATGTGTGTGGGATGTATGTGTGTGGGGGGTGTATATAGCGTGTGAGTATGTAGGTATGTGTGTGTACATGTGTGTGGTATATATGAGTGTGTCTGCTGTGTGTATGTGTATATAGTGTGTGAGTGTGGAGGTATGTGTGTGTACATGTGTGTGGTGTGTGTGCATTTACAAAGTGTGTGAGTGTGTAAATATGTGTGTACATGTGTGTGGTGTGTGCGTGTACACGGTGTGTGCATGTGTGAATATGTATGTGTGTGTACATGTGTGGGGTGTGTGTGTGAGTTGTGTAGGTGTGTGTGTGTACATGTGTGTGGTGTGTGTGACTTGTGTGGTGTGTGTGCGTGTACACAGTGTGTGAGCTGAGGGATGCGTGAGCTCAGCCTCCGGGGTGGGGTCTTGGCTGGCTTGGCTCTCCCGCCTCCGCTGGCTGGACATCCCTGGAGGTGGTGTCCCGAGGGACAGGACAGCGGGAAGGCTGGCTGAGGCCCTGCCAGCTCGGGCTCAAGGCCCCTGAGGGCTGCAGGACCAGCCCAGCTTGGCCATCACCTGAGCCCAGGGCCCCGCAAGCAGCCAGGCACAGGGAGGCTTGGAGGGTGATGGAGCAACGGTGGGATCAGAGCTGAGGAAGGGCCCCCGATGAGGACAGAGGCCAGTGGGCCGGGGGCAAGGTTGGGGACAGACACAGGGTGCAGACCGCCTGGCCTGCAGGAAGCAGGAGCCCGGTGGGGCCGGGTCAGACACCAGGGGGCCGGGGCCCAGGGCTTGGCATTGTCCAAGGCCTTGAACCAGGCGAGAGCCGGCCGGCCCGGCCCACCCTGCACCCCCAGAGGCCGGGGAGCAGGCAGGTCAGGGGACTGCTGTGGATACTGTCACCAGCTCCCAAAGGTGTCAGGTCACGGAGGGAAGGTGCTAGGCCAGAGCCCACAGGCCATCGGGGGTGGGGATCCTGGGGGTGCAACCCTGGCCAGACCCCTTCTTCTGGGAAGCAGGCAGAACCTTGAGGAGCCTCGCTTGGCCCCCTCAGGGCCCCCAGGACTGGCCCAGGAGCTCTGGGGGTGCCCAGGGCAGGTCTCCAGCCCAGGGAAGGACAGGGTCCCCCCAAGGCAGTGGCCTAGCAGGCCGTGCCTGCCCCGACAGGGGGCGGAGGAGCGGGTGACACTCTGCAGGCCCAGAGCTATTTTCCACCCTTATCGCCCGTCTGTCACAAGGCGGCCTCGGAGAAGGACACTCATGTTACACGCCGTCCCTGCCGGAGGCCCCAGGGCCTGCCCGCCCCCACACAGGGCGTCCACCTCGGGGAGGACAGGGGCCTGCGGGCAGGTGGGAGGCAGGGCCCAGAGCAGCCTCACCCGCTGGGCAGACCGGAGCCACGCCTCCCTCTGAGTTCCTGGGGGGGAAACTGAGGTTCAGCCCCTCGGCTTGACAGGCCCCTGAGCCTAAGAAGGGTGGAGCCCAGCACTCAGGCCAGTCCTGGGGGCCTCCCGGCTGGGGAGGGGCCAGGGGGCCCTCTAACAGAAGCTGGAGCCTGGGCGAGGCTGCGCGTGTGGCTGAAGGCTGATGGGAGCAAGAGGGGCCTGGGGCTCCTGAGAGACGGCGGGCAGGGCACCCTGCAGGGAGCTCCCCCTGCACACAGGCTCTGTGCTGGGCATGGTCACTCCCACTCCCTGAGAGCTGACCCAGGCTGACTGGCTGTGAGCCCAGGCAGGTCCCAGTCACCCCTACCCCTGCGCCCTGGCAAGAGCTGCCACGCTCACCCCAACCAGAGCTGTGGGGTGTTTCCAGCTGAGGAACGGGAGGCTCCGAGAGGTTAAGGGGCTTGCCAAGGTCACACAAGGTCACAGGATGGGGCTGAGTGAGGCTGCCTGCCCCAGAGGCTCGGAGCTGCCAGGGACACTCACCGCATTGCACCTTCACAGCCAGTCACGGGCACACGCACGTGTACAGGCACACACACACTCACACATGCACACTGGCACGTGTGCGCACAGACAGAAGGCATGTACACGGACACTCGTGCTCACGCGTGCTCCACATACGTGTGCACTCACACGCACAGGTGAACATGGTCACGCACAGCTGTACACACACTCTTGCCCAACATATGCAGGTACACCTGTGCACCCACACACACACACGTGTGCGCACAGCGCTCACACATGTGCATCTACAGGCATCCACACGTGCACACTCACCAAAGTGCTCACACAGGTGTGCACACATCCCACCACCCCCGGCCTGGGGGCAGGGCCCTGGGAACCCCAGTAGGGGTTCAACCGCTGGGCCACTGGCAGAGCCCTGGCCCCCCAGGGCCTCTGCCAGAGCAGGCCTCCCCCCCCCAACCCCTCCACCCCCGTGACCCTGTTTGCAATAAAAAGCCTGACGCTGAGACGGGAGAAAATTGCTCCTTTTTGAAATAACTGAATGGCCGGGCTGTTATCTCCCAGATGGAGAGAGCCCTTCCCCAGACCAGGCACCCCGGGCACCCCTCCCCGACCCGGCAGCTCCCGCCTCACTCAGCCCCACCTCCACCCTTGGGGGGCGGGGTCCTTGGAGGACACCCCTCATAAAGCACGGACACCTGCCCCCATAGAGAGGGAGCAGGAAGGCCCACCCAGGACCCCAGAGCAGGGCCCCGGCAGAGCCTGGGGCTGGGGATGGGTGGGGAGAAGCTCCCACGCCACCCCGCTCTTGTTATCCATGGGGACGGGCACAGAGGGCCTGGCCACACCCCCGGCACCCGCTTTGCTGTACAGGTTCAAAGCAGGCCTGGGGCTGCCTGGCTTCACCCGCACAGGACTGAGGGAGGCCTCAAAAGTCAAGGACCCTTCAAAGGACGTGAAGGAAAATTCACACTAGACAGACCACACTCAGAGGCTCCCGGGGGGCAGCACCGCCTTACACTCACTACACGAGCAATCTAAGAACCAGGGAGAAAGAGAGGGAGGGACAAAGAGACAGAGGGAAAAGCGGTCTGGGTGGGCCCAGCAGCTCCAGCCCCCATGAACCCCAGAGAAGCCTTTCCCAGCCCCCACGAAGCCCTGCTGAAGCCCAGCCCTGGATGCCGGCTTTCAGCCTGGAGCATCCCCAGGAAGGAAGCAGCGCTGATGTTTACTGCAGTCTTATCTGTGGCCTCAAAAAAGTTGCAAGTGGCAACAGTCAAATGCAAACCTCCCGAACATCCCCGCTAATGAAGGAGCATGGTCGTCAATCACAGGGTCAGCCCTGCGGAATATTACGCAGCCATTAAAGCTGATGATTCAGAAGATGGCAGCAGGGGAGGACGCTGGCCACGCGGTTCTGAGCAAGCAAGTTTCCTCCACGCCGGGAGCAGGTCGAAGGGAGGATGAGGGGTGGGCGGATGCCAGCTCAGCTTCTGGAAAGAATCTCCCCCCCCTTTTATTTTATTCCTGTGCGTGCACCCTGGGTAATAAATAATGTCTGCTTATCTCAGGACCATGTCCCCGTAAATGAAGACTGCAGCGCACGCCTGGAGCCCCGACTCCCAGCCAGAGACTCAGCATCAGACAAGAAAGAATGAGGAGGCGGCTCCAGGCTCACCGACGCCCAGGGCGGGGAGGGTGCGGCAGGGCCCAGGGTGGGCGCTGGTCTCGGGGGGCCCAGGGCCCCGTGCACCTGGTCCAAGGGCTGGGCCTCCGCGGGTGGCGGGGAGAGGAAGCAGAGAGGGAAGGGGTGGTCTCTGCCCCAGGAACCCCAGGGGGAGAGGGCTGGGTTGGGAGACCCAGGAGGCCTGGCCCCCCACCCGCCCAGGGGTCCCCCTGCCAAAGCCCAGAGGAAGCAGCAGGCGCTCTGGCGAGGCTGTCTGTCTTCTCCAGCCTCCGGGAGGCCAGACGGGAAGGACTCACTTCCGCTCGCTTCCCTCTACTTCCCACCCTCCAGGAGGGCAGAAAGGGCCCCGCCTCAATCCTGAGACGAAGCTCACAGCAGCGCTGTGGCCGTGGGGATGAGCCGCGGAGGACCACGAGGCACGTGCGGTTCCGAGAGCCCCTGGAGGTGGCCGTCCGCTGTAAGAGAGGAGGCGAGCGGGCCGCGGCGGGGTGGGCGGGGGCTCGTGGAGGGCCGCGGCGGGGCCCGCAGTCATGGCCCTGCCCTCACAGTAAAACCCAGGCCCGTGGGGTCGGGCAGGACTGAGTGGCCGTCAAGAAAACCACAACCGACAGGAAACCTAGAACCAGAGCCGCCGGGGCCATCCCTGTCTTCTTGAGGAAAGGCTGGAGGGCAGGGGTCCCTGCGCCCACCCACTCTTCCCTCCCGCATCCCGAAGCTCCTCCCTGCCCCCCACCCTTCACTGCTCACCTCCCCGGTCCTCCCCACTCCTGCCCAGCGCCCCAGGGCCATCCCAGAGCCCACTCTGTACCCCTGCCCAGCTCACTCCTACTCCAGCCCTGCCCGTGGGCCACAGCCCTGTGTCAGCTAGCGATGCCTTGTGACGAACACCACAGACTTAGCCGCTTCAGCAACCCGCACTGATGATCCCAGCAGCCCTGTGGGTCGGGGCCCCGGGCACAGCCACGTCAGCCCTCCCTCAGGGAGGTGGCCATCAGGGAGTCAGCCAGCACCGGGCCCCACCCGGGGCCCAGGTCCCTGGTGCAAGCACACGGGGGTTATTACAGAATTCACGTCCTCCAAGCTCCACCTCCAAGGGCAGCAGAGGAGCCTCTCCCCAACCTCCAGACCCTCTGCCCGGAGAGCTCGTCCGATGGGGCCAGGCCCACCCAAGACCCCATCTCTTGACTTGGTGCCCCATGGGGATTCCCATCAGAGCTGTGGGACCCTGGCCCCTCTGCCGTGTCCTGCTGGTGGAAGCGTGTCACAGGCCCCCAGGCTAAGAAGCGGGGACCACACAAAGGCAGGGACCCGGCGGGGGTGGGGGCATCTTAGATTCTGCTGCCACGGCCCCTAAGGACGGGACTCCGAGTCCTGCCGAGCTGTGAGTGCAGCTCGCCGCCCCGACACATGTCAGCGTCTCCTATGGAGGCCGGTGGTAACCAGCGGGAGAGGCCTCCACCAGGGCCTCTGCCCCGACACTCAGCTGCCCCTCCCTCCCAGATCGGCCCCACCCCCAGGAGCTCCCGAATCCCGAAAGCAGAGACCCTCAGACGGGGAGTCAGGGCCCGGTCAGCATTGGCCCGGGGCCTCCAGTGAGCCGAGCAGGATGGATAGGAGGCCAGGCGTCCAGCCACCCTCGCCCCAGGACCCCTGCAGACTCCACACACACCCCTCCCCCGGGACCCCCAGGAGGCGCCCAGCATCTGGAAGCTGAAACCTGAAGCTTAAGAGGCTGGGTGGGACCCCGGGGCGGGGGGCACTGGCAGAGAGGCCAGCCAGGGGGTGGACCACCCGGCCAGGTCAGGACCTGCGGGAGCTCGTCTCCATCGGCAAAGCGGGGAGCTCTGTCTGACCTGGTCAGACTCAGGGTCCTCAGGAGGGAGACTGACGGGGGACGCCCTGGGGGAGCCTGGCTGGTGGAGTGGGCTCACCTTCTGAGAGGGGAGGCGCCTCCCTGCCCAAGCCCACTCTCACTCTCCTCCCCAGACATCGCCTGCAGGGAGCCCACCGCCGCTGCCCAGGGTAAGTTCAGAGCCTTCACCCTCGACCCCCAGAGGCCCCACCCCCACGGCTCCAGCACCCCCGACCCTGGCAGGGCCCCGCCCTCAGCTGGGGTCCCTGATGGACACGGGTGGGCAGCAGCTCCCCAGGGCCGCCCTCTGCCCCTCACTGCCCCCTGAGGGAAGGCGCAGGGCGGGGTGCCCACAGCAGGCCCCCGTTGCAAGGAGCCCACTGGCCAGAGAGGGATAGGGAAACCCAGGCCCCCGGGGACCTTGGGGGTCACTGAGCTGCCAGCCCCTGCGGGAGCCCCGCAGGGTCCGCACCGGCCCCCGCTGGTGGGAAGAAGGGCGCCCGCGGGGTCCCCGCCGGGGCCGGGGTCAGGCCTGCCAGCCGTGCTAACCTCCCCCCTCGGCCCCCAGCGCCCAGCCGGCCACGGCCCCGCGGCAGCTCCCTGCTTCTGCGGCTGACAACCTGCGTCCTGCTGGCGCTGGTGCTGGGCGTGTGCTGCGGCCAGGCCGGGCCCGTGGCCGGGGCCCTGGAGGACCTCCGGGCCCGGCTCCTCGCCGCCCTCCTGCGCCTGCAGCTGGCTGCCCTGGACTGCTGGCGCTGCCTGCTGCAGCTCTGATGGCAACGCCCGCCCCCCAGGGCCCAGGGTCATCCACCAGGAGGTCTTCTTCAAACAAGAATGTCACCACTGAAACCCGGGCACCCACGGGTTCCAGCCCCTAGGGCTACCCTTCAGGCGCCCCCTCACCCCGGCAGGAACTCTCGGTGACCTTGGGCTGGGCCTGGAAGCATCTGCTTGTAGCCCCTGGAGCCGGGGGCACCCTCCCTCTTTCCGGGGCACCCAGAGAAGGAAAGGAAACTGGGCTTTGCTGCTTGGGGACCTGAAGCCCAGACCCCAAAACCAGGAGAGGTGGCTCGGGGTGCGCTCTCTCCTGCAGTCACGTGAGGGGGGCCGAGCACCCCAGCTTATCTGCCAGCGCTGCGCCCCCAGCCTGGGGAGCCCCGCTTGTCCAGGGGATGTGTGCCACCTGGCCCCTCGAAGCTGCTGGCCTGGGGGAGGCAGAGAGGGGACAGGAGGGCTGAGAGGCAGGGTCGCCGCCCTCGGGATGCGGCCATCTGGGCCTGGGTCCCAAAGGCCCCGCGTGGGCTGTGTGGAGCCCGGGAGCCCCGTGACCATGTAGCCCACACAGCCAGACTGAGGGGGCTCTGCGGAGACAGACCCTGGGTCCGCTCAGACACAGGGAGGGAGAGGGGCCTGAGCGAAGCAGGGAGGCCCCACCAGGGGAGAAGCCCCCACAGCTCGAAGACGGGCGCCCACTCGCGGCCTGGGCTCCTGCCGTCCGCCCCCACGGCTTAAGTGGCGAGACGCCAGTTTTCTGTTGAAATACTGCCACCTCTTTCCTCCCGGAGACATTGGCCCCAAGGAGGGAAGTCGGGACCGACTTGCTGTGGATTCACTTCGGCAGCCGCTGCAGAGGTCGGGGCGCCGTGCGAGCCGGCCCCCCGGGGCTTCAGGGGCCGGGGCACCCGTCTCCAGGGTCCCTGCAGGCTTCAGAACTCAGGGAGCCCTGAGCCGGGAGCCCAGCAGACAGAGGCCCGCCTCCGGGGGCAGCGGCCCTTGGGGACCCTCCAGCATCACAGCTGCCAACCTCACGGACACCCGCCGCCCCCTGCACCCACCCACCCCGTGAAGAGGACGGGCAGGCTAAGTGGCAGAACCGAACCCACGGGGGTCAGCCCCACCAGCCCTGAGCCCGTCGTGAGGGGAGCACTCGGGGGTGCCCGGCTTCCCCAACACCCCTCCTCAAGGCCCACCGCTCTCAGCTCAGGGCTTCTGCAAAGACCCGCTCAGCTCCGGTGGGTCTGCAAGACCTGGACCCCTGCTGCTTTGGGGAAAGTATCGCTCAAGGTGCACCCGAGAACGCTGAGCATTCTGAAACACTGAATCCATCCTCACACCCGAGCAGTGACGGGAAGCAGACAGAACAGAGCCCAGATGGAGGCTGCAGCCGCCGGGGGGCGGGGGGGCTCCTGGTGCCCAGCAAGTCTGGGAAACTCCAGGAGCAAACACAGAAGGCGGTGTTTTCAGTCTTCAATTGAAAGCAGACAGAAAATAGAAACAAAGGCAAACTGAAGAGGCAGAAAAGATGCATAAAGAGACACCTGATCCTTCGTCCACATTTGAGGCTCAGGTATTTTTGTTTTTATTTTGACTTGAGAAATAAATACATTTGGTGGAAGAACCTTCACTTTCAGTTAAGCTGGAGCAGAATCAGGGTAGGGCGCCCATCATCAGACAGCACTGGGGAGGAGCAGGTATCCAGGGAGCGGCAGGGGAGACCCTCCTCAGGGGCCCCAGGGCACGGCCTGTGCGTCAGTGACCGCTCTGCTTTGCGTGTGGCCCTGAAAGAGGACACAGGGCCCAGACCGGCTCCAGGCCATCCATGAGTGCCCGGGCACACCCACACCTGCAGCAGAGCCTCCAGTCCAGAAGCCCACATCCAGGGCCCGCTCCACCCTCCAGAGCCCAGATGGCTACCGCCTGCTGGGGGGCAAGGCAGAGCCACCCCCTTCTGCGGAGAACAGACCAGGAGCTCTCAGGCACCAGTGAACTGGACAGGCAGGTCCCCTTGAGGGCCTCAGGTTCTGCCAAAACCCCTCCCCAAGGCCCCTGCTCCTCTGGCCAGAACCCCCACCAGGCCAAGGGCCAGAGCATCTAAGATGCCAGGAGCCTCCATCACCTATGCCCCGAGCCCCCCTCCCGAAAGGTGCCAGCTGAGCACATCATGACAGGTGACGTGCACCTTGCTTCCCAAGGCCAGGCTGCCTGCCGCAGGGGGCCCCTAGACCCAGGCCCAGATCTGCGAGCCCTGGATGCCCCGGGCCCCTCCTTTCAGGGAGATGGAGGCACGGCAAACCAGCACGCGGGCCAGACCTGCCTCCTGAGCCGGCAGCCCTGAGCGGCGTCCACAGCCAGGAGCCCCAGGCGGCTCAGCACCGAATCCTGGGCCCCAGGCCCCCGCCAGCTCCTCCGCCTGCCGCCGCGGGGCGGGATGCACCCTCGGGGCCCCCTGAGATGGGAAAGCGGCCCCTCCTCTGGGGCACAGGGGGCCCTGGGGATGGGGTGCAGACAGCTGCCTACTCTGGTCTCCACCCACACACGCACACTTGCACACACACTTGTGCACAGGCACGCTCATGTGTACACACAACACACACGCTCACACCTTGCCATGCAGGCTCACGTGCACACTCATGCACGCTCGCACACACTGGCCACGTGCACTCACAGCACACACACGTCCACACCCTCACACGCCTCACATGCACTCACACACCCTCAGTGGCACCTGGCCCCTCTCCCCTGCAAGACGTCACTCCCACATCCAGAGTCCACGTCTCCAGCCCACAAGCACAGGCCCAGCCCATAGCGGGGCCCCTGGGGCCTCCCCAGGCCAGGCCCCCAGGAAGCCCGCACCACCGCTGCGGCCTGACCCCAGGCTGACCCACCACTCTGTGCTTTCCCAGGGGCTCTGGAGCCAGAGTCGGGGGCTCTTAGCCCTGGGGGCTGCCGGGGCGAGGGGCTCCTTCCCGCATGCGGCGCTTGGCCCGCAGGTGGCGGGCTCCTCATCCCCCGCACAGTTCAGGAGCAGGTGACGAGAGTGACGTGTGGCCATCTTGGGCTGCTGGGGTCACACCGAGGTCACAGGTTGCTGCCATGGGACCTGGCAGGAGGTCACACAGATGGCGTCCAGCCGAGGCCCACAGGGAGGCGTGACCACAGCAAGCCCACTGGCCGGGGGCCTCCGCAAGGCTTACCCCCAGGATGGGTGGAGGCCCCTGCATGGAGCCTGGGGGCTGAGGGCGGCCCCACCCCCGCTGGCTGCCAGGCCGGTCCGCGGTGGGAACCGGGCGCCCAGTGAGGGGGTCGCTCAGCACTGCACACAGAGCCGAGGTGAGGCATGCAAGGCGTGGGGGCTGGGCAGAGCCAGGGCCGCGGCCCAGGGCAGCACGTGCCCCCCAGCCCAGGTGGGGGCCGGCCGGGCCTAGATGACGGCGCTCTTCTCGTCCTGGAAGGCGGCGCGGGGGGCGGGCCGGGCCAGCAGCAGCTCCTTCTCATGGACCAGGTTGTCCAGCAGGTCCTCCTGGCGGTAGTTGTGGTAGACTTTCAGGAAGGCCAAGACGGTGATGGCCAGCCAGGCCAGCCACGAGGCCCAGAGGCCGAACTGCAGGGGCGGAGAGCACGTCAGGGGGCCGGCCAGGTCCAAGGGACACTGCCGGGGGCACCTGCCCACCCCCCAGGGCCAGACAGGATGGGGGCATCATCACCCCCGGTGTCTGGTAGCCCTCGGCCCCAAGCCGCGCCCCTGCCTCGGGAACATTGCCCATCCTCATGTCCAGGTGGGGCCCCCGGGGCAGGAGGCGGGTACTGGGCCCGTTCGGCTCCAAGCAGAGCTCGTTTCTTCTGTAAGGGAGCCTCTTCCAATCACTGGAACAAATTGACCTTTATCTGCTGTTTCCAAACAGTTGGAGGAGAAACAATTTAATCAGAACCAGGCTCGAGGCGCAATTAAACTGGCTCCGTGGAAGGTGTTTGTCATCACTCAGCCTGCACCTCCCTTATCTAACCAGCACAAACTCGGGCGGGAGCGTTTCCCACTAAATTTACGTGAAGGTGTCTCTGGCAGGCTCGGCTCATCTCAGCTGGACCCACTGACGTCCAGCCCCCCAGCCTCCACCCCAGAGGGCTCCTCACTTGGAAAAGACCCTCAGGCCGGCCACTGGCCAATGCAGGGCCAGAAGTGGACCCAGAGGCTGGCGGGACCTGCCCGGAGCCGAAAGAACCCACCTGCCCAGGCATCCCGCCACCCCCGCCATCAGGGTCATCATCAGGGTCAGGCGCAGATGTTGAGGGACAGGCCCTCTCTGACCGCACGTCCCGACACGCTTATGTCCAGCAGACGGGGTCCCTAGACTGACCCATGGTCTCCTGGAGGGCAGGGGACGAAGCTGATCAAGGGGCAGGACTGGCAGAGCAAGTTCCCCAGACAGTGGCTAGGGGCTCCTCCAAATGGGAAAGCCGGATCCCCTCTAGGGACCCCCTCCCTCAGACCCTTCCCCGGCCGCCCCGGCTGGGGCTTCACTGTGGGTCCTCAAGCATCTATCTGAGGGCCCACGTGGAGCCAGAACCAGGATCCAGGCTCCGGGCCCCAGCCTGCAGGCTCAGATGAGCAGCACAGAGCCACCCCTCACCCCCCAAGCCTCCCGCTTCTGCCCTCAGTTCAGGCTGTTCCCTCCTCCGGGGATGCTCCACGCCTTACTCCTCCCTACCCACACAAAATCCTCTGCCTCCAAGATCCAGCCCTCCTACAGGAAGCCTTCCTGACTGCTCCCCCAGCGCTGCGCTCACTGTCTCCTCTACCATGACACCATCCTTAACCAAGAGTCTGTTTCCTCCTGGATGGAGCGGGACTGTGCGCTCAGTGAACGCTCAGCAGAGAGTGGTCCCCTCCCTGGTACCCGGGCAGCCCCGCCCATCCGGGGAGCCCCACCCACCCGGGCAGCCCTGCCTACCTGGGCAATCGCAAACTGATCATAGAAGGCAGAGTTGTCCACGTTCAGCTCCAAGTCGATGCCCTGGAGCTCTTCACAGCTAAAACGGCAAGACGCGGGAGTGCATGGTGACCCCTGGGAGGGCCCAGCAGGCGGGCAGCAGAGCATCATCCCCAGATGGCAAGGCGCTGTCCCCAAGGAGGGGCAGACAGGGAGCTGCCGGGCCCCATCGGTGGAGCAGGGACCCTGTAGATCTGACCCCATCTGACCCTGAACCGTGGGGGATGCCAGCCCTGGCCATCACTCCCCTGAAGCCCCCGGCCCTGCCCCCCCATGGCCCCACGGCACTGCAGGACCAGGGGCTGCAGAAGGCGCGGGCTGCAGCTTCTGGCCCCTCAGTCCCCAGACTGAGCTGCACAGCAGCCCTGCTTGAGTTTAACGGGCATCCGAGGGCACCCCTTTAACCGCCTGGGGCTGGCAGCGCAGGCCAGCAAACCCAGAGGCAACCCACAGGACATGATGCAGGGCCCTAGTGACCTCCACAAGCTCCTTGTATGTGGACAGGCTGGGCCGGGCTGGGCCTCCGAAGCCTGGAGTGGATGGGGCCTGGGCTCAGGGACCTGTAGCCTCTCCAACGTCAGGACACAGGAATGGGAGCCTGGTGCCCAGAGAGAGGGAGGCCCAGAGGCCCAGGCTCACCCTGGAAGGAGCTGGGGGGATGAGGCTGAGGGCTGGAAATGGAGTCCATGAGGGTAAAGAAACGCTGGGTACCTTTCCAGAGGAGCCCAAGGCCATACCCAGGGGCCCGTCCCCGCTCTGAGGGCTTGGGAAAGGGGGCAGGGGGTGGTAAGTGGCTGGGGGCTCGGCAGGGAGAGCCCACACAGCTCAGCATGGGTAAGACCCCCACACACAGAGGGGCTGCCCTGTTGTGGACCCTGAGGGAGTCACCCACCCTGGGTGCTCAAACCTTCCTCTGTTGTGCGCCCGAGGCTTCTGCAGAGGCACCAGGACCCCCAGGGCGAAGGGGCAGGGTGGCAGGCAGGGGCCCCCAGGGCGAAGGGGCAGGGTGGCAGGCAGGGGCCCCAGGGCGAAGGGGCAGGGTGGCAGGCAGGGCCCCAGGGTGAAGGGGCAGGGTGGCAGGCAGGGCCCCAGGGTGAAGGGGCAGGGTGGCAGGCAGGGGCCCCACCACTGCCTCTCACTTCAGCTCTGTCGTTGGTTTATACGTTCAAGTTCCAGATCAGACTTTTCTTAGAGAAAGAATCTGGAGCCTCTGGAAGAGGTGACCCAAGGGTCCCTGCCTTTCCAGAGCCCTGTCCTGGGGCACTGGATACTGCCCTGAGGGCTGGGCAGTGGGCAGCCCTAGGCCAGGGTCCAGCAGTCACCATGCTCCACTTGGGGCTGCCCCCAAGCCAGAGACGGCCCCTCACTCAGGACCCAGAGCATCCTTCCTGGCCCGAGGCCTCTGTTCCCAACCCCCTCTGACCAGAAACTCCCAGTCCTGCCCCTCGCACCCCGCTCACCCCATCTTCATCTTCCTCCTAGGACCTGGAGCCCAGCCCATGGGGTCCCGTCATCCGACCACTTGCTGGCGATGATGGGGAAGCTGGGACCTCTGACCTCCGGGACCTCCACCCCCACCCCCAGCCCACCCCCAGGGTCCTTGGGGGGTCTGCTCCGGTGTGAAGCTGCTGCAGGCTCCCTGAACTGGGAAGGGGGTGCGGACCAGCAGAGGGGCTGGCCAGGTGTGCGCAGGCCACGGGGGCACCATGGGCGGCACGGGAGGGTCCGTGCAGGAGGAGGTTGGTGGGGAGTCGCAGCGGGGCCCGGAGCGCACCTGCGGGACACGGCGCCCTTCTCGGTGATGGCGTCACACCACATGGTGAAGCCCACGCTCACGATGGTGCTGGCGATGAAGACCAGGAAGACCACGAAGGCGCTGACCAGCAGGCTCAGGCAGGCGTGGAGGAAGGAGCTGCAACGAGAGCGGGAGGCCGTCACCGAGCCCGCCTGGGCCCCCAGCACCCCTGCAGCGCCAGGCGGCGGCGGGGGGCAACCCCGGCCCTCAGGTTCCCAGCGGGGCTCTGGGCCCAGGGGACCGGGTGGGGCCAAGCAGGGTCCCTGCCCTTCCCAGAGCGTCCCTCGCCCCACAGCCCCCCTGCTCAGCCCGTCCTCCCAAAGCCCCGGAGTGGGGCCCATCTTATAGCAGAGACAGGGCCTCTGTTTAAAGGCAAGTCCACCTGGTTCCAAAGCATCGAGGCCAGCAGCCACACTGGCAGACCAGACCGCCTTTCCTGGCGGCTCACCCTCACGGGCACCCACCAAGGCCGTCTACCCGCTCGGCCATCAGCACAGCTGAGCGGCACCCACACTGCAGGCCACATGACCCTGCTCTGATTTCCCCACTGGAACCTAAAAGGCCAAGGAGCGACCAGGGCGGGTGCCTGGGGGGCCTGGGGGCAGGGCCGAGAGGGCAGAGCTCACTCAGGGCGGGGCTACACCGCCCGGGGGGCCAGGGCCTCTCCAGGGTGCGCATGGGCAGGTCCCCACTGGGATGCTCTCAGACGGCGCCAGCATTTGCCCTCCCGTGGGGCAAGCGAGGGGCCATGGTGGGAATACCCACCCTCTGGACTCTCCTAGCCACCCAGGAGCATCCTGTCTTCTCCAAACCACCCCCTGGAGACCCAGAGTCCCACAGGAGAGCAGGTGGCCCAGCTGAGGCTGCAGGGGGCGGGGGGACAGGGCTGTCCCGCCGAGAAGGGCCAGGGGGCAGAGGGAAGTCCCCCTGGTGGGATGGCAGCCCGGGCCCACCTCCCACCTGCTGCAGATTTCACGTGAACATCAGTGCTTTCAGGACATCAAATCTGAGCGGAATGATTGGCCAAATACGGCTTCACAGAGAACATTCATCAAACAAGGTATCGGCTGGGACCTCAGCCAAGAAAACATCAAAGTTACTGTCCCTGAGCGTGGTGACTGTTGGCTGAGGCCAAGGGGCGACAGACACGATCCATCCATCATCCACCCCCCACAATCTGTACTGAATCCTACAAGCCCGGGCGGGCTCCTCACCCTCAGTGTGGACAGACACCTTCAGGGAAACCCTGGACAGCAGGCCTGAGACACAGCCGCCCCGTCAGAAAGCTGCCCCTTCCCACCTCTGAGGGTGACTTACAACAGTCTCTGAGAGACAGAAGCCCCAGACACTCCAGCCGCATCCCTACTAAAGGGATGCAGTTTGGGGGTCTCCATCCCACAAGACGGGCTTCCCTTATGGCTCAGCTGGTAAAGAATCCGCCTGCAATGCTGGAGACCTGGGTTCAGTCCCTGGGTTGGGAAGATCCCCTAGAGAAGGGAATGGCTACCTGCTCCAGTATCCTGGCCTGGAGAATCCCATGGACGGTAGAGTCCACGGGGTCACAAAGAGTCAGACAGGACTGAGCGACTTTTTCATTTTCATCCCACGAGACAGGAAAGGGTCCGTGCTGGGGTCCTGCCGGCCGACAGCCGCCTCCGACTCTTCCCTCACTTTCTGCCAGTTTCCTCGGCATCTGTCCCAGGCTTCACAGGCTTTTGAAGAATTGGGTGTGTGAGAGCCTCACCCAGCCCCCAGACTTCACAGTACAGGAATGGGAGCCTGGCACTCACAGGGTTAACTCCGCCTTCCTCCTGCCACCTCCCAGGGTGCCCTGCCCGGATGTGCCGTCTCCATGGTGACAGCTATCCTGGTAAGCCCTGGGAGCGATGCGCAGGCTGAGGGACACATGTGGGCAGGCAGATGGGTTGTGTTAACCCAGCACTCCCCAGCCATCAATCACAAACCACGGCCACCTGGACGCACAAGGCTGCCCCAGGCCCTTGGGCCTGAGACTCACCCTCAGCTCAGCCAGGGCCCTTGACACAGCAATGACCCAGGAAGACACAGGCACCACGGATCCACGGACCCTCCCTCCAGGCAGCAAGCAGGGTGACTCCCCCTGTACAAAAGTGGCCTCCACCCATGACTCTTCACACCCCCCGGGCACAAGTCAGGGGCGCCCACTTTGCAGACACACTCTGCATGAGGAGGGGGCTGGCGCCACGGACACTGTGTCAAGACCATGAGCGTGAGACCCAACCACAAGCCCCTCACACAGAGCAAAGGGTGGGATTCCACCCTCAGTCTTGGTGGGCCTCCTTGGTGTCTCTGAAGTTGGTCTCTTAAGAGATTAAGGTGCAAGCTGAACCCTGAGCAGCTAGGCCCCTCTTAAAAACCCGAGTCTGACCAGGGCAGTGGGTCCTCCGTGGGCTGGACTCCAGGGGCCACCAGCGCCCCTGAGGGCCTTGTCCATCACACGGCTCTCTCTACCGCCCCTCCCAGCCTCCTGGCTCTCCCTGACCCACCCCAGACCTGCTCCCCGGGTCTGTACAGCTTGACCAACTGTGCCAGAACTGGCTGCCCACAGCTGAACATTCTGCCCACGGCAGGTCCAGACACAGCAATCCCAGAGGGCTGACTCCTTGACCAGACGGTGAATCTGCAAAGGCGTCTGGGCCCACGAGTGGCCGTGAAGCAGCAGACGTCAAGAGGCGGCAATCTTTCTGTCATTCACTCAACAATCACTAATTTAGTGCCTTCTGGGCACCATGCCCGACGCTCAGCCCTGAGCACACAGAGGTGAACAAGGTGTGTGCCCACCATGGGCACAGCCAGCCCAGGGTCCCCTCGGATGGACAGCCGTGACCTCCACGAGAGCTTTGACCAGGGCCTGCAATCAGAGCTAACACAGAAGAATGGCACTCGAGACAGACGGCATCACAGCTGACCAACTGCCAACCGAGTTCTGTGACAGACAGCGTGGGGCGGGTGGACACAGGTGGGCCACCACACGGCCATGATCCTGATGGCCGAAAAGGGCGTTCTGCAACAGATGTGCCTGGAGAAGAGAAAGCTGGCTAAGCCCTGGCCACCAGGGTCGGCCCACTGGTGGTAGCACAGGTGAGCCCCTGGAACTGATGCAAAGCGACAGAGGACCCAAGATGTTCCTCCAACCAGGACAACTCAGACGAGCGCAGGCTCCCTCTGCCCTCAGGGGACAGGCGCAAGGAAGGAGCGCAGGGAGGCACGCACACCGCCAAGCCTCAGTTTTCTGTCATTAAAACAGGGATGGTGAAAAATCTAAAAAAGCAAAAGAAGGGATATATGCGTATGAATGATTCAGTTCCCTGGTGGCTCAGACGGTAAAGAATCTGCCTGCAATTTAGGAGACCCAGACTCAATCCCTGGGTGGGGAAGATCCCCTGGAGGAGGAAATGGCTACCCCTTCCAGTATTCTTGCCTGGAGAATTCCATGGGCAGAGAAGCCTAGCGGGCTACAGTCCACGGGGTCCCAAAGAGTCGGACATGACCAAGCAGCTTTCACACATGTATACCTGATTCACGTTGCTGTATAGCAGAAACTAACACATCATTATAAAGAAACTGTACTCCCAGAAAAATTAATTTTAAAAAATATGAGGATGCTCATTGTTTCACAGAGCTGATGGACACCTTCTATGAGACAATGAAGGGTGGAAGCTGACCCCAGTTCCTGCCCAGCTTGTGTGAAGTGGGCAGCATGCGTGACCAGGACTCCTTTCTTGCAGGCTCTGGGCTCTCTGCACCCTGCCTGCTCCCAGCCTCTGGGGTGTGTGTGTGTGTGTGTGTGTGTGTGTGTGTGTGTGTGTGCGTGTGTGTTAGTTGCTCAGTCATTTTCTGACTCTTTTGCAACCCCATGGACTGTAGCCCACCAGGCTCCTCTGTCCATGGAATTCTCCAGGCAAGAATACTGGAGTGGATTGCCGTTCCCGTCTCCACCAGCCTCTGATGGTCTCTCTGAAATCTCACATCACTCAGAGCCACAGGGGCTGAGCCCCACCTAGAGAGCCACTTACATGTCCTCACTGGGTAGACGCTGAACACCCTGAGGCCACTTACCTTGTAGAAATGAGCAGGAACCATGGGTGTGAGCTGATGGTCAAGCCCCGGCCCCCACCTGGCTAGTGCCCTCTGCCCTCAGCTGCACAGACTGAAGGGACCTCCGCCTGCACCACCTGCTGGCCACCCGTCCTCTTCCTCAGACCCCGTCTCATAATCAGAGCTGCTCCTCCAGCCTCGACCTGGGCCAGAGGCACTGACCGGCTGGCACCGCG
The DNA here is from genome assembly GCF_001704415.2 of Capra hircus. NCBI lineage: Eukaryota > Metazoa > Chordata > Mammalia > Artiodactyla > Bovidae > Capra > Capra hircus. The sequence goes on from NC_030828.1 coordinate 68,307,479, forward strand.
CTTGGCAATGTGGGTGCAGGTGACGCCTCACACATCTCCTCAGGACACAGTCATCGTGAAGGCTGAGGGCAGAGTGAGCAGGACAGGTGCCCTCTAGGACTGGCCTGGGCTCACCCCACAGAGCCCCCAGCCCGCAGCACGTGGAGAGACCCCCGGCTGACACGTGGCTTCTGCAGACCCCAGAGCCTGAGCACTGGGTTGAACCGCATCCTCTGCAGCACCAACCCGCGTCGGTACCACAGTAACCGAGTGAGACCTCGCTGGGGAGTAGCGTCTTTGTGGGCGTCACCAAGTTCAAGATCTCCAGATGAGGTCATCCTGGCCTTGGAGTGGGCCCTAGGTCCAGTGACTAGGGTCCTTCTAAGAAGAAGGAAAGAGACAGAGAGGAGGCCCCATGCAGAGGGGAACAGAGACTGGAGTCACGGAGGCCCAAGCCAAGGGACGTCAGGGTGGCAGGCGGCCACTGGGCACCAGGAAGACGCCTGGAAAGGGTTCTCTTCCCAGATGGAACCAACTCTGCCGACTCTTTAATTTTGGGCTTTTGGCCTCCGGGACTGTGAGAGAATACATCGTTTTAAGCCCCCAGTTTGTGGTGCTTTGTTACAGCAGCCCCAGAAGCTCATGCACATGGGTTGCTGGGATTTCACACCTTCCCAGGTTGGGATCCCCTAGCCTCAGCTGGCCCTTTGCTTTTCAGCTTGCAGCCTCCTGTTATCTCTCCACCCCTCTCTCCACCCCAAAGCCAAAACTGAGAGAGCTCAGGGGCCTCTGCTCATCTCCTAATTCCCCCCCAAAAGAAGTGAAAAGTCACCCAGAACCGCCAGAAGATGATGGGTGGGGTGATGGGGCAGAGTTGGGAGAAGGCCTAGCTTCCACATGGATGTGAGGGCTGACAGCAGGCAGGACTGGCCTCCTGTGCCGGAGCTCTGGCCACTCCAGGGCACGGCGATCCACAGCCTGGGCGTGCGGGGCTGGGGGGGGGGGGCACAGTGAGTCCCACAAGGGTGGAGGCCCGGGGAGTGTTACTGACTGAGGACCCCCACCCCAGGGAGCCACATCCCCCTCTCTCACAGAATAGAGCCAAGACAGGGAAAGGTGACGAGGAAGAGAGGCCAGGAGCGAGCGGGGGCCTCACTCGCCAGCCACTCCCTCTCCCACATCCCCCACCCAAGGTGTGAGTGCCGGCGGTGGGCCTCGAGGGCTTCCCTCCAGCTTCCCTCTGCCAGGAGGATGGGGACGCGGGGAGGGTCCCCGGTTAGTCTGGTGGGCCTTCTGCCTGCCCGTTCTTCCCCAACCACCCAACCCGACGGGGAGCTGTCCGCGGTGCTGACGGGTGTGGGCCCCGCAGAGCCAGCGAAGGAGGCCCAAGTCCGCTCAGAGATGACGATGCAACGTTTGCGCCCCCGGGGACATGGATGGTGACGCGCCTTGTCCAGTGAAGCAATGGCCTTGTGCAGAGACGGCCATGGCCCCTGGGTTCTGCGTGGAGACAAAGCGCAGTTTCCCTGGAAGTGATGAGCCATGACTGATATTTTAAGGCCTCTGGAACCGCGGGGAGATGGAGGGGCTCGCGCTCCTCCTTGGGGAGCTGTGGGCACAGAAGGGGCGCCGTGTGGGGGGTGAGGGTTGCGTCTGTCGGAGAAGGGCAGCCGTGAGACACCCCCCCACACTTACCCCTCGTGTCCCTTGCAGAGGAAGAAGAGCGTGCGCCAGGCGTGAGCGGCGGCGAGCAGCAGAGAAAGCAGGCTGGCGAGCAGGCTGAAGCGGCAGGCGGCCGGCGGCCCCCACTCCTGCACGGTGAAGCGCTCTCGTTCCTGCACCGTCAGGTTGGCGCTCAGCCACATGCCCTCGGTGAAGAGCAGGCAGCGGCCGCGGAAGTCGTGGCCGTTCTCAGACAGCGGCACCACCACCACGAAGCTGAACAGAAAGGCCAGGAAGTAGCAGACGCACTGCGCAAAGAGGAAATTGTTGAGCGCCATGGCGAGGCCTGGCGGGCCGAGGAAGCGGCCGGAGGACGCGGCGAGGCCGGCAGGGGACGCGGGGCGAGGGGCGCCGGCCGGGAGCCGGGGCCGCCTGAGTCTCCCGGCGCCGCGCGCAGGCCCGGCCGGAGCCGCGCGCGAGGCTGCGCAGTGGCTGCGCCGGCGGGTCCTGCGCGCCCCGCCCGGGACGCGTGCGCAGCGGCCGAGCGCGGGCCGCGCCTGTGGCCAGCACCGCGGACAGCTGCCGGCGGGAAGGCCGCAAAGCCGGACAGCGGGCGTGGGGCGTGGGAGGGCCACGCCGGGGAGCCGGGGAACCGGCACCGACGCGGAAGCAGAACGAAAATCAGGAAGCAGGAGGACCGCTGCGTCGGCTTACGGAGACCCGACTCTGGGGCCAGGAGCTACGTGTGTGGGCTTCACATGGAACGGTTCCCTGGTCCCCAGCACCCGCATCAGCGTTAAGGGGCGAAGGCCGGGAGAGGGGCGCTCAGAGGGACGAGTTCCAGATGCCCACAGGGAGGGTGGGAGTGAGGTTTGCGGCCCAGGCTGGAATGGCTCTTTTTCGGGACTCTGGGCTTGCACCAAGTGTAGGGGACATGAGACAGACAGGCGAGGAGCTGGGGTCTTGAAAACGACACAGAGGTCATCCACGAAGCCGGGAGCCGGGAGCCAGGAGCGGGTCTGTGAGCTCCTTTGCTTCTCCGCCAGGCCCCCTCGGAACGGCCATCTCTCACACGGCCTGACAAGCAGAGCTCTGCGCTGGTGCTGGTGAGATAAACAATGGATGCCCCAGCACCTCATTAAGACAGCCTTTGCTGAGACGGAATCTGCCGGTGCATTAATTAACAGAATTAACGCCTTTTCTAGTTCCTTTTGAGACCAAGGCACGTTTAGTCCAATTCCCAGAGCAGAGAAAGCCTCCTCCTAAAAGAAACTGCCAAGTGGTTTAAAATTACATCAGCGTTTTTGTTGCAAGCATGAAAAAAATCTTTGTTTTATTGCCAAAGAAATATATGCTCATTTTAAAAGTCAAGCCACACAGAAACGCAGAAAATAAGACAGTGTCTCCTTCTTGCCCCTCCCCACCCCCACCCTGCCACGCTACCGGGATGACCACTTCTCACAGTCTGGCTTCTACTTTTCTGGGCATTCTGCTAAGCACACAAGCACACTTGCCATTCTGCAGGTTGATTCTTTAGTTCAGCGATATGTCATGGACATTATTCCCTGCCCACATATAGAGCTTTACTTCATTCTTCTTAATAGCTGTGTAACAGTCGATAATTACGATGATCCCACAGTTTGCATAACGGTTCCTCTTTGGGGAGCTGATTAATGCCTTTCCTTTCTGCTGTTTCAAATACTGTTGGGTGAGTTTCCTCGTACACATATGCTTGCGCACTGTTACAAGTATCTCCTAGAAGAGGAATTGCTGGGTCTGCATGTTTTGAGGGTTGGCAGAAATGAGCAAACTGCTCTCTTAAAATGTCATACAAATTTACCTTTATGTCCATATTTCAGACGTCCTCTCGCTCAGTCGTGTCTGACTCTTCACAACCCCACTGACTGTAGCCTACCAGGCTTCTCCATCCATGGGATTTTCCAGGCAAGAACACTGGAGTGGGCTGCCATTTCCTTCTCCAGGGGATCTTCCCGACCCAGGGCTTGAACCTGGGTCTCCTGAATTGCAGACAGACGCTCTACCGTCTGAGCCACCAGGGAAGTCCATGATACAGGGGATTGGCTAATTTAAGTGCATCAGGGGACTATCCTGGTGGTCCAGTGGATAAGAATCTACCTGCCAATGCAGGGGACGTGCGTTCAATCCCTGGTCCAGGAAGATCCCGCCTAGCGCAGAGCCACAAAGCCCCTGCATCACAACTACTGAGCCTGCGCTTTGGAGCCCCGGCTCCCCGACAAGAGAAGGCGCCGCAATGAGAAATCCTTGCACCAGACCTGGAGCGTGAGCCCCGCCCGCTGCCACCAGAGAAAAGCCCCACGCAGCAACAAAGACCCAGCACGGCCGACGTAAACGCGTAAATATCTCAAAATTCAAAAAGATAGAGACATTGCTGGAATAACATATCTATTTTTAAAAAACACACATGAAGGGGTCTTACACTTCAAAAGCTTGGCCAAAACAAAAGAGGCCACAGCGACTGAGAGGCGAGTGGCCCAACTGGAGAACTGCGGAAAAATTAGGAAGATCATTAAGTATCCACCATCTCGTAAAGTCTTGATCGACTTTGTTATAATAGTGCTTCTGTTTCATGCTTTGGCTTTTTGGCCAAGAGGCACGTGGGACCTGAGCTCCCCAACCAGGGACTGAACCTGCATCGCCTGCACGGGAAGCCAGAGGCTCGACCCCTGGGCCACCGGGGCAGTCCGAGATCCGCCGCTGTGACAGGTGTGAGACTCCAGCGTGCTCAGAGATGAGCCCCCTCTGCCCTCCAAGAGCCGCGGAATTCCCTCGTCATTGAAGCGATTTCAATCTACAGAAAGTGTGGAAACCCCCAGAATTCATGTTTTAAAAGTCAGTGTTACACTCATGCCAGAATCCCCTTAGAAAAGTGAAGAAAGTGACGAGGAAGTGCATTTACAGATACCGATGCAAAGAATTTCAAAGGAAATATTGGCATCTTGAATACAGTCCAGTGCAATAAGAAACTAAGAAAACGTGATCAAGCAGAAGCTATTAAAAATGTAAGAGCAGGTTAGCTTTAGGTAATTTATCAACAATTTATTACATCAACAAGCAAAGGAGAAAATCACTAATTTTTTATCCAGGGATACCCGAAGTCATTCATATAACTGAATACCCATTCCTTTTTTCAAAGTCTGTGTAATAAGAAGAAAATTACCTGAATATGATTTTTTAAAAAATACCTTAAAACAACATCAAGGGACTTCTCTGGTGCTTTAGTAGTTAAGAATCACCTTGCAATGCAAAGCGTGCATGTTCAATCCCTGATCGGGGCACTAAGATCCCACATGTCGCAGAGCAACTGCCCAGATACTGCAACCAGGACCCAGCACAACCCAATCAATCAATTAACTAATTTTTAGAAACAGTGTATATAACAAAGCAACATCAAAAATCTGCACGCATTCAAGTCAGAAAGAAGATGGGAAGTCTCACTCTCACACCTATTACAATCTGTTGGGCAAGTCCACCCAATTAAACAAGTCAAAGAAAAGAGTGAGCTATATATCTGGAAACAGACAAAATTATATTTATTGGATAATACGACTATATGGGGCTTCCCAAGAGGCACTAGTGGTCAGGAACCCCCTCCCTCCCAGTGCAGGAGCCGCAGGAGACCCAGGTTCAATCCCTGGATTAAGAAGATCCCTGGAAGGAGGGCATGGCCACCCACTGCAGTATTCTTGCATGGAGAATCCCACGGACAGACAAAAGCCTGGCAGGCTACAGTCCACGGGGTCGTGAAAGAGTCAGACACAACTGAAGCCACTTAGCATCATGCACATATAACTGTATACCTACAACCCTCCAGATACTCTGCTAAGAAATCAGTAGAATTTACAAGAGAATTCTGTGAGATCAACGGACAGACAGGCCACAAACATACGAAACTCAACAGCCACCATCCTCTAAGCCAGAAGCTTAGGTCTGCTTCCTGGGAAACAGACGCTGAAGCCTGAAATCCAGGCGTGACAGCACACGTGAAGGCGTGAGGCGGCAGAGCTGGGCACACGGGCTGTCGGCCTGGGGCGCAGCTGGAGCGAGGCCTCAGCCAGGCCCGCGGGAGGCCCTGTGCGTCGGTGGACGGGGCCCACGCCGGGGCCCGGGGCCCACGCCGAGGGATGTGGCCATGTGGGCACGAACTGTCTCGGGCGAGGCAGCTTTGCGAGGCAGAGGGCAGCTTCTAGACAGAGTCCCCTGGGCTGTGGCCCCTGAGCAGGTCCCCCTGTCCTGAAGCGGGTGTGCACCCCAGACCACAGCATGCGCTTAGTCCCCACCTTGAGCACGCCCGACCCACGTGCTGCACAGCGACCCCAGGCTTCTCGAAAGCTCTACCTGCTGTGGAGTTTTCCTTCTCTCATAGCCAGGCCCGGACTCAGGCAGAGTGCGTTTGGCCCACACACCCTCCCCTCCTGTGGACATGACCTTGTGAGGCAGCCTGTGTGGGGCGGGCCTGGCCGCATGGTCGGCCAAGGCCCCGTGTCAGGCCCTCTGTCTCCACCAGCGCCAGCCGCAGGTCCGGAGCTATTGCATAAACGGTGATCAGTTCTCCTGTGTGGACAGCAGGCCCTTGTTCTAAACCTGAGTGCCTGCGCTCTGACCCTACTGGGCCTATGAACTCCACGAAGCACCCATTCCCGCATAAATACCTCTAACACGAGGCATGAGACCAGCCCGTTAGTGTGGCCTGAGCAGAGGGCTGCCCACCTCCCAGCTCAGAATCTCTGGGGGCTCTCTCCTGCTCCGGGAGCAGCCAGGGCTGGCAGCCTCCCTTCCCCAGGACTCAGTAAATGAGTCGGAGCTGGGCCCCTGTGTGTGAGCTTCAGGCCCAAAGAAGCCTCTGAGCCTAGTCCCTCCTCCTCCTCAGTGGCAGCAGGTGCTGGGCTGGGTGGTCTGCTCTGGCCTCGCAGACGGCTCCCCGGCATGCCGTAAACCATGGGACCCTGCACGCACGCCAGCGAGGCAGGCCCTGAGCCCTGCGCGGCTCCAGCACCTCCCCGAGGCCTCGCACACCTGCCCCACCAGCTCCTTCCATCGGATGATCACAGTCACGGTGGACCTTGTGAGCGTGTGAAGTTCGTCCAGACGGTTCAAGCCCTTCGGTGACACGACGGCAGAAGACAGGAGCTAACACAGCCCCGGGCAAGACCGCGACGAGCGCCGCTGCTCCTCACACGCAGGGCGAGCTGTCGCCACGGGGTGGAAAGGAACGCGCTGGCCACACGGGTGGCCGGGTGCCCGGGGCCACAGGCCCATCACTCTGCTCCGGCAGAGACGCACTTCCCGGCGGAGCTGTGGCTCAGATTTCTACGTGGTCGCGTTCGTGGAAGTCTGCTGTCATCCTCCGTGGGCCCAGGGCTCAAGGAGCCGGGGGAGCCGGGGCTCCTGAATGTTTGTCCCAGGAGGCTCCCCGGGAAGCAGACTCTGGGCGTCGGGGAAGGGCATGGCAACCCACAGGGGGAAGGTCAGGACAGACCAGGATGGGCTCCCAGGCCTCAGCTGCCCCGGGGACCCAGGCCTCCCCTGGCCACCAGTACTGACCAGTCAGAGGGAGCAGCGGTCCCGGACGCAGGTGACCCCTCGCCAGGCGCAGGTAGAGGGCAGTGCTCAGGGCAGCCGGTGGACCAAGCCCAGCTTCTGAAGCAGCTCCGCCAGGGAGCTCGGGCACCGTGGGGCAGGCCTGCCAAGGTCAAGAACCCCGCCTCCTTGAAGCCAAGCCCTGGGTCTGATCCCCCACTGTTTCTGCCCTCATCATGGACTCTCACACTGGCCTTCGGCCGGACCGCAGGTGGCTCCGCTGCCCGGCAGCCTTCTCCCGCGGCGGCAGGAGCTGTCTGATCCTGCAGCGCTGCCGTGACCCTGCTCCTGCCGCCAAGTGCCCAGCATGGGGCCCAGCAACCACGACACGCCCCACCCCGGTGTCACACCCCAGGCGCCGGGGCTGCAGGGTCCCAGCTTGACCTCGCCACCAGCAGCGGCGCCAAGGCCGCCGTTCCCACCTCCATCCCGTGTCTGCAACTGACTCCTGGGACCTCACGGGTGGGAAACAGACGCGGGGCTGTGTGCTTTGTGGAGCGGGTGAGGGGCCTCCTGGGAAAACATCCGTGAGTGAGCGGGAGCAGCAGGATGAGACCTGGAGAAGTCGCCCAGCGACTCAGAGGCCACGCGAGCCAGCTGACCCCATCGCAGCGGCCCCCCGAGAAGGGTCCCAGACTGGAGCTGGGGCTGGACCTTTCACCCCCAGACTGGCCGGTCACTGGACATGGACTCCACCCCAGGAGGCACTGGAGGAGCTGGCCCATCTTCAGCTGCCCCCAAACCGGCCTACAGGGAGGCGGCTGGTGGGCACAGGCAGGTGACCTCGGTCCTGCGGGGCCTCCGTGCGGCCCATCCCAGCCCCCTGGGAACCAGCCAGCTCCTGGGAGTGGAACACCGGCCGCGAAGTCCCCGAACACGAGGAGACTGGAGGGGGCACGTGGCCGAGACGAAGGGACATCCACGCCACGGAAGGACAGAAAACGCGGCTGGAGGCCCGGAGGGAAGCACCAAGCTTCTGGGTGAGCCGTCCTCCCGCCACTGAAGGCCAGTCCTTCCCAGAGAAACCTGCAGGGGTGTTGCCACTCCAACCCAATTCCTAGTTTTTTACTTTAAAGTTTGGTTGTAAAGAATGGATTTTCCGTGATTGTCAGAACGTTCTGCAAAGTGTTAAGCATTGCCACGAAGCAGGTGTAGAACCACCCAGGGGAACGGGCTAGAGGGGCAGACACGGCTCAAGTGCAGAGCCCTGCAGAGGAAAGAGGGGCCTGTCCGTCCAGTTGTGGGGGCCGGGGAGCGGGCGCGCTCACCGCACAGCGGTGTTGCCATAGCCGATCAGAGGTGGGGAGGAAAGCACGCTTAACCCGTACCTCATCCCAATATAAGAATACACTCAGTATTTTTAAAGGACCAGAATGCAGTGCAAAACAAAAGACATCCAATAAGAAAAAAATGTAAGACTATTGGCATAATTCCAGGTCAGGGCGACACTTTCAGCCAAGAGGGGAGGTCCAGTAACAAAAAAAAGAGAGATCTATTCAACCATTATACAAATGTTAAATCCTCTACGGCAAAGTGAAACACATCAGCAATTTTTTAAATACTACATTACTCTGTGTGTGTGTCAGGAGCCCCAGTCGTGTCCGACTCTGCAACCCCGCGGACTGTAGCCCACCAGGCTCCTCTGTCCATGGGATTCTCCAGGCAAGACTACTGGAGTGGGTTACCGTTTCCTTCTCCAGGGGGTCTTTCCAATCCAGGGATCGAACCCGGGTCTCCCGCCTCGCAAGCAGATTCTTTACTGTCTGAGCTACAAGGAAGCCTATTACGTGACTATATTACATATTGAATATAAAAATGTTACATTTGTGTGCTTAAAATATGCGAGTACTGAATCTAAAGACAAACACCGGGGCCTGTAACTCGCACAGCTGTCTCTCCATTTGCAACAGAAAACCCGCACAGCCCATGTAATCAGGAGGGTTAATTCCCCGCCTGCACAAAGAGCTCCCGCAGACTGAGGAGATGAAGGATAAACGGAGGGTTCATGCACGTGGAAACATAAGCCTGGATGTGGAACGGTGCCTGCACACGCGGGCAGTGAGGAGGCGCAAACCAAAGTGGAAATCACTCCAAACGCAAAAGGTCAGTAGTGGGCGCGGGGGGCGGGTGTGTCCAGGCCAGGGGGCGGGGCTCCGGCTGCAGAGGGAGGGCGGCTGGGTCTGGGGGTTGGGGGCACATCTGAGAAGCTCCCTCTGCTCCGTCCTCTCACATACACACCCCCCTCCCCAGATCTTCCTCTTGTAAGGACATATGTCCATGAATGTTTATCACAACGCTCTGTGCCTCCCGAACGCAGAAACAAGCAGAATGTTTACTAACAAGGGCCAGGCTGAATACACTCCCGTGCCTCCTCTCGATGGAAAAACCTACACACGAGACATAAGGAGCCAGGGCTCCAGGCTCCGGCTTGAAGGATGATCCATCACAGAGCGAAATCTGAAAAGCAAATTGCAGAGCAATGTGTGCAGCGTTGCGCTTTCTGCACAGGCAGTCTGGCTGTTTATCCGACACACACGTGAGACGGGTGCGCCCAGAGCAGGAGGCGCAGGCCAGCCCACAGCCTCGGGGGGGCCGGAGCCTGCAGGCGGCCTGGGCCCACGTCCGTCTGTCCCCCCTGGCCTACAGGTGCCCGGTGCTGCGGGGTCTGGAGGAACACTGTGCGGCTTCAGTGCTGCGGGGCTCTGGAGGAACACTGTGGCCCACAGGTGCCCGGTGCTGCAGGCTCTGGAGGAACACTGTGGCCCACAGGTGCCCGGTGCTGCGGGGTCTGGAGGAACTCTGTGCAGTTCCCAGGCAGTCGCCCTGGAGTCAGATGTGGAGGCTGCTCTCAGGCCTGCCAGTGGCCGGCAGCTCCCCCAGCGCCCTTGAGGCAAGACTGTCTGCAGAGCGGAGTGCAGAGGAGCGCCCGGCCTCCTCCCGGCCTCCTCCCGGCCTCCTCCTGGCCTCCTCCTGGCCTGTGGCCAACCGGCTGCAAACCTTGCCTCCCTGAACCTTTGCGTCTTCATCTGCAGGTTGGGCTAATATCTCTCCACCGCAGGCCAGGCGTGTGTGGGGGCAGGGCCACGACCCAGAGCTGTTCTCAGGATGGCATCCGTGAGCCGTTCTCCCCCGTGGACCGTGTCTGGGTACCTGCTCCATAATGGCCCTGAGTCGAGCACCGGTTCCCCCTCCAGAGTCCCCAGACATGGAGGATGGGGGACCGACTCCTAACTCTGCGAGACACAGGCACCACAGGCGCTCAAGCCATGGGCCACGCTGAGCCAGAGGAAGAGGCCGCCCTGAGGGGCCCAGAGGGTCCAGGAGGTCTGGGAGGGGCCTGAGGGGGAGGGGCAGAGACACACAGGGCTCAAGGCACGACGGGAGCTCTTCAGAGTCAGAGTCGCAGATGGAAGACTCTGGAAGGGACGCCCCCACCAGGCCTCACCACCCCCTCTGGCCTGGGGGAGCAGGGCTGGGGGCTGGCGGCAGGAGGGGGCCACACAGCTGGAGGGGAAGGCCCCCCACCGGGGTTCTGGATTTGCAAATCCCTTCTTGCTGTGTCTGTGTCTCGCTGTTTCGCAGTTTACAGCGTCCCTGTGCTCTTGGTGAGCTTCTCTATTTGCCAATCAGAAATACCCTCCTTTGGCCCTCTTAAATATTTGCCCTGAATTTTACTTTCTATGATATAAATACTGCATTACTTACATTTTTGGGGGGTATTTTTATAGGGATTTTTTTTGCAGCTTTTTTTGCAATTTGTCCTAAATCCATCTGAGAGTCCTGATCTTTTAACACATTTACCTAACCCATTCACATTTATTGTGCTTTGTGATAAAATAAACTCCCACTTCATATTTTCTATTTTATTTGTTTTCCCCTTCCTTACCTTATTTTACAGCAACAGTTTTCCTTATTCCATTTTTTCCTTCACTGCCTTTGAAATATTTGCATTCTATTTCCAATCTTCTCTTGATTGCCGGTAGACTTAAACTCACAATTTTCTGGCAGCGGTCTGGGCCTAGATGCCCTCAGAACAAGGCAAGGCTCGCAGTGTGATGTTATTTCTCTCCATGTCTCAGATCTCCCCCAAGCCTCCCCTGTTGACCCCACATGAAATTTTAGCTTCAGATTGTTAACATTTTTACAGTTGATACCTATTTATTTGAGCGTCACAATGTGCTACCTTTTTTTTTTTTTTTTGCAACTTCATCCTCATCTGCACCTTCATCCTCACCTGTGAAATCTGAGCAGCAGCCCCTGAGCCACAGCCTCACCGTGAGGCTCAAATCAGGTCATCTGTGTGCATCACTTAGCAGAATTCCAACAATAACCGTCGCCAGCAGCGCCCTCGTCACCCTCCTTCCTGCTGAAACACATCGCCCAGCGGTTCTTCCAGAAAGGTGGGTGATGAGAGCCAAATGTCTTTCTTACACATAAATAATGGACTACCCAGGCATTTCCTCTCAGAACAGGGAAGGCTTTTCTGTCTTATCACTTCCAACATGGAGAAGACAGATGTCAGTCTGATCCCTGCTTTTTTTCAGTAACATCCCCTGCCTCTTCCTCCTCACCCAACTTGGGAAGACTTTAGGGTTTTCTCTGTATCATCATTTTGCACTCTAATGTGTCCAGAAGCAGATTTGGTGTGTGGGGGGTGGGGAAGTTACCTGCATTTATCCTGCTCAGCACCTGGTGGTCTCTTCCGGCGAGGTTAGTTTACCCCCGATTGTCTCTCGGAGCCCCAGAAGGTGGGTGCGGGGCTTTCAGGCCTGCAGGCCCCGTCTCGGCTCGCCCTGTGTGCTGACTCTGTCCCTTCAGCTCCCTGTCCCAGCCCACTGGCTGCCCCATGGCATCTCCAGTCTTCACGCAGCCCAGCCACAGACACATTTGGCTTGTTCCTAACGAGTCTTTAAATCCCAGGCGTCTCATCAAAAAATCATCATTTTGCTCTCTAATGTGTCCAGAAGCAGGTTTGGTGTGTGTGGGGTGGGGGAGTTGTCTGCATTTATCCTGCTCAGCACCAGGCGGTCTCTCCCGGCGAGGTTAGTTTACCCCAGATTGTTTCTCCGACACGCCCTCCATCTCACTTCCTGGGACTCCAGTCCTGCATTTCAGACCCTCTCTGCTGGCTCCGCTGTCCTTTGTTCTCACGAAGGCTCCCATGCCTTGGAAACTGGGCGATGTGTGCCGGTGAGCTCACCTTAGCTGTGCCTTCTCCCATGAGGCCCCTGCTCTGTCGCCTGCCACGCCCTTGGGGGCGACACGGCCTCTCGCGACCGAACCTCAGCCACCTCTGCGCACTCTCCACCAGTCAGCCTGTCCTTGGCCGGCTGAGTCCAGCTCAGCAGGAATCGCCCCCGCCCCGGGACTTTCCTGGAGGCCCAGTGGCTGAGACTTCGCACTCCCAATGCAGGGGCCCCAGGTCCCACGCCTGCTCAGAGAACTAGATCCGCACGCCAGAACTAAGACCCGGCACAGCCAAACCCAATGGGCGTGAACCGGAACACAGTCCGGGAGACGGTGAAGGATGGGGAAGCCTGGCGTGCTACAGTCCATGGCGTTGCAAAGAGCTGGACACAACGTATTGACTAAACAGCAGCCAAGTGAGCAGATGAAAGGAACCCCCAGCTCCTGACACCCGGCCGAGCCCCGCCTCCCGCACCTGGGACACGCCCCGCGTCCCTCTGGGTACCCTCCCATCCATGCCCTCACCCTGCCCACCTGTCCCTGTGTTTTCAGAGTTGAGCCCAGTCTCTCTCTCCTATTGCAACAGTCTTGAAGAAAGTCTTCCTTGCCATTTCTAAACGTGTCCAGGGTATTTTTTTCTCTTTTGCCAAAGGAAGGCTAAAGGCTGAGACTTAACTTCAGTTTCCAGTAAGAGTGGAAGGGCAGGTCATGCCTGGTTGAGGTTACTGGGTCCAGACTGGGTGTGAGCGCTCCATACCCCTCCCAGAGCCAGCAGACACCCGGACGTGCCCTGCCTCTTTGAACCAAGATCCCACAGCCGCTGATCCTAGTTTAGACAGACCCTTGATCACCGAGGTGACCTCAGGTCGGCAGGGGACAAGCGCAGCCAATCAGTGTCCAGGTGAAAAAGCTTCATTCACACACAAGCATCCACTTCATCAGAGATCAAGGAGAAGGCTTGCGTAGGCTGGGGGAAGCCCTTTTGGAACTGACGGCCCTTTCCCTGCCCTGAGCAAAACGTGTTTGATTTCTAGGTTGTCCCACACCCAGGGACAGCTTTGTCTGCCACCCACCGAGCGGATGCCCCTACTCCGTATTGTGAGAAGGCTGCGGCCACAGACGGAACGCGGACACAGTCTGCAGCTGGGGAACATCCGGGGGCTGGGGGGATGAGACAGGGCGCAGGAGAGGGTGAAGGGACCAGTACAGGGAGCACCAGTTTGGAGAACTTCCGCCCTTTATTTGGCACTTCCTTTTTAAAAAGAAAATGTTTATAGCCCAGGAAACCAAGAGAAGAACCAAACATGAAAAACTGCCATGCCCTACAATCAAAGGCCAATTGCAATGCATCGAATTTGTGCACAGAGGCAAAGAAATTGTTCCTGAAAAAAAAGTGCAAATTGCTAGTTCGCTGCATGTAAATGAACCGTTAATTGCTTTTTGCAAACAATATTTATGCAAATGGTCTCCCACTCTGCAAGGCTGTGCAGATAATGCCCTCACATCCCCGTTTGTCACCACCCCAGCCGGACGCCCGCCGCACACTCTCCTGTCTCCTTCCTCCACAGTCCGAGGGCCGGCTCTGCCGCCTCCTTCCCCCCTCCTCCTCAGCTCCTCTGCCCCAGGATCCTCCTCCCTGAATCCTGCCTCCTTCCTTCCGTACATGCAGGTCCTGCTCTCAAACCTCCTATCCCCAAGTGAAAGTCAAGGTCTAACAGCTCACCCTGCACCCAGCGCTGCCAACACCTCCCCATCAGCAAAATCAACAGGAAACCTAAGAGCCTGGGGGAAGTCAGGCAGACATGTCACACTACTCCGAATACATAAAGACCTTCTGAAAACCAGTAAGAGAAGGCCCACAAGCCAGCAGAAAGAAATTTTCAAAGACAAAGCATTAGAAAATAAAACCCACTGAGTCTTAAACACATGAATGGGATCTTTAAATCACTCGCATAAGAAATGTGCTCTAAAGCTCCCAGAACAGGACTTGGGGAACCAAAGAGGATGGAAGCGGCCTGGGTCTGCATCCCCTGCAGGGCTGCCAGAAACAACGAAAAACAAGAACAAACACAACCGCATGGAAACCGCGCCCTCAGCACGACTGGAAGATGAGACCGCCGCGACTTCAGAACAACTGTGAGTGCGGAAGAAAGGGAGAGAGGACAGGAGACCCAGCAGGCAGGCTCCCCTGCTCTGCAGCGAGTGAGAGCAATCCAGCACTGGGGAGGGGGCTGCAGACGAGGGCTGGCCGGGCAGCCAGCGCAGAAGCAGAACCCCCGGCAACAGGGCAGCGGGCGGCCCCACGTGCCCGCACAGCAACCCGCGTGCCGCACATCAGGGCACCGACTGCGGAGACACCCGCGTAAAGTGGGGGCTTTGAGAAGCAACGCGTCAGGAGAAGCAAGACAGAAGGAAGCCCTCCCCTGTAGGAGTCACGTGGCAAAGGCAGAAAGCAGAGCAACAGGGAGATTCCAGGCCCCCTTAGTTCAGGGGGCTTACCGCCTGCCCCGCTCCCACCGCCCCCAGAAATGAATCTATTACGGAACCCGGACTTGGCTCTCCGCTGCACAGATGGAAGAGGGGCCGCTGAACCAGCAACCTTGCCAACACCCCCCCTCCAAATCCACAAAATGAACAGAGCAAAATTACCTCTATGCTGAAGTGAAAGTGAAAGTGTTAGCCGCTCAGTCGGGTCCGACTCTTTGTGACCCCATGGACTGTAGCCTGCCAGGCTCCTCTGTCCATGGAATTCTCCAGTCAAGAATACTCAAGTGGGTAGCCGTTTCCTTCTCCAGCAGATCTTCCAGACCCAGGGATCAAGCTCCAGTCTCTTACGTCTCCTGTACTGGCAGGAGGGTTCTTTACTCCTAGAGCCACCAATATACTCAAAAGAGCATTGGGGGATACGGAAACCATCTTGAGTCAGAAATTCAAACTCTAAAAACACAGATGGACAGAAGCGGGAAGAAGTGAAAAGGTTGGTGGAGATCAGAAGAGAAAAGGAAAGAACAGGGAAAATCATCCATGAAGCAAAGATCAAAGTCAAGACCCCCGAGAAAGAGCAGGCTGAATAAAGGCGTCAGGGAAAGGGGGAGGCGGCCAGGAGCCTGGAAACGAGAGCACACAAGAGGCGGGAGGGGCCAGGGAGAGAGAGGGGGCGAGAAACACCAGCAAAGAAGGGGCTCCAAGGCGCGAGTGCAGCCGCTAAGGACAGAGACAGGCAGGAACAGTATTCACAACCACAGCCCAAGAAAGGGTCCAGAAGTAGAGCCCGGAGTCATACCCTAAGCCCATCCCCGAGGATACTGGGGAGGATTGACCTGCAGTGATCCACTCTGAGATGATTCCTGGAGAAACACCCACACTTCCAGGAACAACTCACAAGAGCGAAAGAGCTCTCCTGGCATCAAAAATAACAGCAAGGCTGCAGTGGGGCAATCTTCCCAAAAAACCAGTCAAAGTCTGAACCAAGGAGTCTGCATCTGTAGAGAAAACACTTCGTGTTTCTGCAATGCAGTGGATTTCTGAGCCGGAAGTGCTGGTGACTTGGGTTACAGAATGCCAGGGGGTCAGACCAGCCTTGAAGTTTCAGACAGTGACATACCCGGGGGAGAGGATCTAGGTCTCTCTCCCTTTGCCAAGTGTTTAGATTTCAAAATGGGATAAAACTGAGAGCTATCCCACTACATCCCCAAGGTGGTAAACGAGGGCCTGTCCCTTCTGTTCTCTGCATTAGAAAGAGAAGCTTCTCCCGGGCTCCTGGGGAGGTGAGTGCTGGGCTGGGAGGCAGTGATCTGTATAGTGGTTCATGTATGAGCCGCAGGATCATAATTTGGGTCCCTCTCCAGTGGGCAAATCTCCTTCTGCTCAGCAGGGTCCATCCTACTCTCGCCTGCTGCCCGGGTGGGGACCCGTCGCTGGGAGCAGATGCGGAGATTTTCTGCAGGCAAACCCAAGGCCTTCCTCTAACCCAGAGATCTCACGCTTAGCCGTTCAGGATCCCACACCTACTTACACTCAGCATGAGATAAATAAGTTCAGATACAAAAGAATATCCATATCAAGTCAAGGTATCTTTCAAGCATCAAGGCCATAGGAAACGGTTTCAAACATATTAGAACTTAGGAAATTCTGGACCAGGAGCCCTTCTTGAGGAAACTTCCAGATGATTAACTTCATGCAACCCAAAGGATGACTCAGAAGACTTCAGCTGGACCAAGGTGGTGGAGGGGAGGAGGGTAGAACGTTAATTCAGTGATACTGTGTGTGTGTCCTGATAGGAACAGGGCCGCGCTTAGAAGCAGGCCTTCGTAGGAGAGAAAGAAAAAGAGAATGCGCCCGTCTGTGTTGCACAGACAGCAGGGGCGGGAGTTACCACCAGAGACTAACAGTGAGGATGCGAAGAAGAAAACAGGAAACCACGGGCGCTCAGAAAGTACGAGCGCAGAGGTCACCACCACAACAAAAACACAAAGCCACACAAAAGCAACAACAAGAGCAAAGAACCCACATCATAGCAAACATTATAACACGCACACAATTACAAACTATGACAGCCAACACCAAACGCGCAAGTCACATTAAGAAGCGTTAACGGGTTGGGTGCATCCATTCAAAGGAAAATATTCTATTTGGCTGCTCAACAGCCTGCTCAACACACTACAGGAGGGACCCACCTAAAGAGGTGTAACGGACGCACACACAGTGTAAGGAAAGAGTGGACCAAGTGAACGTCAGAACAGAAAGCATTAAGCATGAGAGAAGGCCTCTAATGCAAGAAGACGCAATCCCGAACGAAGCGGAACAGCCAGGCCGGAAAGAGCACAGCAGCCAGCCGACTGATGGAGAATCAGCGACTCAAGCGGTCGTGGAGCACGAGGAGCACTCGGCTTCCCCGCATCCTCGCAGGACCAGAGGGACACGGGGACGAGGAAAGAACGCGTGACTCTCACCAGGAGGCACACCCAGGCGATTCCTCCCACCCCCGGGCCACCTGGGAGTCAAGCGGGCGGCAGGGGAGCCACGTGGGGCAGCCCTGGCAGGTCCCAGGGCCCCAGCCGGCACTGACGCTCTCGCGACACCCGGTGGGGGCGGGCTGGGATGTGGCCGTGGCTCAGACACACAGCCGTACCCAGCTCTGCACCCGAGACCCAGGAGACCGCTCTCCCCACAGGCGCTTCTGGTCAGGGTGCCTGAGGGCCACACCTGCACAGCAAACAGACTGGCTTCACAGCCGGCCAACAGGGCAGGGCTTGGGGAGAGGTCTCACAGCCACACACACACACACAGACACACACACACACATGCACACACAAACACACACACATGCACACACACACACACACAGACACACACACACACAGTCACAGGAAACAGACGGCTTCACATCCGGCTGACAGGGCAGGACTTAGGGACAGGTCTCACGTCCACACACACACACACACACACAGACATACACACACACACATGCACACACAGACACACACAGACAGACAGACACACACACACACTTGCACACACATGCACGCACACACACATGCACACACACACACAGAGACAAGAAACAGACGGCTTCACATCCAGCCAACAGGGCAGGGCTTAGGGACAGGTCTCACATCCACACACACACACACACACACAGACACACACACACGCACACACAGACACACACAGTCACAGGAAAAAGATGGCTTCACATCCAACCAACAGGGCAGGGCTTAGGGACAGATCTTACACACACACACACACACACACACACACACACACTCACACACATACACAGGCAGACACATACACACACCTGCACACACATACATACACATAGACACGCACACACACATACACATGCAGACACATATATACACACACATACACATAGACACACCTGCGTGCACATACACAGACACACGCGTGCACATGTACAGACACACGTGCATGCACACATAAACACACGCACATACATGCACACACGTACACATACATGCACACACGTACACACAGACACACACACACACCATAGGCCTAGGGAGAACCTTCTCAGGCACTCATGGAACAGTCACAGAAACTGGTCCTAGATGGGGTCATGAAACCTCAGTAAGCTCCATAAAGTAGAGGTATTACAATGAAAAATCAGCTCATGATATGAAACTGGAATTTAACAACAAAGTGAGGCGGGGAAAGGTCCTTGCTCTTGGACATCTTCTCTTTGGAAACAAACAGCTCTTAAATGGAAGTAGAAACACACATCAAGATTGCGTACTTTATTTTAAAAAGAACAGTAGGGAAAATGCCACACATAGGGTTCCCAGGGATATATTTAAAGTGGTGACCAAGGGGAAAATTCATAACCCCAAACACTTTTATCAATAAACATGAAAGAAAGAAGGAGCGAAATTCCCAGCTCAAATATCTAGAAAAAAGAACCACAGACTAAACCAAGAGAAAGCTCAAGGAATGAAATAATGCAGGTAAAATTCAGATTAATGAGTCGGAGGACAGGAGCACACCAGCAGATTAATAAATCAAAGCATGATTTTTTAAAATTAACAAAATAGGCAAAGTAATAGCTAACTTGAACATAAAAAAGGGAAAAGATCAAATACAAAATAAGAAATGACAAGAGGAAATTAACCATTGGAGCATAAGAAATGTTTAAAATCTTGGGACCACTTTGTGGACATCCATGCAAATAAAATCTAAAACCCCGATGTTTCAGGTTAAACTGTGTCCCCAACTGAAAAACAAACAGTTGCTAGTTTTGGTATGAGATGCCACCCTCAGTGCCTCAGAACGTGACCTGATTTGGAAGTGGAGTTGTTGCCAAGGTAATTAGCTAAGGTGCGGTCACCTTTGCTCACCTTAACTCGCTGGAGTCGAGTGAGCCCCTCGTGCAGTGTGGCTGCTGGCCTCATAGTGCCCCCAGATGGGAGATCTGGGGCTTCCCTGGTGGTCCAGTGGGTAAGAATCCGCCTCCCAATGCAGGGGATGCAGGTTTGATCGACGTCTGGGAAACTAAAAGCCCACATGCCAAGGGGCAGCTAAGCCTGCACACCACAGCTGGAGAGCCTTCATGCCGCAGAAAAAGACCCCGCGTGCCACAGCTAAGATGTGCTGCAAGACAAGTAAATACATAATTTAAAAACACAAGAGAGGAATTCGGATACCCTCCCGCAGAGAAGGAAGACACCAGGTGAAGCTGGAGACTGAGACGGGAGTGAGGTGCCCACAGCCAAGCGCAGTCAGCAACCAGCAGAAACCAGGAGGAGGCAGGAAGTTCCCCGCAGGTCTCAGCAGGAGCCTGGCCCTGATGCCATCTTCGCTTCACACTTGTACCCTCCAGAACTGAGACAGTCAAATTCTGTTATTCTAAGCCACCCAATTTGAGGCACTTTGTTACAGAAGTCCTGGGAGACTAATACACTTGATACAAGGGATAAATTCCTAAAGAAATGTTCCCAGGTCGGGAAGATCTCCTGGAGTAGAAAATGGCAGCCCACTCCAGTATTCTTGCTGGAAAATTCCACGGACAGAGGATCCTGGTGGGCTACAGTCCACGGGGTCATAAAGAGTCAGATGTGATTTAGCACACAGCACGCATGCATTCACCTAAAGAATTGCCTGTTACCAAAACTGACCTAACCAGAGACAGAAAACATAAACAGAATAATTTCCAGAGAAGAAACTGAGAAAGTCGTCAAGGAACTTCCCCATTTAAAAAGCCATCAGGCCCAGACGGTTTCACAGGGAATTTCTACCAAATTTCCAAAGACCAAATCGTTCTAATGTTCCATACATTTTTCAGATCATTGAAAAAGAAGGCAGACATATAAATCCCTTTAGTGACACATTTAAATCTTGTAAATACAGTGTAAAGAAGAAAATGGCAAGCCCGTATTGCGTATAAATGCTGACGCAAAGCACTAAGTGAAGCAGCAGCGAACAGAAGTCAAGCCCACGTAAAGAAGGTGACGCACCACAACTGAGTGACGTTTATTTCAGGAAGACAGCGTTGGTTCAACATTAAAAAGACTTTCCTCTGAGATTAGGAGTAAAGCAAGCATGTCTAGTATCTCTGCCACTGTTGACTGTTGTTCTATCGGTATCAGCCAGTGCAATTAGACAAGATAAATTAAATAGAAGCAGGTGAAAGTGAAAGTGTTGGTCACTCAGTCGTGTCCGACTCTTTGCACCCCCATGGACTGCAGCTCGCCAGGCTCCGCTGCCCATGGGACTCTGCGGGCAAGAATACTGGAATCAGTAGCATTCCCTTCTCCAGGGGAATCTTCCTAATCCAAGGACTGAATCCAGGTCTCCCGCATTGCAGGCAGATTCTTTAACATCTGAGAGAAAATAATTTAAACTATGTTTATAAATGATAGGCTCATATTTCTAGAACACTCATAAGGAACCAATGATAAAACTAACTCAAATAAACAAATATTTCAGCAAGGTAGCAGAATGTAGAATTGACATATGGAAACCAATAGCCTTCATAGCCTTTGATTGTGTGGATCACAACAAACTGCAGAAAATTCTTAAAGAGATGGGAATATCAGATCACCTGACCTGCTTCCTGAGAAATCTATATGCAAGTCAAGAAGCAAGAGTTAGAACAAAACATGGAACAACAGACTGGTTCCAAATCGGGACAGGAGGACGTCAAGGCTGTACACAGGCACCCTGCTTATTTAACTTCTAGGCAGAGTACGTCTTGCAAAATGCCAGGCTGGATGGAGCACAAGCTGGAATCAAGATTGCTGGGAAAAATATCAATAACCTCAGATATGCAGATGACATCACCCTTATGGCAGAAAGCAAAAAGTAACTAAAGAGCCTCTTGATGAACCGAAAGAGGAGAGTGAAAAGGTTGGCTTAAAACTCAACAGTCAAAAAACTTAAGATAATGGCATCCAGTCCCATCACTTCATGGCAAATAGATAGATAGGGAAACAATGGAAACAGTGACAGACTTTATTTTCTTGGGCTCCAAAATCACTGCAGATGGGGACTGCAGACATGAAATTAAAAGATGCTTGCTCTTTGAAAGAAAAGCTATAACAAACCTAGACAGCATATTAAAAAGCAGAGACATTACCTTGCCAACAAAGGTCTGTGTAGTCAAAGCTATGATTTTTCCAGTAATCCTGTATGGATGTGAGAGTTTGACCATAAAGAAAGCTAAGTGCCAAAGAACTGGTGTTTTTGAACTGTGGTGTTGGAGAAGACTTTCGAGAGTCCCTTGGACTGCAAGGAGATCCAACCAGTCCATCCTAGAAGAAATCAGTCCTGAATAGTCATTGGAAGAACTGATGCTGAATCTGAAACTCTTAATACTTTGGCCACCTGATGCTAAAACTGACTCGTGGGAAAAGACCCTGATGCTGAGAAAGATTGAAGGCAGAAGAAGGGGATGACAGAGGATGAGATGGTTGGATGGCATTACCGCCTCGATGGACATGAGTTTGAACAAGCTCCAGGAATTGGTGACGGTCAGGGAAGCCTGGCGTGCTGCAGTCCATGGGGTCACAGAGAGTCAGACACAACTGAGCGACTGAACTGAACTGAAACCCAAAACACTAACCAGATGAACCCGCAGCTCCCACGTTGCCGGCAGATTCTTCATCCTTGGAGCCACCAGGGCAGCCTAGTTAGAGGATATAATGGTACCAGTTACAGTAGCAACAAAGAGTAAGTATTAATTTGGGGGAAAAAAATCAACAAAAAGTGCAAAACTTGTATGAAGACAACTTTGAAATGTTTTCTTTAAAACTGAAAGACTTAAGCTAATGGAAAGGATTCCCTGTTTTCTGTTTTCTTTCTTTAATTTTTGGCCGCACTGTACGGCATGCATGACCTTAGTTCCCCAACCAGGGGTCTGAGCCATCCCCCCATTAAAAGGGCCAGAGTCACAGCACTGCCCACCACGGAAGCCCCAGACAGCCCCTGTTCTTGAATAAAATGAGCCAGCAAAAAGATTTTGGTACCACCCGCAAGGCCTGTTTAGACTGCCACAGTTACACACGTGTGGTGTGTGTGTGAGAGAGAGAGAGCTCTGTGCCCCTCCTAACACGTCCCATGCACTTCCGAATGCATCCCAGGCCCTCGTCCACCCACCGCCACAATCACAGTGCAGAGGCCTCCAGAGGGCTGCCTCGAACTGCCTCTCTACAGCCCCGCAGCCTCCCCGCCCCAAACCCGAACTCCTGACAGCCACTCCTCTGCCTCCACCGCTGACGGCATCACCCTGCGAGGGGCTCGTCAGTGGAGCCACACTGCAGGCAGCCTTCAGAGGCCGCTGCTTTCGCAGAGCCCACGGCCCGTGCATCGACGGTCTGTCCCTTTCTCTTGCCAGTGTGCCCACTGAAGGACACTGGAGTTGCTCCTAATTTGGGGACGTTATCGATAGAGTTGCTGTGAATATTCACAGACAGGTTTTTGCATGAGCTTAAGTGTATATTCAGAGAAGGAAATGGCAGCCCACTCCAGTACTCTTGCCTGGAAAATCCCATGGACGGAGGAACGTGGTGCGCTGCAGTCCATGAGGTCGCTGAGAGTTGGACACAACTCAGCGACTTCACTTTGACTTTTCACTTTCATGCACTGGAGAAGGAAATGGCAACCCACTCCAGTGTTCTTGCCTGGAGAATCCCAGGGACGGGGGAGCCTGGTGGGCTGCCGTCTGTGGGGTTGCACAGAGTCAGACATGACTGAAGCCACTTAGCAGCAGCAGCAGCAAGTGTATATTTCTCTGATATAAATGCCTAAGAGTAACAATTGCTGCATCATGAGTACATTTCTAGTTTGAAAACAAACTGTCCCCAAAGTGGATAAAATGGACCTCATTTTATCCACTTTTCCGACCTCATCAAAATTTAAGCCTTTATCTCTCCAAAACCCTGTTAAGAGAATAAGAAAAGCCACAGACTGGGAGCAAACATTGGCAACCCACATATCTGAGTAAAGGCTTGTGTCTAGAACAGATAAAGAGCTCTCCAACTTAACAGGAAGAAAACGATAATCCAATTAGAAAGCAGGCAGGGTGGCCCTCGTGGCCCAGTGGATAGGAATCTGACTTCCAGCGCAGGGGACAGGGTTCCATCCCCGGCCCACCTGCCACAGATTCCACGTGCCTGGGGCCACCTAAGCCCCCGGCCACAGCCACTGAGCCCCAGCACCTAGAGCCTGCGCTCCCCGAGAGAAGCCGCCACAGCGAGAAGCCCGCACACCGCAGCCGGAAGAGCAGCGCCTGCTCGCCGCAGCCGGAGAGAGCCTGCACACCGCAGCCGAGAGAGAGGCGCCTGCTCGCCGCAGCTGGAGAGAGCCTGCACACCGCAGCTGAGAGAGAGGCGCCTTCTCGCCACCACAGCGAGAAGCCCGCACACCGCAGCGAGAGGGCGGCGCCTGCTCGCCGCAGCTAGAGAGAGCCTGCACGCAGCAACCAAGACCCAGTGCAGCCAAATAAGTAAGTGTGAGAAAAAAGGAAACGAGAAAAAGATGCAAGTGGACGTCTCACCAAAGAAGATACACAGATGGCAAATAAGCACACGAAAAAATGCTCAATATAATGAATAATTAGGAGAATAAGAATTAAAACCACGCATATCAAAATGGCTAAAAATAAATGCATAACACCAAATGCTGCTGATGCTACAGCGAAACTGGGTCACTCATCCAGACGTTGCCGACGGGGAGTCACTCATCCAGACGTTGCCGACAGGGATGCAAAACGGCACAGCCAGGCTGGAAGCTCAGTGGCTTCTTTTAAAAGACGCACTTTTACAAATGGAGCTGGGACAACTCAGAAGCCATTTGGAAAAAGATGAGTTAGATCACGCCTCACACCATACCCAGCAGTAAACTCCAACCAGACCAGTGCCGAAGGAACTAGGAGCGAGTGCCATCAACTTCGACTCAGGGAAAGAATTTCTACCTGTGACTCAGTATCCAGAGGCAATAAGAGAAAAGGGTTATAAACCCGGCTAAACAGAAGCTGAAATTTCGCATAGAAAAAGACACTGTGAGCAAAGTCAGAGGAAAACAAACTGACAAGCTAAGGAAAATGTGCGTAGCGTACCTCGCCGTGTGGGCTGTACAGTGCGTGTGTCTCTCCAGGCCAGAGCCCCGGGGGAGGGGTCACCTTTCCCTTCTCCGGGGTTTCTCCCGACCCAGGGATCGAACCCAGAGCTCCCGCACTGCAGGCGGATTCTTTACCAGCTGAGCTAAGAGGGAAGCCCCAGAATACTGGAGTGGGTAGCCGACCCCTTCTCCAGGGGATCTTCCCGACCCAGGAATCGAGCCAGGGTCTCCCGCACTGCAGGCGGATTCTTTACCAGCTGACCCGCCGAGGAAGTCCACATAAAAGGGTGATGTTCCTAATCCGGGCTCCCCTGGTGGCTCAGAGAATCCACCTACCAGTGCAGGGGACGTGGGCTTGATCCCTGGGTTGGGAAGGTCCCCTGGAGGAGGAACGGCAACCCACTCCAGTGCCCTGGCCTGGAGAATCGGATGGAGGGAGGAGATCGGTGGGCTACGGCCCACAGGGTTGCAAAAGAGTCAGACGCGACTTAGTGACTAAACAGGAACAACACTGAAAGCTCTTAAATACTGAAGATGCAAGGAAGAGCAGAAACCCACTGGAAACAAATGGAGAAAAAGAGGAACAGAAGATCCCCCCAGAAGATGTAAAGTGGCCCTTAAACACACGAAATAGCGCTCAACCTCACACGTGACTGGAGAATGCAGGTTAAAACCACAGTAAGGTATTCAGCCTCAAAAGTGGGCAAACTCCTGACACAGGCCTCGGCTCGCACAGACCCTGAGGATATCATACTCACTGAACTAAGCCAGTCACCAGAGGAGAGACCTGTGTGATTCCACTCCCAGGAGGGCCCTGGAGCGTCAGATTCATGGGCCCAAAGTAGATGGAGGGGCAGGGGCTGGGGAGGAGGGGTGAGAGGTCAGTGTTCGGTGGGGACAGGGCTTCTGTTCAGGGAGACGGAGAGTCCTGGAGGAGACGGCGGGGCTGGGTGCACAACGGTGCCAGCGCGCCCAGCGCCACAGAGCTGCTCGCTTAAAAGTGGGCAAGGGCTTCCCTGGTGGTCCAGTGGTGAAGAGTCCTCCTGCCAATGCAGGGGACGCAGGTTCGATCCCTGGTCCAGGAAGATCCCACACGCTGAGGGGCAACTAAGCCCGTGTGCCCCAACTCCTGGACCAGCATGCCCTAGAGCCTGGCCCCGAGACGAGAAGCCACTGCGATTAGAAGCCTGCAGGGACCTAGGGAAGCACCCGTGCAGCAACCCAGATCCAGCGCAGCCGAAACACTGAAACAAAAACCCACACGGTTTCTTTAATGGTTACGATTGCAGGTGTTTATTCCTCCACACACACACACCAAAAAAAAAACCTGTGCACTCAGACACAATTTCATACTGATGAAACCAGAGGGAGTGACAACTCATTCTGCCGGTGAGGCTGTGGGGGAAGAGGCGCCCTGACACATGCTGGGAGAATGCAAGCGAACAAACACTTGGGACAGGAGCTGGGCAGCGTCTTACGAAACTACTCACATTCTTCCCGTATGACCCAGACGGTCTAGGACGCACCCGGAAAATACCACGGCACAGGGTTGTTCGCTGCAGCCTCTTCGTAGTTGCAAAATGTCAGAAGCAACCCAAATACCCACATCTTCTCCTCCCTCCCCCGCCCTCAGAATTCTCGCTTAGTATTGGCAGACTTGATTAAATCCATTCTGTGCTCTGTTGTTGGGGGATGTGGATGATCCAAGGATGGAGGGCAGGGGCGCAGAGTGTGTGTGGAACGCAGAGACTGTGTGTCTGCATAGGTTCACCTAGCGCAGAATCATAGTGGTGAGTTTCAGCATTTTCAAATCAGACCCAATATTCTGGAGTGTTAAAATGACTTTCTGCCTCAAAGTATGGTTCCTATTTAGTTGTTAGTGGGGAGAAAACTAGACCAGAAGAAGCAGAGAGTAAAAGCAGCCTTTTTAGTTGCAGTGTTTCAGCACACAGACCCCAGGGCCCGGGGTTTTTATCAGGAGCTGCTCATGCCAGCAGCCTCTATCTATCCGAGGTTCAATAAACCACATTGTTTGCACAAACACTTTAGCCACAGCAAGTTCTAGAGGTGGCGGGAACTCTCCAGAAACCCACGTCCCCAGTGGTCAGCCACAGGTCACCCTTGCAAGGACAGCAGTCTCAGCCCCTCTCTGCGAGCTCTCTTCTGCACAGACAGGGGCTGAGAAGTTTCCAGAATTGATGAAAGGTCTATTCTCAGATCCATGACTCATAAGTTCCAGGCAGAATTTTAAAATCAATTACATACCTAATTATACCACAGTGTAACTGCGGAACTTCATGATAAAGAAAATATATTAAAAGCAAGGAGAGAAAAGCATATGTCTTAGTTTGCTAGGGCTGCCATAAAGAAATATCTCAAAGTAGGAGGCTTAAGAAATTATTTTTAAGAAATTTATTTTCTCATATCCTGGAGGCTGGAAGTCCCAGACCTAAGCGTCTCAGGTACGGGGGCTTCCCTGGCGTCTGTGGCTAAGACTCTGTGCTTCCACTGCAGGGGGGTGTGCGCTCTGTCCTCGGTCAGGAAACTAAGATCCCAAAATACTGGATTTACACAAAAATGCATACAACAGACGGGCTCTTCCCCGCTTCGTCCACAAGTTTTGGTAAGCAGTTACTGTTCAGATCTATTTTCTCATTTCCCTATGAACGCCTCTTTGAAGCTGGATTATTTAGAAGCGTCTTTTTTCATTCTGAAACTGTGGGGTTTGCTAATGCCATTCACTACCGATTTCTAAGTCGACTACTCTTTCAGCAGAGAGTGCATCTTGAAGGCCCCACAGGTTGGTGTTTCTGAAACGTGGCAGTGTTTGTAAATCTTCCACCCATGCAATTACGGAATCGTGTTTCTGCACCTTTCCTACCTTTCTTCATTTTTATAATTATCAGCTTGTGTGACTACTGAGCATTTGAAATACCACCAACAGGGTCTGAGAAACCGAGTTTTAAATTTTATTTCATGTCAATTTGCTTACATGTAAATAGCACGCGTGGCTCTGGGCTGCCACACCGTACAGCGTAGGCGTGAAAGCAACTTGTCTCGCAAGTGGCGCAAAGACACCACCTTTCCATGGGAGGAAGGTTCGGTTCAGTGCCGGCCTCCCGCCACGGGCACAGGGAGCCGCAGGGGGATGAAAATCGCCTTAAAGACTCTAAAGCTTTTTGAAACGTGAAAAACCAAGCCACTGGATGGGCGCAAAACTTCATTCAGGTTTTCCTGTGAGCCTTTTACAGGAACAGCATGCTGCGATACTGGTGGAGCAAAGGGCTTCTTCCATGAGGCACAGGACAGACAGACAATAAGGAGCGGGAACGTGAAGTTCCAAGCGCCAGAAGCTTCCCACAAACAGAGTGAAAAGCAAACAGAGACTCGGATAAAAGCGTTGCCGTGCGCGTGACTAGTGAATTGTTAGAATCCAGAAGATAAAAACAACTCCGACAAAAGACGGTCTGGAAGGGAAAAGGGCACGTAATTGAAGAGCGGGCCGAGGGTGCGGCCCGGGGGCCACGAGGGCCCCTGGCGCCTTTCAGTGCTGCGCGCGGCCTCCTGCTGGGTGCGGACACCGGCTTCACCAGAGCCCCGGCCTCGGCCATCGCCCCATCAGTATGGCCAGCCTGCACGTGCGGCCACTCGCCAGGCTCTGAAGTCCTCTGCCTGGATTTGGACACATTCAGGCCAATCCATTCTCGCTCCCTGGGGCACTGATTAAATGCTTGTATCAGAACATCCGTGTGCCATGGAAAATCACCGCCATGGGTTGACCCTCAGGCTCTGTGGGCAGCAGGGTGGCTTAAGACCTGGCTGCCCAGCTGCTGTCGAGACCCAAGCCCTAGGTTGCCCCTGGCCCCAGCCTGGGTTTCTGCAGCCCCACCGTGGGCCTCAACCGAGCTGTGGGCCTCAGCCCTGCGGAGAGTGGACCGAAGCAGCCTTCTCCTGACCTCACTTAATCTTAGTTACCTTCTCTCTCCAAACACAGGCATGTCAGAGGCTAAGCTTCAAGCAGGAACCTGGCAGGGGAGGAAACTGGGTTCAGTCCAGCAGCCTGTCCCCCAGCACCTCTGGGTGGTGCCAGCTGGCCCCGGAGGTGGCACATGGCGGGGAAGCAGGACAGGGCACACCCTGCCGAGTGAGGGGCAGCTCGCAGCCCCAGTCTGCAGCTGCCCGGGCCCTCCCCGAGATCAGCCAGGAGGGCAGGCAGGAGCAGCACGGGGTGGGGGTGCCGCGCAGGGGGCACAGGCGGCCGGAACAGCGGGCCCCAGGTCCACGTGGGCTGGGGGGAGGACAGCTGCGGCCACACGCGAGTTTCATGCCCTAGCTGGTGCCCACCTGCCCAGCCCTGAGCCCGGCCCACGCCCTCCCCACCCCAAGCTATGGACACAGACATTTCTCTTGGTGCTTTGAACTGAACGGTACTCTGAACCTGGGGGACACAGACAGTGTGTGTCCCCGAGCACCAGGCTGAGGCATCACCCACCACCTCCCTGTGAGAGCCGGCTCCACACAGCAGACACAGGTCCCGTTGCCCCTGCAGGGACGCCCCCTCCGGAAAGGACAAGGGGGAGGCGCAGGCTCTGCTGAAGCCCCTCAGGCCTCCCACCACACCCCGTGCCACATCCCTGGGTGCCCAGCCTCGTGGGCGCAGCCGACCTGCACCCCCACCTCCCACTCGACTTCTCTGCCCTGCACGGAGAAGAGTGAACCCGCAGGCAGGCTGGTGGGGCAACCTGGCTGAGGGGCAGGAAGCACTAACCAGGGCAGCGTCCTGCAGGGCAGCCTTCCCTGGGGGCCCTGGGCGGCGCTCCCTTCCCCGGGGCACCTCATCCTCACAGCTGACCCAGGATCACGCCCCCAGTACCCAGTACCCCCAGAGACCGGGCTCTCCTCACTCCCTGTGAGAGGCTGGGACAAGCTTGTCTGCAATCGAAGAACAGGAAGGACCACCGCTCACTCACGTGCCTCTGGACAGAATGGGGATGGCGAACGGAAGTCTTCGGGGTCCAGCGCCTCCAGCATCTTCCCTGCCATCCTCCCTCCGCCCAAGCTGCAGGGTGTCACGTGCCTCCCTGGGGCCAGGCTAGGGGGACGGGGAATCAGAGAGCTCCTTCCTGGAGCCCTGGGGGCGGGTCTGTACTCCCCAGACCCCAGACCCAGGGCCACACCTGAGCTCGTGTTGATGAGTGGCTTTGGCGGGGGGCTCGACACCAGACAGATCAGGCGTGAGGGGAGGGAGGGGACTGGAGCCTGACTCAGCTGCGAGGCCCGGATCTGGCCGTCACGCCACGTGATAATCACTCTGGTGGGCTTCCGGGCGGGGTGCAGGGCTGGGCCAGGAGGGGGCCGTCCTGAGCCACGAGGAGCCAGGCTAGCAGCTCAGGGCTCACCCAGGCGTCTCCTCGTTCAGCTGGTCCTGGTCTGCGTCCTTTATGATAAAATCACCACTGTGAGCAGAAAGCCTTCTGGGCTCTCTGAGTCGGGCGAGTGACTCAGGGACTCTGAGGAACCCCAGGAACTTGGGTGTGGCCGGGGTATCAGAGGCCGCTCACAGGGTGGTGTTGGTGGGGACACCCTTCATCACAAGGCTGTGCCACCTGCAGGGGTCCACGCAGAACCACGTCAGTGTGTGCAGGGAAGGGGGGTGGGGCGAGACATGGGACAGCTGGGGTCACCGGGGAGCTTCCCATCCCATCAGGCAGGCAGTGTGGCGAAGCCTGGCCATCGGGGGACAAAGCTCAGGATGGCCATCTGAGGAAGGAGCTCGAGTTCCAGCCACCATCTGACCACTGTCCCGGACGGGTTCTGGAAAGTGTCTGCCACCTTTCCAGAAGCACCAGCATCAAACCTCCAGCTGCTGAAGCTGGGCACAGAGGGGGTGAATCTTCTCCAGAGCACGGTGTTGCCCACCTTCCCGGGGACCCGGGACAATCCATGCAGAAAACAGGGGCCTGAAGGCCCAGGGTGGGAAGTGGTCGGGAGCGCCCTTCCTGGCACAAGGACCCCAGGGCCTCCGAGCCCATCCGTCTCCGTCGCCTCTTTTTTACGCTTGCACGAGCACGCGCTGTGCAGACCTGCGTCGGAGAGGTCCAGACATGAATGCGAGCTCGGGCTGTGTACCGCAGGTACCGGCTCCTGGCTCACAGGCAGCGCTCTTTCTTCCCAAGAGGTTCGTAAAGTAACGGTGCTCCTCGTGATCCATGCCAGTCCACAAGACCTGCTTCAAAATAACACCAACTCCCCGGTCTAGAGGGTCCGGACAGCTCGCCCTCAGATGAGCGGAGTCTCCTGATAAGAGCAAAGGAGGAAAAAAGCCACATGAGTGATCTCGGCAGACACAGCAAAGGTCAGCACAAAGTTCAACACCTACTAATCTCTAAAAACTCCTGGAAGGCTTCGAATGCAAGAGAACATTTTTACTTGATAAACTCAATCTTCAAAAACCCCTCAGGAGACAGCAGACTTAAAGGACAAATCTAAGACTCGTCAAGATCAGAGGTAAGTCAAGAACGCCTCCACCACCGCTCTGTTGAACATAACTTTGAAAGACCCAGGAAACGTGTGGGACAGAAAAATTGAAGTCAGAGAAGGGAGGGTTGGAGAAGCCCCTCGTGATGCATGGATAATGCGACCGTCTTCGTAGAAAATGTAAGCAATTCAACAGGAGACCCTCTGGCACTAATGGGCCACAAGATAAACCTCCAGAAATCGTGGTAAGACGCCACACTGCTGCTAACACGCAGGAGGTGAGCCACGGCTCACAGTCCAAACAGCAGTCAAGCCGGGAATTAAGCCCGGCCGAGCGTACTGTGCGTGCACATCTTAGGGCTCAAAGGAAGGATGCTGACATTGACCGAAGCCAGAAAGAGATGCAGCCAGCACAGCTGGGCTGACTGTCCCGGGTGAGTGTCCAGACCAGCGTCCTGCAAGTCTGAGCCCCAGCAGGCTCTTTTAGGACACTCCTCCTAAATCTGCCCGCAGAGACTGAGGCCTAGGAATGGGGACACAGACCAGAAAAGAGCAGGAAGACAGCGCTGGCTCCCTGAAAACACAGATGACCCCACGGGGTAACCCCTGGGGACACGTGGGCTTCAGAGGGCACCAGTGACCCACACCCGGCCAGAGAGACACGGTGCTGGGAACGCAGCTCATCACTGGGGGGAGAAGGCTGGTCTTTATAAAAAGCTGGCTCCAGACAGACCTCAGGCGGGACCACAAGGGCGAGTGTGAGAGAAGTGTGGGCACGGGCCGCCTGG
This sequence comes from Capra hircus, assembly GCF_001704415.2. NCBI lineage: Eukaryota > Metazoa > Chordata > Mammalia > Artiodactyla > Bovidae > Capra > Capra hircus. The sequence goes on from NC_030828.1 coordinate 68,339,266, forward strand.
GGGATGACCGCCCACAGGCACCGCAGGGGAGCCCCAGGGCGTGCCGGACAACTGAGCCACACGCGTGGAGACCGCAGGGCCGTGGCTCCCGCCCACCGGGCTGGCACACAGCACGCTGGTGCTGCCCAGGGTGGGCCAGGACGCGGGGAGGCAGTCGCACGCATCACAACGGCAGAAAGCCTGCCGCGCAGGGCAGACAGGAGGGTCCTCGCCCCGAGATTCATCAAAGGCAGGGCACTGCAGGACGCCACCCTGGCAAGTGGAGTCTGGGGTCGGAGCCCAGCAGAGGGCCGCAGAGAGGCCCCCGACCGCCCCGGCCTAGTACAAGGGTCCCGACCTAGTCAGAGCCCACCCTGCTCTGTCACACACACGCTCGGAGCGGGAGCTCTGGGCAGGGGCTGAGGACCACTGGTTATCAGCCCTCCACGTCAACACCCGAGGCCCACGGGGCAGGAGACCCCGCCACTGAGGCCTGGAGTCTGCAGGGGCCTCCGGGGCCTCGCCAGCCTGTCTGAGGGGCAGCCCTTCCCCCTCCTGCCAGACCCTCACCCACAGCCCTGCCCCCTAAACCTCACTGCACTGTGCAGTTGACCTCATTGGTAGCTCACCAGCTGGGCAGCGACACAGGAGCCCAGACCTCTGCAGGGGTCCTGACTGGTCAGGAGCGGCCCCTCTGGGAGACTCAGCACGTGGGGTGGTGGGGGAGGCGCTGATCAGGGCCCAGGCACGCAGGGAATCGCCCCACTGCCAGCCCCACCCCCTGCTCCCCTCCCTGGAGACCCCACGTCCCCTACGGCCACCAGCAGCCCCAGCTTCAAACAGGTTCTTTGAGGGGGAGGAGAAACAATCTCCTTCATATAAATGTTTAATTGGGAATTAATATTTATGAGGCTCTTGAATGACGGGCCGCGGGTTTAATAAATATTAATAAGGATGCGTCTCCTCCGCCCCAGGAGCCGCGTTAATACCTGTTTGTGCAGCGTCCATTATTCACCCAGAAGCTCAGTTCCAGCCCCAGCAAGCTGGGTGGATCTGCCCCCCAGCTCCGGGGGCTCGTGGGAAGGGGAACATCCTGGTGGAGGGGGAAGGGGCCGTGGCGCGACCTCCCGGGCTGCTGAGTCCATGAGACGGACACCTCTCCTCGGGCGGCGTGCGCTCCGACCGCCGGAGCCCCTCTCGTCCCCACCCGGGCTGCGGCCAAACGTGCCCCCTGGGGCAGAGTCCGCCTCCTCCCTCCTCCTCGCCCCTTCCGCGGGCTGAGGGCGCCAAGCCCAACGATCAGACGGGAGGGCTGCCCCCAGCCCCGCTCCTGCTGCACCGGGAGAGGGCCGCGTTTTCCTATTGGAAGCCGGGTGGTCCCGGAGGCCGCGCCCACCGCCCCCCTGTCTCGGGAGCCAGGGCCGTGGGTGGAGCTCGGGCCCCCTCGCGTGGCCAGTGCCGGCAAGACTCCAGCAGGGACGCCACGGGAACGGGGCCCTGGGCTGGGGGGCAGCCACACCCACGAGCGCCAACCCCACCAGCGGCCGGCCGTCCACTCCCGCGACCCAGCGCTGACTGCCTGACCTGCAGCGGCCGCCCGGGCTGCCTCCCACGGCCCTGGTCCCGCGGCCCAGGGAATGTCCTCAGGGACTGGGGGAGGAGCCCAGAACCTCTGCCCCCTACCCTGCCCCACCTTGGGGGCCTGGCCTTCTGGCCTTCCTCCTCCCCCCAGAAACACTCTGGGGTCACCTCTGTGCTGGGGGACCCACTTCCATCCTTGGGGTGCCAGCCTCGCCTAAGTGGCTCTCACCGAGCCTGGGTCCCGGTGGCCTGGTCCTTGTGCCCCGCCCCCTCCGCACCCCGGGGGCAGGTGGCTGGTGGATTTCAGCGGAAGGCATGGGGAGCCCCAGCGCCCCCTTCGTCCATCCGCCCCTCCTGTGAGGAAGAGGAGGAGGAGGAGGGAAACGTCCTTCCTGAGGTTTGGGAGATGGGGGCGGCAGACCCCACAAGCCCCCTCTCACGGCTCTCCCCAGGGTCAGCACCATCCCTGGGCCCCACTCACCCTCCCCCAGACTGGAATCCACCGTCCTCTCTCCCCTGGATGCCTACCCCACACCTGCCCCTCCTGCTCTCCTTAGATACCAGTGGGTCCCAGCACCACCCTGCTTAGAGACCATCTCTGGCTCTGTGGAGAGAGACCAGGGCCCACCACGCCGTGCCCCGCCACGCCCTGCCCACCCCCACAGCTCCTCCAGGCAAGCGCTTCTCTCACCTCAGAGCACCCCGAATTTCTGCTCCCCGTCTGGAACAGCTTCCCGCCCCTTCGCTTGTGTCTCAGCTGCTTGGGTTTCGGTCTGACTTGCTTCCTCCCCTGACGTCCCGGGTGGGACTGGAGCCTGGAGACTTGGCTGAAGGAGGCCGCGGGGAGGCGGGAGCCATGCGCAGGTGAACAAGGTCATACCCCAGGCCCACAGGCACCCAGGCTGTACAGACGGGGATCCGGCGGCCAACACGCAGGTGTCCGCGAAGGCCACGGCTCTGGGGAGGCAGAGAGTTCAGTTCAGTTCAGTTGCTCAGTCGTGGCCGACTCTGCGACCCCATGAATCGCAGCACACCAGGCCTCCCTGTCCATCACCAACTCCCAGAGTTCACTCAGACTCACGTCCATCGAGTCGGTGATGCCATCCAGCCATCTCATCCTCTGTCGTCCCCTTCTCCTCCTGCCCCCAACCCCTCCCAGCATCAGAGTCTTTTCAGTGAGGCAACTCTTCCCATGAGGTGGCCAAAGTACTGGAGTTTCAGCTTCAGCATCATTCCTTCCAAAGAACACCCAGAGCTGACCTCCTTCAGAATGGACTGGTTGGATCTCCTTGCAGTGCAAGGGACTCTCAAGAGTCTTCTCCAACACCACAGTTCAAAAGCATCAATTCTTCGGCGCTCAGCTTTCTTCACAGTCCAACTCTCACATCCATACATGACCACTGGAAAAACCATAGCCTTGACTGGACGGACCTTAGTCAGCAAAGTAATGTCTCTGCTTTTGAATATGCTATCTAGGTTGGTCATAACTTTCCTTCCAAGGAGTAAGCATCTTTTAATTTCATGGCTGCAGTCACCATCTGCAGTGATTTTGGAGCCCCAAAAAATAAAGTCTGACACTGTTTCCAATGTTTCCCCATCTATTTCCCATGAAGTGATGGGACCGGATGCCATGATCTTCGTTTTCTGAATGTTGAGCTTTAAGCCAACCTTTTCACTCTCCTCTTTCACTTTCATCAAGAGGCTTTTTAGTTCCTCTTCACTTTCTGCCATAAGGGTGGTGTCATCTGAGACAGAGAAGACCGCCTTAAAAACAGCCAGACTCGTGACATGTCAGCTGTGCCATTCACAACACGTTGTAATCAGCCTGGTCTTTCATTTACAAATGCAAACACAGAACTAGGAAAGCCCAGAGAACTGAGGGAAAGCAACAGAGGGCAGGCCTCCCTGGAGACTCAATGGTGAAGGACCCGCCGGCCAGCGCAGGAGAGGCAGGAGGCACGGGTCCAGTCCCTGGGTGGAGAAGATCCCCCGGAATAGGAGACGGCAACCCGCTCCAGGATTCTTGCCTGAAGAATCCCATGCACAGAGGAGCCTGGCAGGCTCCGTGGGGTCGCAACAGGTCAGACACGGCTGAGCGGCCGAGGACAAAGCACAAGGGAAGCGCTAAAAGCAGATCAACTCGTGAGGCGGTGGGGCTGTCGCGGGAAACGGGAAGGGGCTGTGAAGGGGCTGTCGCCGGAAACGGGAAGGCCCAGAGAGGTCCCGAGACTCCAGAGGGCAAAACGACCGCCGGGGAAGAGCATCAGAGCTCCTGGCGTGAAGCCCATGGGTGAAGATCACGGAAAGGCCAGCAGCTCAGACTGGGCTGAGCACTGGGGAGGAACCCAGGAAGTGTGGTCACGAAAGTCTGTCTGGACGTGAGACAGAAGCAGGAAGGGGCATTTGCGGTTTGTTCCAGCCGCCAGCTTCCCCCCTCGCCCAGCTCCTAGCCTGCGGTCTGGAAGGAGCCAGCATTTCATGTTCCCAGTCTTCCCTGGAGCGAGTGTTGTCATGCGACGCGCAGCTGGGAGTCTGCAGACGGGTTTCTGGGCAAGAACTTTCTCTCATACAAAAGAAGAAAGGCTCGCATGGAAAGGCATGCCAGCCTGGCCTCCCCTGCTTCCTGCCTTTAAACACTTGTGAAGCTGATGGCTGGAGCGCTGGCAGCCGAACTGTCACAAAGAGGCAACAAATCTACACTCGGAGATGACAGAACAGGAGGAGAATGCAGAGCCTCTGGCCTCGCAGACATTCTGGAGCCGCCGGCCCCACCCTGGACCTCCGTCCTTTCAGCTTCCTGATGAGCAAGTGGTAACTGTCCACGGGGCACTGTGGTATACGACCGCGTGGTTTAAACCACTTACACGTGGGGCTTGTCACTTGCAGCTGAATAAACCTTTCTAGGAAAGGATGAGAGAAGGAAAAGAAGGTCCAGAAGCTGTATAATAGAGGCCCTAGGGGAGGACGGAAAGAAGAAGAAACAGGGAGAAATATTTTTAAAGAAAATATTCCCGGTAGGTTGACTCTAGCATATGCCAGCACGGTGACTCCAGCTGACTGTGCTGAACCCTGGCTCCGTGAGATTTCACGCGCTGTCGTCATGACTAAGTGAGGCGATGAGGTCAGTTAGCTTGACCGCAGGGATCATTTCACTGTGTGTTTGTATATCGAACCATCGTGCCTTACACCTTAGATGTTTAATATATGAAATTTCTATTTCAAAAATAAAATTAATTTTTAAACAAAACATTTTTTAAACTTTTTTAAGTCAAGAAAATTTTCCTGATCTTGACAAAGACTTGGTCCATTGACTGTCTGGTAGCAATGGTCAGCTAACTATCAGGCAGGAGTAACTTTTTTATTTAAAACGTTTTTATTTTATGTTGGAGTACAGTTGTTTGACAATGTTATGTTTGCCGTTTGACGTGTTCAGCAAAGTGATTCAGTTACATGCACACATATATTCACTCTTTTTCAAACCCATTTCCTGTCTAGGTTGTCACGGAGTGTTGAGCAGAGCTGGTGTGTCGCACAGCAGGTCCTCGCTGGTTCTCGCTTTTAAACGCAGCACTGTGCACAGTCCCGGCCTGCCAGCCTGCCCTCCCCTGCCCACTCTTCCTCCCAGTATCCGTAAATTCATTCTCTAATCTGTGACTGTTTCTGCTTTCTAGATAAGTTCATGCGCCTCTTATTTTTTTTAGATTCCACATAGAAGCAATATCATATGATAATTCTCTTTGTCTGACTTATGGAATAGTTTTTTTCTTTAAAGGGTGCACACCCAGTACACGCAGATGAAAATTCTGAACTCCAGGGATGAAAAAGAAAAGCTGCCGTGGTGAATAAACAGATCGCCTGGTGAGCGGTGCACATCGGAAGGGCAGACGGCTCCTTCGCAACCCCAAAGGCCAGGAGACGATGAAGAACCGTCCTCCGAAGGAAAACATCTATGGAAGGAGAACATTTGTTTCCTCAATGCCCAGGCCAATTGCGATTCAAGTGTAAGGGGAAATCGTATTGTCAGATACGGAAAGGCTAGTAAACTGCCCAGAGCCTCGATGAAGAACAAGAGCACTTATATACCACCAGCGGCAAAATGAAAAGTGAGTTCAAGAAACGGGGAGAATTGGCACGAAGGAATGATGAACAGAGAAACCATGGAACACAGAATTATTCTTGATAATTATCAGCAATGCAGCCGTAACGTTTAACGTGATTATTAAGAAAAGGTTCCTAAAATAGTAGATAGTTAAAGTAAAAGGCATTAATGACAGCTGGAAACTAAAATTCTGGAAGACAGTCGGCCAAACGAGAGAGATGAGGGTGGAAAGAGAGGACTAAGTGGGCTCCAAACGCCACACCCTACTCAAGGGAGGAAACGGACGTGATCAAAACGCAACGTGAGTGGAAAACACACTTCGATGTTTTTATTTTAAAATTTAAAGGATGTCTCAGACCCAATGGCTATGACTGTGCGTCCACTGCCAGGGGCCCAGGTCCAATCACTGGTGGAGGAACTAAGACTCCACAGGCCATGCAGGGTGGTCAAAAAAAAAAAAAAAAAATTTAAGGTTGACCACTAATAAAATACAAATGAAATGTAAGACTTCTAAGAGGTCTGGTGTCTATTCCAACCCTACTGCTCACTGTCTGTGACCTTGCGGGGTGACCTCATTCCTCTGAGCCTGGGAGTAACAAACTCCACCTAAAAGACAGCATTACTACAAACAAGGCTAGTGGAGGTAACGGAACTCCAGTTGAGCTATTTAAAACCCTAAAAGATAATGCTGCAAAAGTGCTGCACTCAATACGCTAGCATATTTGGAAAACTCAGCAGTGGCCATAGGACTGGAAAAGATCAGTTTTCATTCCAATCCCAAAGAAGGGCAATGCCAAAGAATGTTCAAACAACCACACAATTGGACTCATTTCACGTGCTAGTAAGGTTATGCTCAAAATCCTTCAAGCTAAGCTTCCACAGTACATGAACCAAGAACTTCCAGATATGCAAACTACGTTTGGAAAAGGCAGAGGAACCACAGACCAAATTGCCAGCGTTCGTTGGATCATAGAGAAAAGCAGGAAATTTCAGAAAAACATCTCCTTAAGCTTCATTGACTACACTAAAGCCTTTGACTGTGTGGACCAGAACAAACTGGAAAGTTCTTAAAGAGAGGAGAATACCAGACCACCTGAGCTGTCTCCTGAGAAACCTATCTGGGGATGAAGAAGCAACAGTTAGAACCAGACATGGAAAAACCAACTGGTTCAAAATTTGGAAAGGAGTAAGGCAAGGCTGTGTTTGTCAACCTGCTTATTTACCTTATATGCAGAGTACATCATGTGAAATGCCAAGCTGGATGAACCATAAGCTGGCATCAAGATTGCCGAGAGAAATGTCAACAACCTCAGATATGCAGATGGTGACTGCAGCCATGAAATTAAAAGACGTTTGCTCCTTGGAAGAAAAGCTATGACAAACCTAGTCAGCTTATTAAAAAGCAGAGACATTAATTTGCTGACAAAGGTCCATATAGCCAAAGCTGTGGTTTTTCCAGTAGTCTGGCATGGATGCGAGAATTGGACCATAAAGAAGGCTAAGTACCGAAGAAGTGATGCTTTCGAACGGTGATGTTGGAGAAGACTCTTAAGAGTCTCTTAGGTTGCAAGGAGATCAAACCAGTCAGTCCTAAAGGAAAGCAAGCCTGAATGTTCATTGGAAGGACCAATGCTGAAGCTGAAGCTCCAATACTCTGGCCACCTGATGTGAAAAGCCAGCTCATTGGAAGAGATCCTGGTGCTGGGAAATACTGAAGGCGGGAGGAGAAGGGGGCGACAGAGGACGAGATGGTTGGATGGCATCACCGACTCAACGGACATGAGTTTGAGCAAACTCCAGGAGATGGTGAAGGACAGGGAGGGCTGGCCTGCTGCAGTCCATGGGGTCGCAGAGAGTCAGACACGACTGAGCAACTGAACAACAACCAGTCTAATGTCAGAAAGCAAAGAGGAACTAAAGAGCCTCTTGACGAAGGTGAGAGGAGAGTGAAAAGCTGACTTGAAACTCAGCATTCAGAAAACTAAGATTGTGGCATCCAGCCCCATCACTTCATGGAAAATAGAAGGGGGGAAAGTGGAAGCAGTGGCAGACTTTATTTTCTTGGCTCCAAAATCACTGCAGATGGTGACTGCAGCCATGAAGTTAAAAGACACTTGATCCCTGGAAGATAAGCCATGGCTAACCCAGACACCATACTGAAAAGCAGAGCCATCGCTTGGCCAGCAAAAGTCCGTCTAGTCAAAGAGATGCTCTTTCCAGGGGTCACGTATGGACGTGAGAGCTGGACCATAAAGAAGGCTGAGTGCCGAAGAACTGATGCTTTTGAACTGTGGTGTTGGAGAAGACTCTTGAGAGTCCCTTGGACTGCAAGGAGATCCAACTAGTCCATCCTAAAGGAAATCAGCCCTGAATGTTCATTGGAAGGACTGATGCTGAAGCTGAAGCTCCAATACTTTGGGCACAGGATACAAAGAGCCAACTCCTTGGAAAAGACCCTGATGCTGGGAAAGATTGAGGGCAGGAGGAGAAGTGGGTGACAGGCTGAGATGGTTGGACAGAATCACTGACTCAATGGACATGAATGTGAGCAAATTCTGGGAGATAGTGGAGGACAGAGGAGTCTGGCGTGCTGAAGTCCATGGGTCGCAAAGAGTTGGACACAACTAAGCAACTGAAAAACAGCAACAACCACGTGTGTCTGTGTGTCTATATGGAGAGAGGGAGAGAGAGGTTTATTATGAGGAACTGGCTTGTGCAATTATGAAGTCTGACAGGGCCCCCGCTCTGCTGCGGGCAGTCTGGAGACTCAGGGAAGCCAGTGGTGTATGTTTCAGCCTGAGTCAAAAGGCAGGAGACCAATGTCCCAGCTGGGAGACAGTCAGGCTGGAGAAGTTCCCTCTTACTTGACCATTCTCACTAATCAGGCTTCAACCAACTGGGTGAGGCCCACCCCCACTGGGGAGTTCAATCTGCTTTACTCCGTTCAGTGATTCAAATGTTAATCCCCTCCAGAAATGCCCTCAGAGACACACTCAAAGCGCTGTTAGACTCAATGGCTGTGCCCTTTGTGGCCCAGTCAAGCTGACACAAAAATCAACCATCACAGGTAGCCAGCCTTCCATCCATCCCCAGACACAACTGGGGTCAGCACTTCACTTCTGAGTTCCTGGCATCTCGAGCCTGGCATCTGAGAGCCTGGCATCTCATGGCCCCTGAATGATGGGGAGATGAGGCTGTCCACCACGGCCACAGCTGATTTCTTTCCCCGGCGTGATGTTAGAGCCGCCAGTGGCAGACACGGCCGCGTCCGTGAGGCTCCCGAGCCCAGCCCACAGCAGGCCCTCCCAGGGACTCCCCCACAGCCGCGCTGTGGGGCCACACACCGCCTGAGCTTGGCAGCAGCGAGCACCAAAGTCGTCAGATCAGAAGCCCCAGCTCCCGTGAGCTTGGGAGCTGACCCAAGAGGAGTCCCAACCAGTGCTTCATAAGCCCTCTCTCCGGGAGGGCCAGAGCCAATGCTTCATAAGCCCTCTCTCCACCAGCCGAGTAGCTCCCGGGAGGGCCAGAGCACAGCAGGCCTGCGAGCAAGAGAACCTGCCCCCAAACCCAGGCAGCGCTCAGTGCCTCCCTGCCTCCTTGTCCTCAGAGCTATTTTTACTGGGAAAAGACGCGGGGATGCTTGTGCTGTTTTCTAAAATCCTTACGGAGCAAGAATCGCACACAGTCTTGTAGGAAAATAAATTTAGAAATGAGATGCTCGGCTTGGCAGAGACCACAGCAGAGCCTCCAACTGGGCCAGACCGACACATTCACGAGACCACATCACAGTTATTAACCTTTTGCTCCAAAACGTATGGAGAAGAGCTGCTGGAAACCCAGGGAGAATTTGCCTAAATGACAGTCACAGTGGGAAACCAGCACACCTCGAGCAGCAACTGCGAGGTCAAAAAAACGAGTGAAGGAAAAGGGACCGTCAATAGAGCGGTCAGCCACCATAGATGAACAGACATACAGGACTGTACACTCCACAGTGAAAGAGAGCGCATTCCTCTCAAATGCCAGACAAACAAAGAGCACGTATGAGAACTCCCGGAAACTCTCATAGGTTCCTAAGGTCAGAAGTTACAGATAGTGCCCCCTAAACTTGTGCAATAAACACAGAATTAATGGCAGGTGATGCTGTTAAAGTTCTGACTTCTTGTGAGCCTGGCAGAGCAGAGTCCCCTCCACCTGTCCTGCACCTGCAGGCTGGGCGAGCCCACGTCCTCCCCTGCAGGACAGCCATGCCGCCGGCTGCGCACCTCTGTGTCCTGAAGACAGAGTGCAGTGTCGTGCTGAGTATACGTGCCCAGAGAGCACTCAGGTAACGTCAGCCAGCGTCGCTGGTGTCAGGCGGGATGCGCACAGCCCTCTGAGTTAAAGAGAAAATGAAACGTCCCATTACAGACTCCTGATGCGTTTGATAACGAGGGCATTACCTACCAGACAACAGAACGCAGCCGAAGCAGCTCCCTGAGGACGACGGGTCAGCCTAGTCTGCATCGCTCAGGCGCGTCCGACTCTTTGCAACCCCGTGGACTGTGGCCTACCAGGCTCCTCCCTCCATGGGGTTCTCCAGCAAGAGTACTGGAGTGCATCGCCATCTTCAGCGGATAGCCCTCAGGAACTCTGACAGAAGACAGGAAAGAATGACCGTGCGCTTTCTTCTAAGAAGCTCTCACGGGGGGGCCTTCCTTTATTCAGCTTTTGAGATTCGCTCGTGACACCACACACATCAGAGCGCTGACGGTTCAGAAACGCTCTGGCTCGGTCTCTTCATCGCATTCCGCAGAATCGAGGGGCTCTTCAATATATTCCGCAGAGTCGAGGGACTCTTCATCGTATTCCGCAGAGTCGAGTGACTTTTCAACATATTCCGCAGAGTCGGGTGACTTTTCAATATATTCCGCAGAATCGAGTGACTCTTCATCATATTCCACAAAGTCGAGTGACTCTTATTTATATTCCACAAAATCGAGTGACTTGAAAGCCTCCATAATCCATGATAAGAGACAAATCTTTAATAGGCACAATTTCCTTCTAATTTACCTGTATTTTCATTCCTCTTTGCTCTTAGAATTCTATCTTAATGTGATGTATTTTGTGCACATCTTTGTGAAAGATAAGGAAGGGGAGGACCTGACCCCAGCAAGTCCCACAGGGGCCACCCACTAAAACACATACACAAACTGAATGTCATTTTCTATACTTCATAAGACTCTTAATTATCTTTATGCTTGGATTAGGCTATTTTTACAGTCATTAGCTCACAATCAAAAGCACAAGTTTGGGTGTAAATAATTTACATTATACATTTCGATAGAAAGCTGACAGAAAGTAAGTTTTGTTGGAAATGCATCTCTTGATGCGATGGATGGGGCTTTTTCCCGCTTAATTCTTGTTTCCACGACTGGTTATTACTTATTGTTAAAAAGGCACAGTGCACAGCATCAAATTTACTCCCACTTTTTAGGGTTTTAGCACTTTTTAGGTTAGCACTAAGCAACTTTCTTCCCCATATGTAGATATAAAGAATCCGCCTGCAATGCGGGAGACCTGGGTTTGATCCCTGGGTTGGGAAGATCCCCTGGAGAAGGGAAAGGCTGCCCACTCTAGTATTCTGGCCTGGAAAATTCCATGGACTGTATAGTCCATGGGGTCGCAGAGTTGGACAAGCCTGAGTGACTTTCACTTTCAGACATATGTATGTAACAAAAGGACTTTTGTTACAGCAATTCCAAAAATCACATAAGATACAATATCAAAAATTACTGGAAATTCCCTGGTGGTCCACCGGTTAGGACTCTGAGGTCTCACTGCAGGGTGTATGGGTTTAATCCTTGGTCAGGGAACTAAGATCCTACAAGCGTCATGGCACAGCCAAAAAGAAAAAAATTACTGTTGTGGTCAGCTGATTCGCAGAGCCATGTGCCACCCGGGGCTGGTGTCCCTCATATAGACAAACTCAGATTCGGGGACCCCTGTTCCCCAGTTCAGAACCACCTGCCAGACAGGGAAGGTGATGCCCCATCTCGCCACCAGAGGGCGTGCTGAGCTGCAAATGGACAAGAGGGCAGCCGCCCCCCTGCCTGGGGAGGGGCTTGCACCCGCCCGGGGTTGGGAGAGGGCAGGGGCCAGCATCAGAGAGCTCAATGTCCCTGCCTTCCGTGTATCTGCTCGGGGCTGCGGTGGTCCTGCCTCAGCCCCTGGTCGCCCCACCTCCTGGCTAGAGGCCTGGCCAACACCCTGCTCTCACTGGCCCCACTTCTGAAGCTCTGGCCGGGTGTGGGGGGTCCCCAGAGCTGGGTGAACCGCACCCTCACAAAGGCCCCGGGATCCCCTGCTGGAGCAGGGACTATATAAGGTCCTGAAGTGGGTCTTCTCTCTGCAGAGCTCCTGCCCCCAGGCTCCAGGGAGGGGGTCCCGTGCCCCTTCAGGGAATGGCAGGCTTCCCAGAGGGACGGACAGGGGTCACCTGGACAGACCCTGGCATGGCCAGTAGGAGCCCTGAGTGATCCTGCCGTGGTCCTGCCTCGCCTCTGACCTACGGTCTCAGGTCTGCCTGTGGTAACAGCAGCTCAGTGTGGGGCTGAGCATGGTTCCCAGGCCCACCAGCCAGCATCATGCCACCCCAGTCTCCCCGAGGGCATGTTCTGAGTCCCTTCTGCCCACCCCCCAGCCCTAGGCTGGCAGATGAACCTCAGCCATGATGCCCAGGAAGAGAAGGCCCAGCTGGGGTCTGGAGCCCCACGGACCCTCAGTTCTTGGACACAGTGCTCCCGACCCAGAGGACTCAAGGACCGGCCTCCCCAGGGTGCAGCCAGTCTGGCCCAGAGCCCTGGCCTGTCACCACCTCCATCACAGCCCAGCCCCGCCTGGGCCCTCGTCGCCCCCTGGGCCACAGTTTCCCCTCTGCAGAGCGGGCTGTTTATGGCTTGTGCTTGGGAGGCTCACAGGTCGGGGGCTGAAGTGGTCTCTGCCGCCTGCACGTGGCAGGAGCTCAGGACATGGTGTTTCTCCTGCCCTCCGCTCCCCCAGCCTGGACCCCAGCCAGGAAGGCGGCCAGCGCTTGGGGCACCTCCCTCATCGACCCCACCCCTGGGCAAAGGGGCCCCACACCCAGCCTCTGCCGAAGCTCCCTGCAACACAAGCCCCGGCCCTGGGAACAAGGGGCTGGGGGCTCATCCTAGGACCCCCGCGGCCCTGAGCTGGCTCCGCGCACAATGGGCCTGCGCCGCGCTGCCCTGCGCCACGCTGTGCTGCCGGCCCTGTGCTGAGCTGCCCTGAGCTGTGCTGTGTTGTGCTGAGCTGTGTTGAGTTGTGTTGAGTTGTGTTGTGTTGAGTTGTGTTGCCCTGTGCTGTGTTGTGTTGCATTGTGTTGAGTTGTGTTGTGTTGAGTTGTGTTGTGTTGAGTTGTGTTGTGTTGAGTTGTGTTGTGTTGAGTTGTGTTGCCCTGTGCTGTGTTGTGTTGCATTGTGTTGAGTTGTGTTGTGTTGTGCTGAGTTGTGTTGTGTTGAGTTGTGTTGTGTTGAGTTGTGTTGTGTTGAGTTGTGTTGCCCTGTGCTGTGTTGTGTTGCATTGTGTTGAGTTGTGTTGTGTTGAGTTGAGTTGTGTTGTGTTGAGTTGTGTTGTGTTGTGTTGTGTTGAGTTGTGTTGCCCTGTGCTGTGTTGTGTTGAGTTGTGTTGTGTTGAGTTGTGTTGCCCTGTGCTGTGTTGTGTTGCATTGTGTTGAGTTGTGTTGTGTTGTGTTGAGTTGTGTTGTGTTGAGTTGTGTTGTGTTGAGTTGTGTTGTGTTGAGTTGTGTTGCCCTGTGCTGTGTTGTGTTGCATTGTGTTGAGTTGTGTTGTGTTGAGTTGTGTTGTGTTGAGTTGTGCTGTGTTGAGTTGTGTTGCCCTGTGCTGTGTTGTGTTGCATTGTGTTGAGTTGTGTTGTGTTGTGTTGAGTTGTGTTGTGTTGAGTTGTGTTGTGTTGAGTTGTGTTGCCCTGTGCTGTGTTGTGCTGAGCTGTGTTGTGTTGAGTTGTGTTGTGTTGAGTTGTGTTGCCCTGTGCTGTGTTGTGTTGCATTGTGTTGAGTTGTGTTGTGTTGAGTTGTGTTGTGTTGAGTTGTGTTGTGTTGAGTTGTGTTGTGTTGAGTTGTGTTGCCCTGTGCTGTGTTGTGTTGCATTGTGTTGAGTTGTGTTGTGTTGTGCTGAGTTGTGTTGTGTTGAGTTGTGTTGTGTTGAGTTGTGTTGTGTTGAGTTGTGTTGCCCTGTGCTGTGTTGTGTTGCATTGTGTTGAGTTGTGTTGTGTTGAGTTGAGTTGTGTTGTGTTGAGTTGTGTTGTGTTGTGTTGTGTTGAGTTGTGTTGCCCTGTGCTGTGTTGTGTTGAGTTGTGTTGTGTTGAGTTGTGTTGCCCTGTGCTGTGTTGTGTTGCATTGTGTTGAGTTGTGTTGTGTTGTGTTGAGTTGTGTTGTGTTGAGTTGTGTTGTGTTGAGTTGTGTTGTGTTGAGTTGTGTTGCCCTGTGCTGTGTTGTGTTGCATTGTGTTGAGTTGTGTTGTGTTGAGTTGTGTTGTGTTGAGTTGTGTTGTGTTGAGTTGTGTTGTGCCTGTGCTGTGTTGTGTTGCATTGTGTTGAGTTGTGTTGCTGTGTTGTGTTGATTGTTGAGTTGTTGTTGTGTTGAGTTGTGTTGTGTTGAGTTGTGTTGCCCTGTGCTGTGTTGTGCTGAGCTGTGTTGTGTTGAGTTGTGTTGTGTTGAGTTGTGTTGCCCTGTGCTGTGTTGTGTTGCATTGTGTTGAGTTGTGTTGTGTTGAGTTGTGTTGTGCTGTGTTGAGTTGTGTTGTGTTGAGTTGTGTTGCCCTGTGCTGTGTTGTGTTGAGCTGTCTTGCCCTGTGCTGAGTTGCCCTGTGTCGTGCAGGGCACACAGCTGCCTGCACCGCATCTGATCTGCCTGCGCAGCACAGCAGCCTTGGGGGCACCATCTGCCCACACAGCCCACAGCTCCATCGCCTGGATGGGCCTCTTCCAGGATTTCCTTACATATTTTAAGGCCTTGGAGCCCAGATCCTCCACATGGAAAGTTCCGCGTGGGCGGTTTGCAGACGCTTGGATCCTACAGACGGGAGACACTAACAGCTTGGGGGTGGGGGGCCTGTGACCTCAGACTGGGGCAACCCTGGCAGGACATTCCAGCCTTTCCCCGGGGGAGGGTGCCCTGGAGGTGGACAGACAGACAGTTGGACGGCTCGGTGCCCAGCCAGCTGAGACCACAGAGCTGTCAGGAACAGCAGCTTGTGGACCAGAGAGCGGGGGGCCCAGGACAGAGGATGCACCCCCGGAGGCTCACGGTGCCCCCACCGCGGGCCCTGCTGACTGAGCCCAGTTACCCTGGAAATAACTAAAAGCCACAGGGAAGCAGTGAACTGGGCACAGGGGCCCCTCCCGCTCAGTGGGCAGAAGTAAGGCGGTGACCACATGGCTCATTGCAGCCTCTGATTCCCGCATTTTCAGAGCTGGAGTCCGCCCCTCCTCCTGCCTAGAGGCCCTGGCTGCTCCAGAGGGAAGTGGTTTAAGGACCACAGGCTGGGCACAGGGGATGCCGACGGCGCCAGGTCCGCACCCCTCACCTGCGGACGATCCACTCCCCCCACGAGCAGGGGAGTCCCGTCCTGGGGGCCGCCCGGCCGCCTCCTTGTCCCCGACCCGCTCACAGGCACCTCTGTTCTGGCTCAGCCTCCTCCGGCGGCTCTGCCAGCTCCTTCACTAGCGGATGCCGGGTTGTTTGTGTCTAAAGCTTATGAAAGCACCCTCAACACCTGTACACGTGTGATGGAAACGACTGGTGAGTTTGGAATGTTTCTCCATCTCTGGGAAGTATCCCTGAACATATTTAACACAGTCCCTACTCCAGGCTCCATCCCCCCGGGAAACATCCGTGTCTCTTGGCTGTTCCATCGTCTGACATGTCCCTTTGTGGGTTCTAACGAGGAGGCCTGGGGACAATCTCTCTAAACGCTTGCATGTCGAAGGCAGTCTGTCAACAGCCACTGTGTGTGCAAGTTACTTGGACAAACGTGAAAACCCATCTGTCACCCTTTACTGTCCTAAACAGATCACTGCATTTTCTTCCTCCACATACCATTGCTTTTGAAGTCACGGACAATCTGATTTTTCCTCCGCTGATAGACCTCAGGCATTTTGCCTGACTGTCTGCAGGATTTTTTTCTTGACACAATAATGTTACAAAAATACATCTCATGCTGGGTCACTCTCCCTGCGGATGGAAATCCTTTCAATATCTAAGTTTCAGACCTTTTCATGCTAGGTGAGTCGTCTTGGATTTTAATTTTTAACACCTGCTCTCTTCCGATGCTTCTGATTTTTTGTTTTTCCAGGAATTCCTCGATATGTATGTTAGCTCCTGTTCTTTCTTTCCTAAATACTTTGATTGAGATATAATTTACATGTCATAAAATTCAGTCAATCAAAATGTACAGTTCAGGGGGGTTAGTGCACTTGCCGAGTTGTGCAACCAAACCGTCACCGTAATCTGACCTTAGGACATTTTCATCAGCCCGGAAGAAAGTGCTTGCCTGTCCCCAGGTCCAGCCTCTGGACATACGCCTTCTGACTCTACTGGTCTGCCTGTCCTGACATTCCGCACAAACAGAGCCCTTGGGCCGAGTGAAGGAGTGAACCACCTCCTCCGCTCAGGGTGGTTTGCAAGGTTCCTCACGTCCTAGCAGGTGTCAGGAGGTCGTCCTTTTCTATAGCTCAGTGATATTTCTGTTATTCAGTTCCATCAATACAGCATATTTTGTTTATCAGGGTAAGATCAGGCGGACTCCTGTGGTCAGAAACGTGGGGGGCCGTGACGCGTTGACTCTGGGTCACAAGTCACAGAGGGACTGCGGCAGGCTGGGCTGGGCGTCTGCTCATCTGCCAATAAAACCCCTTGGTTTCTCGGTGCGCTTACCCCGGGGAGGCCACCACCTTGCTGTCGGGACAGTTGACCGAGCCGTGGCGAGGTCCCCACCGTGGACCCGACTTGCTTCCGAGGGAGTCAGTCACCTGGGAGGAGTTCCTGAGCCCCAGTCCAGCCTTTGAAAGTCAGTGACCCAAACAAGCATGGACCACGCGGGGGACCCGGAGCCCAAGCTTCCCGGATGAGCGCCGAGCGCCAGCCCACAGAGCGCGCGGCAGACGTGGCTGGGTGCTGTCGCGTCCACCGTCTGGGGGGCGGCAGGCTGCCTGTCCGTGTCCGCGGGGCTGCGACGCCCCAGCTGGCCCGCTCGTGCGCGGGGTCAGGATCTGACCACAGGCCCTTCCTTTAGCTCACTTCGGCATAAAGCGGGTGCCGGGTGCTCAGAACCCGCAGCGGCGCAGACGCACCGCTCACGACCCCCGAGCCGCCCGGGCGCGGATGCCGGGACTGCTCCCCCGACGGACGGCCCTTCCTGCGCTGCTCCGCAGGACTTAACTTCCGCCGCCGTCTCCCGCTTCCGAGTCTGGGGCGGTCCCGGCCCTCGCTCCGCGGAGAGCTCGCGCGCCGCCGGAACGCCGCGCCCGAACGCCCCGCACTGCCGGCGCCGGGCCTCTGGGCGGCGATCGCGGCTGGGCGTTTGCTGAGCGCGCTGCTCCCGAGCGTCTGCAGAGGTCCTCCCGGCCTCGATGTCCTCAGGCCCGCCGGACACCCTCTGCTTCCCCCCCTTCCTCCCGCTCCGAGGGCGCCGGCCCCCGAGCTGCCGGCGCGGCCTCCCTGCCACCAGCAGAGGGCCGCCCTGGCGCCTGGCTCCCTGCGGACGATGGCCCCGCGCTCCGGTTCCGCCGCCCTGGAGGACGTGGGGGTTTACGGCGTTTGGGGAGAGCCGAGTCCTGTGCCGCTTCTAACACATCCTTCCCCCAGACAGGGCGTTAGAGAGTTTCAGGACCTGAGAACGAGGAGCATGGCACTGTACCCAGGACCTGGGAGCCAGGAGCCCAGGCTGCGGCAGTGATGGACTGTTATTTGCGGAGAGGGGAATATTAAGGAGATAAAATGCTGATAAACCATGTTGACCTCTTATACTATGTGTATGTATAAAATTGGTGGAAGCTAAAACCTGAAAAAAAACAGCGGTGTAGAACCCCACTGATTCTCAGGTCTGTGTGTGTGTGTTAAGCCGCTTCAGTCTCATGTCCGACTATTTGCAGCCGGTGGACTCAGGCCGCCAGGCTCCTCTGTCCCTCGGATTCTCCAGGCAAGAATGCTGGAGTGGGCTGCCGTTTCTTCTCCAGGGGAGCTTCCCGACCAGGGATCGCGCCTCCGAGTGAGTCTTCTGCCTCCTGCTTTGGCAGGCGAGTTCTTTACCACAAGCGCCACCGGGGTAGTGTATACATTTTATAAAAATAAAACCTTAAAAAACGAAAGGGAATTGCAAATGTGAGCGAGCTACATGCTGCTGCTGCTGCTGCTGAGTCGCTTCAGTCGTGTGCGACCCCATAGACGGCAGCCCACCAGGCTCCCCCGTCCCTGGGATTCTCCAGGCAAGAACACTGGAGTGGGTTGCCATTGCCTTCTCCTCAACGGACATGAGACTACCAAAAATTCTGAGACAGATTTTAAAGACTTTTAAATATATAAATATATACACATATCTCCATTGAAACCTGAAACTTGGTTAATTGGCTTCACAACAAATCTAATGCAAATGAAGAGGGAACAGTGACCCGGACGGTGATCTGAGACGGTCCCCCAGGCTCCAGCAGACAGGCGAGGCAGTTCAGTTCAGCTCAGTCGCTCAGTCGTGTCCGACTCTCTGCGACCCCATGAATCGCAGCACGCCAGGCCTCCCTGTCCATCACCACCTCCCTGAGTTCACTCAGACTCACGACCATCGAGTCGGTGATGCCATCCAGCCATCTCATCCTCTGTCGTCCCCTTCTCCTCCTGCCCCCAGTCCCTCCCAGCATCAGAGTCTTTTCCAATGAGTCAACTCTTCACATGAGATAGCCAAAGTACTGGAGTTTCAGCTTTAGCATCATTCCTTCCAAAGAAATCCCAGGGTTGATCTCCTTCAGAATGGACTGGTTGGATCTCCTTGCAGTGCAAGGGACTCTCAAGAGTCTTCTCCAACACCACAGTTCAAAAGCATCAATTCTTCGGTGCTCAGCCTTCTTCACAGTCCAACTCTCACATCCATACATGACCACAGGAAAAACAATAGCCTTGACTAGACAGACCTTAGTTGGCAAAGTAATGTCTCTGCTTTTGAATATGCTATCTAGGTTGGTCATAACTTTTCTTCCAAGGAGTAAGCGTCTTTTAATTTCATGGCTGCAGTCACCATCTGCAGTGATTTTGGAGCCCAAAAAATAAAGTCTGACACTGTTTCTACTGTTTCCCCATCTATTTCCCATGAAGTGATGGGACCGGATGCCATGATCTTCGTTTTCTGAATGTTGAGCTTTAAGCCAACTTTTTCACTCTTCTCTTTCACTTTCATCAAGAGGCTTTTTAGCTCCTCTTCACTTTCTGCCATAAGGGTGGTGTCATCTGCATATCTGAGGTTATTGATATTTCCCCCGGCAATCTTGATTCCAGCTTGTGTTTCTTCCAGTCCAGGATTTCTCATGATGTACTCTGCATAGAAGTTAAATAAGCAGGGTGACAATATACAGCCTTGATGTACTCCTTTTCCTATTTGGAACCAGTCTGTTGTTTCACGTCCAATTCTAACTGTTGCTTCCTGACCTGCATACAGGTTTCTGAAGAGACAGGTTAGGTGGTCTGGTATCCCCATCTCTTTCAGAATTTTCCACAGTTTATTGTGATCCACACAGTCAAAGGCTTTGGCATAGTCAATAAAGCAGAAATAGATGTTTTTCTGGAACTCTTTTGCTTTTTCCATGATCCAGCGGATGTTGGTAATTTTATCTCTGGTTCCTCTGCCTTTTCTAAAACCAGCTTGACCATCAGGAAGTTCACGGTTCACGTATTGCTGAAGCCTGGCTTGGAGAATTTCGAGCATTACTTTACTAGCATGTGAGATGAGTGCAATTGTGTGGTAGTTTGAGCATTCTTTGACATTTCCTTTCTTTGGGATTGGAATGAAAACTGACCTTTTCCAGTCCTGTGGCCGCTGCTGAGTTTTCCAAATTTGCTGGCATATTAGGTGCAGCACTTTCACAGCATCATCTTTCAGGATTTGAAATAGCTCACTGGAATTCCATCACCTCCACTAGCTTTGTTCATAGTGATGCTTTCCGAGGCCCACCCTACTTCTCTTTCCAAGATGTCTGGCTCTAGATTAGTGATCACATCATCAAGATTATCTGGGTCATGAATATCTTTTTTGTACAGTTCTTCTGTGTATTCTTGCCATCTCTTCTTAATATCTTCTGCTTCTGTGAGGTCCAGACCATTTCTGTCCTTTATCGAGCCCATCTTTGCATGAAATGTTCCCTTGGTATCTCTAATTTTTTGAAGAGATCTCTAGTCTTTCCCATTCTGTTGTTTTCCTCTATTTCTTTGCATTGATTGCTGAAGAAGGCTTTCTTATCTCTTCTTGCTATTCTTTGGAACTCTGCATTCAGATGCTTATATTTTTCCTTTTCTCCTTTGCTTTTCACCTCTCTTTTTTTCACAGCTATTTGTAAGGCCTCCCCAGACAGCCATTTTGCTTTTTTGCATTTCTTTTCCATGGGGATGGTCTTGATCCCTGTCTCCTGTACAATGTCACGAACCTCATTCCATAGTTCATCAGGCACTCTATCTATCAGATCTAGGCCCTTAAATCTATTTCTCACTTCCACTGTATAATCATAAGGGATTTGATTGAGGTCATACCTGAATGGTCTAGCGGTTTTCCCTACTTTCTTCAATTTGAGTCTGAATTTGGTAATAAGGAGTTCATGATCTGAGCCACAGTCAGCTCCTGGTCTTGTTTTTGCTGACTGTATAGAGCTTCTCCATCTTTGGCTGCAGAGAATATAATCAATCTGATTTCGGTGTTGACCATCTGGTGATGTCCATGTGTAGAGTCTTCTCTTGTGTTGTTGGAAGAGGGTGTTTGCTATGACCAGTGCATTTTCTTGGCAAAACTCTATTAGTCTTAGCCCTGCTTCATTCCGCATTCCAAGGCCAAATTTGCCTGTTATTCCAGGTGTTTCTTGACTTCCTACTTTTGCATTCCAGTCCCCTATGATGAAAAGGACATCTTTTTGGGGTGTTAGTTATAAAAGGTCTTGTAGGTCTTCGTAAAACCGTTCAACTTCAGTTTCTTCAGCGTTACTGGTTGGGGCATAGACTTGGATAACTGTGATATTGAATGGTTTGCCTTGGAGACGAACAGAGATCATTCTGTCGTTTTTGAGACTGCATCCAAGTATTGCATTTCGGACTCTTTTGTTGACCATGATGGCTACTCCATTTCTTCTGAGGGATTCCTGCCCGCAGTAGTAGATATAATGGTCATCTGAGTTAAATTTACCCATTCCAGTCCATTTTAGTTCGCTGATTCCTAGAATGTCGACGTTCACCCTTGCCATCTCTTGTTTGACCACTTCCAATTTGCCTTGACTCATGGCCCTGACATTCCAGGTTCCTATGCAATATTGCTCTTTACAGCATCGGATCTTGCTTCTATCACCAGTCACATCCACAGCTGGGTATTGTTTTTGCTTTGGCTCCATCCCTTCATTCTTTCTGGAGTTATTTCTCCCCTGATCTCCAGTAGTGTATTGGGCACCTACTGACCTGGGGAGTTCCTCTTTCAGTATCCTATCATTTTGCCTTTTCATACTGCTTATGGGGTTCTCAAGGCAAGAATACTGAAGTGGTTTGCCATTCCCTTCTCCAGTGGACCACATTCTGTCAGACCTCTCCACCATGACCCGCCCGTCTTGGGTTGCCCCATGGGCATAGCTTGGTTTCATTGAGTTAGACAAGGCTGTGGTCCTAGTGTGATTAGATTGACTAGTTTTCTGTGAGTATGGTTTCAGTGTGTCTGCCCTCTGATGCCCTTGCAACACCTACCATCTTACTTGGGTTTCTCTTACCTTGGGCATGAGGTATCTCTTCACGGCTGCTCCAGCAAAGCGCAGCCACTGCTCCTTACCTTGGACGAGGGGTATCTCCTCAATGCTGCCCTTCCTGACCTTCAACGTGGGATGGCTCCTCTAGGGTTGCGCAGCCACTGCTCCTCAGGTTGCTCCTCCCGGCCGCTGGCCCTGGCCTCGGGCTCGGGGTGGCTCTTCAGGGTCACCACCAGGCAGCACGGATGATTTCTGCCCCCGAAGGCACACACACCCACGCTGGGGAGAGGTAACAGGCTGGGGATTTTCCAGAGCTGATAGACTGTTGAGACCTCGGTTTCAGCAAAAATCTCAAGTAAGAGAAAGAAACCCTGACGGTGAACCTGCAGGAGCCCAGGCAGAGGGAGCAGCTGGAGCGCGGCACGGGGCGGCGGCGGGGGCGGCAGGAAGGAGTCCAGATGTCAGAGAGATTCAGGGAGCTGACAGGCCCCTCTGAGTGTGGGGAGCAGCGGAGGGGCAGAGTCTGGAGTGCGGCCGAGGCTGGGGCGGCAGCAGAGTGTTGGGGTGATTTACTGGGATGCGAAAGCCGGCAGGGGTGGGGGACTGGGTGGAGAGGGGGCTGGGGGGCTCTCTTCTGCCTCTGACTTGCATGGGGAGAGCAGACGGGAGGCTGGAGGCCTGGCCGAGCTCAGGAGAGGGACCCAGGATGGGGTGGGGGGGGGCGGGTCAGCAGCAGGCAGTCTTCACAGACGGCCGGGGTGGGGCCACCCAGGGAGGGTGTGTAGATGGACAGAGAAAAGAGAAGCCGCCAGGGACCACGCCCCGGGCCCTCGGAAGCTTCGAGTCGGGAGAGGAGGAGCTGGCAGAGGGGCTGAGGTGAGGGAAGAAGTGGGAGTCCTGGATGGAACCGTGTCCCCAGAATCCACATGTGGGAGCCCTCACCCCTTGGGGACCGGACTTGGAGATGGGGTTTTCAGGAGGTCCTCGAGGTTAAATGCGGTCATGGGGTTGGGCCCTAACCCAGCAGGACAGGGACCTCACAGGAAGGGGAGGACACCAGGGGTGCGCGCTCGGAGGGAAGGCCACGTGAGGATGCGGAGGGAAGGGGGGAGGAGAAACCCCCCTTGCCGGCACTTTGACCTTGGGCTTCCAGCCTCCGGGACTGTGAGAAGATCGCTTCTGCTGTTTACACCCCGGTCTCAGGTATCTGCGGCGGGCCCAGCAGGCCGAGACCGAAGGGAACCATGACTGCACAGGGCCAGCACCCAAAGCGGGGAGAGGGCCCCAGAGGACAGCCCGCAGAAAGCCCCGAATGGCTCCTCAAGGAACGGCCTCACAGGAGGCAGCCTCAAGCCCATCTTTAGGAAGGAAGCGTCTTCCCAGCTCTTGTGGACACAGCGGAGAGGCAGCCGCCCCGCAGGGACCCAGTGACTTCTGTGAGGTGCTGGGCCAGCCCCCACCATCCTGGGCGACTGCATCTTCCAGAAGTGGCTGCACAGGGCACCCCGCTCCCGGCCCCGTCCTCCCAGCACCTTGTCCAGAGGGAGAGTAGCTGTGCCCTCCCCTGACCTGGGCAGGCCTGGTGATGGCAGAAGTGATGCTCCAGGACTGGAGGCCCCTCCCCACGTCCCCCAGGCTCACCGACTTCTGGACCAGCCACCCTGCTACCCGGAAGCCCACGTGGAAGGCAGAAGAGAGGCCCTGGCTCACCAGCGAGTGAGCCACCGGAAGCGGATCCTGTAGCCACCGGCCGAGCGGCCCAGGCCGAAGCCACGTGGACCGATGTGGAGTAAGCCTCCCTGCCCAGCCCTGCCGGCGCGGCAGACCTTGAGCCAGACAGGCGCTCACCGCCATGGAAGCTTCGGGACACTCTGCCCATGGCCGGTCAGCCCAGAGCTGTGCTAAGTCGCTTCAGCTGTGTCCAGCTCTTTGCAACCCCATGGACAGTAGCCTGCCAGGCACCCCGTCCCTGGGATTCTCCAGGCAAGCACACTGGAGTGAGTTGCCATCTCCTCCTCCAGGGGATGTTCCCGACCCAGGAATCGAACCCGTCACCGGCATCTCCTGCGTCGGCAGGCAGGTCCTTTACCACTAGCCCAGAGCAGAAGCCGGTTAGTCTGCAGAGGGCAACCAGAGATCCCAGGTCATCCCCGTGTCCTGGGTCATCACTGGGGTGCCCCATTTCTCTCTCAAAAGTGTCCTGGCTTGGAGGGTGAGTTGTGAGGTCATCATGTCTGTGCAAAACCAGAGAGCCCACCGAGGTGGCTCCTTCCTGGGAGGGGATCAGAACCCTGCGATCGGGCAGGGCTGGGCAAGCTCCCTTCCTGTTCTTTGAAGGGGGTATGAAGAACCAAACATGAAAAATGTCCCATTACATCATAATTTGGTTTCTGGAATCTTATTTTCTGGTTTGTGCTTAATCGAAGGTCCTTCAGGGAGGGGTGAGCTGAGTCCAGGAAAGGAAGGGGCTTCCTGGAGGGCTGGATGGGGGCTCCACCCTCCCTGCATGTGGAGCCGTGTTGGGGCTCCCTGGGAGGGTCTCAGCAATGTGGCAAGGCAGCCCAGCACCTCCAGCACCCAGCATAGGTGGGTCCTGGATTCTGGTGGGAGCCCTGGGTGGTCCAGTCTGGGGTCGGATCCATGTCTCAACCAGATCACAGGCTGCAAAGTGAGACAGGCTGTCCAGGCCTGTGCAGGCACGGTCCTTCCCCTGCCCTGAGCCCCACCCCCTGCCCTGAGCCCCACCCCGCCCCCTGAAGCTCCCAACTGGGGCCCCGCCCCACCCACAGGGCCGTCCAGGGCACCCAGGGGCACCCGGACCATCAGGCCTCCTCCTGGAGGCGAGGGCTTCCTCCCCAGGTATCCCACAGTAAGTCAGAAAACTGGGACCTCATGAGCTGCCCTGAGGTCATAGGTCCCCCTTCGAGGGACCTCACAAAGCCTGTTGACGCGCACCCCACCCCACCGCGGGCACCCCAGGGAACTCTGCAGCCCCACCTCCTCCCCACCCCAGACGACACTTCAGGGGGCTCTGGGCTCCTCTCCAGGTGTCCCCCTCTCGACGACACTTCCCTCTCGGGTTCCAGAATCCTCTCTCCCCACCACGCTGGCCAACCTGCAGGAGCACTAGTCCTTGGGGGCCCCCACTCTGCCACACCCTTACAGACTGCCCCTCAGCTACGCTCTCCTGCAGTGTACTTAATCTGAATGCAAACCTCTTTCTTCTGGGACCCTGAGAGATCTAAGGTCTCTGGGGATTTTGAGGAAGGTCCAATATCAGAAACAGATCAATGCAAATCCTGTAAGATTAGATTACAGGACAAAAAAACATATAATTCTCTCAGGTTATGCAGAGAGAGCACTGACTTAACACCTGTTTATGACATTTAAGATTTAAATAAAGATTTAACACTTAGTTGTGACTTTTTTCAGAAATCTCTCAGCAAATTAGGAATAGAGCCAAAGGAAATATTCCTGACTTGATAAATTCACTGAAAGCCCACCACAAAGGTGTGTTTAGGTGAACAGAGTGGTGGCTTAGCAAGAGGGAGGTTGATCAGGCAAAGCACAGAGCAGGTTTCAGGGCCTATTCTGAGGGTGGGTACAGACAAAAGATAAAGACCGAAACTTTAAATTCATTGTGGACAGTGACTGCAGCCATGAAATTAAAAGACGCTTGCTCCTTGGAAGAAAAGCTATGACAAACCTAGATAGTATATTAAATAATAGAGACATTACTTTGTCAACAAAGGTCCATATAATCAAAGCTACGGTTTTTCCAGGAGTCATGCATGGATGTGAGAGTTGGAACATAGAGCAGGCAAGAATTGATGCTTTCAAACTGTGGTGTCAGAGAAGACTCTTGAGAGTTCCTTGGACTGCAAGGAGATAAAACCAATTCTAAAGGAAATCAAGCCAGAATTGGAAGGACTGATGCTGAATCTGAAGTTCCAATACTTTGGCCACCTGATGTGAAGAGCTGACTCACTGGAAAAAACCCTGAAGCTGGGAAAGATTGAAAGCAGGAGGAAAAGGGGACGACAGAGGATGAGATGGTTGGATGGAATCACCAACTTGATGGACATGAGTTGAGCAAGCTCCGGGAGTTGGTGATGGACAGGGAGGCCTGGCTGGCTGCAGTCCATGGGGTCGCGAAAGAGTTGGACACGACTGAGCGACTGAACAACAAGAACAGAAACTAAGACAAAGGAAAGATAAGACAGCGCCCGAGCACAGCTGTGTCCCACACGGTTCAGTCCTGCAGCCACTCTCCGTGCGCTGGAGTGTGAGGAGGAAGTGAGCCTCTGAGTGCTGGAGTGTGAGGAGGAGGTGAGTCTCCATGCGCTGGAGTGTGAGGAGGAGGTGAGCCTCTGAGTGCTGGAGTGTGAGGAGGAGGTGAGCCTCTGAGTGCTGGAGTGTGAGGAGGAGGTGAGTCTCTGAGTGCTGGATGTGAGGAGGAGGTGAGCCTCCGTGAGCTGGAGTGTGAGGAGGAGGTGAGTCTCCATGCACTGGAGTGTGATGAGGAGGTGAGCCTCTGAGTGCTGGAGTGTGAGGAGGAGGTGAGCCTCTGAGTGCTGGAGTGTGAGGAGGGAGAGAGGCTCCATGCGCTGGAGTGTGAGGAGGAGGTGAGTCTCCATGCGCTGGAGTGTGAGGAGGAGGTGAGTCTCTGAGTGCTGGATGTGAGGAGGAGGTGAGCCTCCGTGAGCTGGAGTGTGAGGAGGAGGTGAGCCTCTGTGCCCTGGACTGTGAGGAGGAAGTGAGTGGGAGGTGGGTGGGGGCCAGTGTCCTCTGCTGAGTGGGGATTTTCAGATGAGCAGGAGGAGTTCAGAACAATTGCGTGTTGATGGATCCGCTGTGGAGACGCCGGCAGGAACAGGACCTTGAGTGCAGCCGACAGAGACGCAGGTGGGCACGTGTGGACACATGCGCATACGTGTGCATGGACACCAGTTAGCACACACGTGTTTTCCCTGGCCGTGTCCGCCAAGAGGGCTGAGAAGCAGCAACATCCCAGCAGCAACCAGCCCCTCACCAGGGCCCAGACCTCAGTTTCTAATGGGATTCTCCAGCAGGAGGAACCAGGGCTCCCCAGAGAAATGGCTGATTCTAGGGCTGGGGCAGAGAACATTCCAGAGAACCTGCAGCTTCCTGTCATGCCAGGCAGTAGGGAAGCGTCAGCAAGCTACAGGCATGTCCCAGACACAAGAGACCCCTGAAGGGCTCCAGCGACCAAGACTGGAACAATTTGAGCAATAAAATAAATAGTGCAGGGTTCTGATCCAAAGCGTAAAATAAACATCCAAAGTACATAGCCATATGAACCCAAGACGAAATAAACAATAGAAGAGAAGATACAAATCTCGCTGTGCAAGCAAGCTGCCTTCCCAGGGCAGAAACTGCATCCCCCCTCCCCGCTATGTCCTCTGCGTGCTTCCTGTTGCCTCCTAGGCCTTCCCCGAATTCCAAAGGCTAAATTTAATCAGAGACATGAGAAAATACAACAAGAAAGGAAAACAAACAAGACAAAATAATAGAGATAGTTTAGTCGTTAAACCAAGCCTAAGGCCTTCAGTTCTTCTTCAAGGACGATACGTGACAGCCTTAGGCGTGTCTTCTGAGCTGTTTGGCAGATGCTGAAACCTCCACCAGGCAGGAGAAGTTA
The DNA here is from genome assembly GCF_001704415.2 of Capra hircus. Classification (NCBI taxonomy): domain Eukaryota; kingdom Metazoa; phylum Chordata; class Mammalia; order Artiodactyla; family Bovidae; genus Capra; species Capra hircus. The sequence continues at coordinate 68,366,577 of NC_030828.1, forward strand.
ATGGCATGCCGCCCACAAGCACGTGGACGTCAGGCCGGTGGGAACCAGAAGGACCAGCTGGCCGGAGATGAAAGGCTCAGCCAAAGTCCCAGTCACAGGGAACAAGCGCCAGCGGTGTACAGCTGGGTGAGAGAGACGAGCGTCTCCAAAACTAGCAGACTGGCCCCTGCCTCTTATCCCCGGGTGATCTCCGAGCAAAGCCTGGGAAAGGGGTCGCTGGTTCACCGGGCCGTGAGTCCGCCTTCTCCCTGGGTCGGCCAGCTTCCCCAGCACAGCTGTCTTTCCCCTTCCCCAACCTTTGTCTCTCAGTTTGGAGTTCTTGAGTGACGAGCAGCTGAACCTGAGTTGGATCACACCTGCAGAATTCCACATGGTTTATGGAGAAGCTCAGGGAGGCAGAAGGCGACTCCCCAGCCCTTGGGTGGCTGCAGCGTGGCCTCCTCCCAGAGGACAGTGTGCAAAGTGGGGAGAAAGGCACTCAACCTTGGAGGCCTCTGAGAAACACACCTCGGCCTGGTGATTGGGACCAACGTCCCGGGTCACACGTCAAGGTGACACTGAGTCCCCGTGAAGAGAAGAGGTGGAAACGGCTCGTTCCCTCTATACGCTTCCTGCCAAGCCGGTGACCACAGTGTAACCATGAGGAAGACATCAGACTAACCCTACTTGCGGGCCATTCTGCAAAATACCTGCCAAGTCTTCCTCGAGGGCGTCCGGATCAGGGCAAGTGTGAGATCTGTCTCCCCAGCGAGAACCCCAAGGCCACAGCGATGTGGGGTCCGCATGGACGGCAGAGGACATTCGCATAAACCAAGGAAACCTGAACACAGCAGGGGCTTCAGCTGGTGGCGAGGCATCGATCCCGGTTCACCGGTCACGACGAGCACCTCTCTAAGGCGAGGTGTTAACCTTGGGGGAGCATTCGGCACAGGGCAGACAGGGGTTCTGCGCTATTTTTGCACCTTTTCTGTAACTCTTAAACCTATTCTAAAACAAACAGGCTATTTTTTTTAAGCGCGTTTACTACGGCATCATTGAGACCCATTCCCAACAAGATCCGGAACAAGAAAGGAGGGGGCAGGTGGGGAGCCAGCCTCCTCCCCCCTGTCCCTCACCCCCAGCTCCAACCAGGACCCCCCACCCCGGCTCAGCTCGTGAGAAGTTGCAGAGTCTGAAGTCCACCGAGGGGCTTTCCGGCCAGGCTCCCATGCCAAGACCAAGGCCAGAGGCTGCAGCGCGCAGGAAGAGGCAGCCAAGAGCCCAGCCCTACCCAGTGAGTTACTAGCGAGTTACCCGGGGCTTTCAGCCTAAGCTCACAGGGGAGATGCGCGGGGCATCGTTTCATACGTTTACCTGGTTTTAGAGTGAAGGTTCGTTCTGGCCTCATGATGGGAGCTGGGCAACCTTGCTTGTGGTTCTTTCATCTTTCTCTTTTCTGAAACAATTTATCCAGAAAAGGAATCAACTGATCCTTTAAAGTTTGGTCCCCTGTAGAGCCAGCTGGGCCTGGGCAGGTCTTTGGCAAGCTGGCAGTCTGACCGCCACTTCCGTTTCCTTAGCGCTGACTTGTATTCAAGCCGCCTCTTTCCTCTGGGCCAATTTAGCCTTTCACAGGTTTCTAGTGTACCCGCCCCCGCGCCCCAGGTTCTAAGATTCATCATCTGCAAAGGCGGCGCTGCACACAGGCCTCCTCTAATCTGGAGCCTACTCTGTCTCATCAGCTTCTTTCTAAGGCCCCCACAGCTGGATCCTGCGGATCTTGGCGTGTGCTGTGAACACCATTTAATCCTAAGAGCGTCTGATTTCCTTTCCACCCGGCGGTCCCGAAGCGGCCAGGAGTGCTGACGCGTGCGGAACTTGAGAAGTGCCGACTCACCTGCCCTCCATTCCCCTTGTTTTACAGATGGGGAAACTGAGGCACAGAGCCATGCCACGACTTGCAGAGGCCCTGCAGGGCAGTCAACCAACCCCTGGGGTGTGGGGGGTGGATGAGCCTTTTGCTGCGCCCCTTTGGGGAAGCCTGCGGATTCCCTTCCCAGCACACGATTTGTAAATGCATAAAATAAAAGGCATCGTGCTGCAGAGCAAACCATTTCCACTGAAATACAGCTACCGAAACAACAGCAAGCGTAGCTGCTTATGCAGCAATGAATGAGGCTTCTCGCTGGTGTGCTAATGGAGATCCAAAGATAGGTCTCATGACCACCAGTATGGAAACACCAACCAGTGCTTCTGAGACCCTGGACCTGGATTCCAGGTGGGGAACGGGTTCTTCCTGCCAGCACAGGTGAGCACTCAGTTTAGGCAAGGGAGGGGCTTCCCAGGTGGCGCTGCTGGTGAAGAACCCGCCTGCCAGTGTGGGAGACGTAAGAGATTTGATCCCTGGGTCGGGAAGATCCCCTGGAGAAGGAAATGGCAACCCACCCCAGTGTTCTTGCCTGAAGAATCCCGTGGACAGAGGAGCCTGGAGGGCTAAAGTCCACGGGGACGCAAAGAGTCAGACGTGGCTGAGCGACTCAGCGCACACTGTGAAAATAGAAGCTGGGACATTTCCCGTCCAGGTGCACAGACGCCCGGAATTCGGTCCTCAACGCGGTCCAGCTCCGGAAGCTGGAAACTGTTTGCGCCTGAGGGCTGTGACCAGCCGGCTCCTCTTCCTTCAGCCCGAAGTGTTCTCAGATGACGGTCATCTGAGCCCGGGGTGTGGTCCCTCCTTCCCAATGCCTTGAGGGGTGGGGTGGACATCCTCCCTGATTCCTCTCCCTCCCCACTGACCGCTCCCTGCAGACAGATTTCCCAGGCCAGGGGGCTGGGGGGCGGGGGGAGTCGTGGAGCCAGCTTCCTTCCTGTCGTGGCTGAGTTCACCGTCCCCCCTCGCGGGCGCTCCCGGGTCCAGGGACGCTTTTATTCTGCGGACTCGCCCCCACTCCGCGGTCACAGCTGCTGTCAGGACGCCAGATATCAACCTGACTTGTGCTCTTTGGTGAGAAGTCGTCTTCTCTTTTGGGGAAACTGCTAGAATTTTCTTTTGGTCTCCAGTATTTGGAAACAGAAGCGTGCCTGGACGCCCTTACCTTCCCCATCAGCATCTGAGCCCTCGAATCCTTCCAGCTCAGATCTGGAAAACGTCTCCTGCGTTTTCAGATGGTCCCCACCCCCACCTGGACTCCTGGGGCTGGCATCGGAGACACTCTGTGTGTTTCCTGATCTCGGCTCGCCACAGTTTCTGGCTCTCTGCTGCTTTCCCAGCCCTGCAACCTGCCCGTGGGCTCGGCCGCATCCGTCCTGCTCCCTGTCCTCTCTGTGGTCCGATTCACGTTGACAGTCACAGGCGTCACACCGAGCATCTCGGCTGCGGTCCTCTCACGATTCTGAGCTCGCTTCTCATTGACTCTCTCCTCCTTTATCCGCTGCGGGGGATCTACCCCATGAGTTCCACTTTAATCCCAGCTGCATTTCACACTCGGAGAAGGCAATGGCACCCCACTCCAGTGCTCTTGCCTGGAGAGTCCCATGGGCAGAGGAGCCTGGTAGGCTGCAGTCCATGGGGTCGCTAGGAGTCAGACATGAGTGAGTGACTTCACTTTCTCTTTTCACCTTCATGCATTGGAGAAGGAAATGGCAACCCACTCCAGTGTTCTTGCCTGGAGAATCCCAGGGACGGGGGAGCCTGGTGGGCTGCCGTCTATGGGGTCGCACAGAGCTGGACACGACTGAAGCGACTTAGCAGCAGCAGCAGCATTTCACACTCTTGGCCCACCTGTTCCAACCATAGTGCCTGACTTCGGGGGTGTGGTGGGAAGCTGGCACCGCTTCCTGGGGTCGTGTCCAGGCTCCACAGGGCTGCCCCCGCTGCTCGCCGGCCCCAGAGCCCAGGGAGGGCAGGGACGCGCCCACCTGCGATGTTGTGACTTCTGATAGAAACACATCCACGTTCAGGCTTCGTCCTGTTTCTGGCACAGAGCTTCCAAAACCCTCATTTCCCAAGAGACTGATCAAGTTGTCGTCTGCCTTCTGAATGAGCTGACTTCGGAAGCGTGACGTCAGGAGGACCAAGCATGTGATAACAGTTCCCACCCCCGCAGCCTGGCCGCACGTCCCCCTGAAGGGCGTGCGCACAAAGGCCTTGCTCCCGCCGCCCGCTGCCCCCACCCCCACGAAGCTGGTCTCCTTCTCAGGGGCTTCCCTGGGGTCTTGCTTGGTGTTTACTTTCCCCTAAGTGCATTCTTCCTGCTCTCTGTGGTTTCCTGGGGCTGACTGGGGAGGAGCCCACCTAAACCATGAGTCCAGACAGGATGGGGAAGACAGGCTCTGGGGGTACCTGCATGGGCAAGGCTGTGGTCCCCCACAGCTCTGCTACCCCTCTTGTGCCATCTGAAGCTTCGCCAGGTCTGTGCCTCCGCACAGCAGGCCCCTGCGGCTAGTCCCAGGGGCAGCATTTCACACTCTACATGGGGGCATGAAGTGCCCCCATCCTGCAGCAGGGCCTGGGCATAGATAAGGTGGTCTGCCGAGGGGGCCTGATGCACCGGGAGTGTGGCCGAGACCACCCCCTCCCAACACACACACCTGCACTCACACACAAGCTTCACGCCCTCCTCCCACGCCTGCTGTGGGGCATTTTCCACAACCGGATTAACTGGGAGATCGGGAAGGGAGTCCAGGGCAGGGAGGGGCCTCGATAAACAGATCAGAGCCCGAGTTTAGCAGGCAGCCCCTCTCACTGCGAATGCAGTCCTGAGCTGCAGTCCTGCTGCCGGCGGGCACGCGCGCTCAGGGTCTCCAGCGGCAGGTGGAAACCCCACTGCCTATCCCCACTTCCTCCCCAAGGACCAGGCACCCCCTCCAAGGCCAGCGCTGCTGCAACTGGGGGGCTGGGCTGGGCAGAGAGCAGCCCCGGGTGTGGGAGGAGTGGGCTGGCAGACCTGGGGGGTGGCACCTGGGGAAGGAAGGGAGAAGGAGCCCAGGACTCCTCACCAGGACTCCCTCCAGGACAGAGGAGCATGGCTGCGCGCCCCGCAGGCCCCAGCCCAGTGCCCAGGTATCGTGGGCTGAACCATGTCCCCCAGCTGCATCGGTGGAGTTCCAGCCCCTGTGAGGCTCCTGGCGTCGGGCGGGCGGCCCCGACTCTGCAGGGCTGGTGCCCTTACAAGAAGAGGAACAGACACCAAGCTCACAGCCCCTCCCCTGTGTGCACACTGAGAAGATGGGGCCCGCCCCCCAGGGGAGAGGTCTTCCCAGAGCAAAGCAGCTGGGATTTAAGCCACAAGGCTGTGGGATCTTGGCCGAAACAACGCCCCTGAGGCCACTGCAACCCCTGGGGCGGCTCCACACTTTGTCCCCAGACCGAACTCCTCTCCTGAGTCAGCCCGCCCTCGCCTACCCTGAGGCTCCTGCCACCCCAGCTGGGTTCCAGCAGGGCTGACTCTGGGCTGGCAGCTCACAGGACGTGCCTCCCCACCCCAGGAACGCGGCCTCCCGCCCCCTCTACAGGGCAGAGGACGTCCCTGGTACAATAGGCCTTCTGTCCCTCGGCCAGGTGACCCCATGCTGACATGGGAGCTGGAGGGAGGGCAGCCTGGGCCAGGCGGGGCAGGGGGTGCAGGGCGGGTTCCTCCTGCTGCAGGGCCCGGGCTGCCAGTGGACACGCCTCCCTGAGCTGCAAACACGGCTTCTCCAATCACTGTTCACCCACAGTCACGCGAGGCTGGAAGGAGGCACAGGGGACTCTGGGGGTGGAAACTCGCCTTGATCTGGGTGAGGGTCACACAAGGCTATTTATTTGTCCAAAGTCATCAAACTGCACACATTTGGTCAACACATTTTCCTGTATGTAAAGCAAACTTCAAAAGCACAGAATCAAAAAAGAGTTGTTTAAAAAAATCAGAAAATACAGGCAACCAGAAGATAGTGAATCTCTGTACCCTGTGGTGAGAGTGAATGCCTGAGCCCACGGCTAGGAGAGCAGGCACACTGGCCCAGCCAGACTCCTCTCTCCAACGGGGACGCGTACATGACGGCCTCAGACCACACATGGGCCGTGAAGCCTGCAAACTTCTATCAACAGTAAAGCCTGAGTGTGTTTCTATTATGTTTGCCACCACTTTTTTTAACAACTACACCCTTCACACTGTGCATAAACCAAAATCTTTTCCAACAAGTCACTTATTATTCAGGGGCTTTTCTCTCAGCATCCTCAGGTGCTGCTGTTCAGTGTCTAAGTCCTGTCTAACTCTTTGCAGTTCCCTGGACTGCAGCACACCAGGCTTCCCTTCCTGCACCATCTCCCCGAGTTTGCTCAAATACATGTCCATTGAGTCAGCAATGCCATCCAACCATCTCATCCCTGTTGCCTCCTTCTCCTCCTGCCTTCAATCTTTCCCAGCATCAGAGTCTTTTCCAATGAGTCAGCTCTTCACAGCAGGTGGCAAAGAACTGTAGCTTCGGCTTAATATCAGTCCTTCCAATGAATAGTCACGACTGATCTCCTTTAGGATTGACTGGTTGGATCTCCTTGCAGTCCAAGGGACTCTAAAGAGCCTTCTCAAACACCACAGCTCAAAAGCATCAATTCCTTGGTGTTCAGCCTTCTTTATGGCCCAACTCTCACATCCATACATGACCACTGGAAAAACCATAGCTTTGACTAGATGGACCTTTGTTGGCAAAGTGATCTCTCTGGTTTTCGATATGCTGTCTAGGCTTATCATAGCATTTCTTTCGAGGAGCAAGTGTCTTTTAAATTCATGGCTGCAGTCACGGTCCACAGTGATTTTGGAGCCCAAGAAAATAAAATCCGTCACCGCTCCCACTTTTCCTCCTTCTATTTGACATGAAGTGATGGGATCAGATGCCATGAGCTCAATTTTTTCAAGGTTGAGTCTCAAGTCAGCTTTTTCACTCTCCTCTTTCACCTTCATCAAGAGGCTCTTTAGGTCCTCTTCACTTTCTGCCATAAGGGTGGTGTCATCTGCATATCTGAGGTTATTGATATTTCTCCCAGCAATCTTAACTCCAGCTTGTGCTTCATCCAGCCTGGCATTTCTCATGATGTACTCTGCACAGAAGTTAAATAAGCAGGGTGACAATATACAGCCTTGATGTACTCCTTTCCCAATTTTGAACCAGTCAGTTGTCCCATGTAAACTTCTAACTGATGCTTCTTGACCTCCATATAAGTGTCTCAGGAGATAGGTGAAGTGGTCTGGTATTCCTATCTCTTGAAGAATTTTGTACAACTTGTTGTGATCCACACAAAGGCTTTAGCGTAGTCAATGAAGCAGAAGTAAATGTTTTTCTAGTAACTCCACTGCTTTCTCCATGATCCAGTGAATGTTGGCAACTTGATCTCTGGTTCCCCTGACTTTTCTAAATCCAGCTTATACACCTGGAAGTTCTAAGTTCACATACTGCTGAAGCCTAGCTTGAAGGATTTTGAGCATAACCCTACTAGCGTGTGAAATGAGTGCAACTGTGTAGTAGTGTGAACATTCTTTGGCATTGCCCTTCTTTGGATTTGGAATGAAAACTGACCTTTTCCAGTCCTGTGGCCACTGTTGAGTTTTCCAAATTTGCTGGCATATTGAATGCAGCACTTTAATAGCATCACCTTTTAGGATTTGAACTAGCTCAACTGCAATTCCATCACCTGCACCAGCTTTATTTGTAGTGATGCTTCCTAAGGCCCACTTACCTTCACACTCCAGGATGTCTGGCCGTAGGTGAGTGATCACACCATTGTGATTCCCTGGGTCATTAAGACCTTTTTTGGATAGTTCTTCTGTGTACTTTTGCCACCTCTTCTTAATCTCTTCGGCCTCTATTAGGTCCTTACGTACTCTGTTCTTTACTGGGCCCACCTTTGCATGAAATGTCCCCGTGGTATCTCTAATTTTCTTGAGGAGGTCTCTGGTCTTTCCCATTCTGTTGTTTCCCTCTGCTTCCTTACAGTGTTCCTTTAAGAAGGCTTTCTTATCTCTCCTCGCTGTTCAGTTCGATGTATCTTGCCCTTTTTCCCCTTGAAACTTCTTTTCTCAGCTATTGGAAAGGCCTCCTCAGACACCACTTTGCCTTCTTGCATTTCTTTTTCTTTGGGGTGGTTTTGGTCACAACCTTCTGTACAATGTTAGGAACCTCCCTCCATAGTTCTTCAGGCACTTCAACGACCAAATCTAATCCCTTGGACCTATCTGTCACTTCTACTGTTCCCTGGTGGCGCAGATGGTAAAGCATCTGCCTGCAGTTCAGGAGACCTGATTCGACCCCTGGGTTGGGAAGATCCCCTCGAGAAGGAGATGGCGACCCACTCCAGTATTCTTGCCCGGAAAATCCCATGATCAGAGGGTCCTGAGAGGTTATAGTCCACGGGGTCACAAAGAGCTGGACGTGACTAAGCAACTTCACTTTCACCTTCACTGTATAATCATAAGGGATCTGAGTTTGGTCGTGCCTGAATGGCCTGGTGGTTTTGTCTACTTTCTTCAATTTAAGCCTGAATTTTGCAGTAAGGAGTTCATGGTCTGAGCCACAGTAGCTCTCAGTCTTGTTTTTGCTGACTGTATAGAGTTTCTTCATCTTCAGCTGCAAAGAATATAATCAGTCTGATTTTGGTGATCATTCGGTGATGTCCGTGTGTAGAGCTGTCTTTTGTGTTGTTGGAAGTGGGTGTTTGCTATGATCAGTGTGTTCTTTTAGCAAAACTCTGTTAGCCTTTGCCCTGCTTCATTTTGTACTCCCAGGCCAAAGTTGCCTGTTCCTCCAGGTATCTCTTGACTTCGTATTTTTGCATTCCAGTCTCCTATGATGAAAAGGACATCGTTTTTGGTGCTAGTTCTAGAATGTCTTGTAGGTCTTCATAGACCTGGTCAACTTCACTTTCTTCAGCCTCAGTGGTTGGGGCACAGACTTGGATTACTGTGATATTGAATGGTTTGCTTGGAAATGAACTGAGATCATTCTGTCATTTTTGAGACTGCACCCAAATAATGCATTTCAGGCCCTTTTGTTGACTATGAGGGCTACTCCATTTCTTCTAAGGAAGAGATTCTTGCCCATAGTAGTAGATATAATGGTCATCTGAATTAAATTCACCCATTCCCATCCATTTTAGCTCACTGATTCCTAAGATGTCAATCTTCATGCTTGCCATTTCCTTCTTGACCTTGTCCAATTTACCTTGATTCATGGATCTAACATTCCAGGTTCCTAGACAGTATTATTTTTCACAGTACTGGCCTTTACTTTCACCACCAGACACATCCACAACTGAGTGCAGTTTCCTCTTTGGCCCCGCTGCTTCATTCTTACTGGAGCTATTAGTGATCGCCCTCCTCCCCTCCCTGGTGGCTCAGACAGTAACAAATCCGCCTGCAATGCAACAGACCCAAGTTCGACCCCTGGGTTGGGAAGATCCCCTGGAGAAGGAAATGGCAACCCACTCCAGTATTCTGGCCTGGAGAATTCCATGGACAGAGGAGCCTGGTGAGCTACAGACCTGGGGTCACAAAGAGTCAGACACAAGTGAGCAGCTAACATGCACACACACTTTCCCATCGGCACACTGGGCCGCTTTTGACCTGGGGGCTCAGCTCCCAGCGTCACCCTCTCGCTTTTCACACTATTCGGGGGACCTCACGGCAAGAGTACTAGAGGGGTTTGCCACTCGGTCTCACGGAAGATGGCATTTTGTCAGAGCTCTTCACTATGTCCCGTCTGCCTTGGGTGGCCCTGCATGGACCATATGGTTCACAGTTTCTCTTATGCGAGCCCTTTGCCAGGACAGGGCGTGACCCGTGAAAGGGAACATTCTAAGTAGTACTGCCATAAACACCAGAGCAGCTTGATCTCCGGGCACATTCTGAACTCCTGTCTTGAGATAGAGTCCCAGGATTGGGATTGCTAGGGCAAAAGTCACTAGCATTTAAAAATTTTCTTGTGCTTGTTTAAAGACCAGCTGGGAAGCAGAGATTTTGACAGGTTTTGCTTTGTTTTTTCATCTAATCTCTCATTTTATCTTTACAACTCAAAGGAGGCCAAGCCTAGAGGCAGCATCAGGAACATCATCCCACTTTGGATTTGAAGCTAAACGATCAGCTGCAGACCAGAAAGCAAATAACGAAAAGTAAAGATAATTACTGGATGTCTGCTTCTGAGGGGGCAAGGGTGGGTCCCGTACAGAAGGCCATCAGTCCTGAAGCCAGCCGCTGAGAGAGGCACGCTCATTACAGAAATCCTACAGCAGAGCCAGGGAGCTGTGGGCAGCCTGAGGACTAAATGGGCTGCAATTCTGAAGACGGGAGAATGGTCCATGTGGGCAGATAGCTCACAACCGTCTCGTTCCCCGGGGGACACCTGTCAGCCAGTCTGGGCACCAGGCCGAGGCCTGGGCTTGCCCCAGCGGCTGAGGAGACGAGGAATCAGCCACACTCTGCACAGTCCTGGGAGCATAAGGGCCAAACAAAAGACTTCAGGGGCCTCAAACCCATCACTGGCCGCCCACCAGCCCCACTCCAAAGCATTTGCAGAATCGTGTCGCTGTATTTGGGAGGAGGCTGACCAGCAAGCTCTCAGGCGAATCTCTGAAGAGGCCAGTCCCCAACGAGGGAGGCCCCTCCTGCCCCAGGTCACGGCCACTCCAGCCGCAGGATCCGCCTTCCTCCAGCCCTATAACTGCCGGATGGTCTGCTCCTAGGTGGCCCTAATCGGACCAGCTCTCACACAGGTAACAACTGCAACTTCTGGACACAGAGAGGACTGTCGGACAGCCCCGGAGAGCAGCCAGAACCAGGCAGACGCCATAGGGGACCGACCCGGGGTAGAGGGGACAGCTGGGGGTCCGGGTTCAGAGGGCAGCCCCGTCCGGGCCCAGCAAGGTGGCTGGAGGCACGCTGCACACGAGGGCTTACTGCCGGGAAGAACCAGAGGACAGAGTTCCCGCAGCAGCTAGAAAGAGAGGACACGTCCCAGAAAGGAGAGAGAGCCACAGACAGGGGGCCCAGGCCACTCCCTGATAAACTCGTCTCAAGCCTCCGGCTGGGCTGTGAGCTGAGCTTACACAGGACCCGCTCCAAGGAGCTCAGCCACACAACGGAGCTTCCCGCCAACCCCCACAGAGGAGGCAGCGGGGCGGTCTGGGTGCTCAACCCCAGGAGAAAACAAACCAAAAGTTAATAATCGTAAAGAGAACACAACAGAATCCAGAGTCCCTGCACCGCGTCATTCACACCCTTCGGGGTGGGGAGGCGGACGTAAGACCAATACTTGGACACAAGCACCACAGTGCCGCTGAGACTCCAGAAGAAGCGCTGACGGAAGCCGGGCGAGGAGGGGACGGATCACTAAGGTGCTGAAAGCCACGGAGACAGCCAATCTAGATCCCGCTCCTGGGACTTCCCTGGCAGTCACCAGGTGAGCCTCCACGCTCCCAGGGCAGGGGCATGGGTTCAGTTGATCCCTGGTCAGGGAATGAAGACCCCATATGCCTCCCAGCCACAAAATAAATAAAGTAAAATTCTGTGCCCTTCAAAAATATCCTTCCGAGATGAAGATGAAATCAGGACTTCGGAGAAACACAGACTAAAACAACCCGTCTTTGTCAGATCTGCACTGAAATGAATATTAAAGGAAATTTATTTAGGCAGAAGGAAAATGGTCTCAGATGTCAACACAAAAATGTAGAAAGAAAGAATGATACCCAAAAGGATGACGTGTGTAGGCAGATTGAAATGAATATAGACTGCAGAACACTCATTTACAGAGTTTAAAAATAAGTCAAGGACCTCCCCGGTGGCCCAGTGCTTAAGGCTCCATGCTTCCACTACAGGGGGTGTGGGTTTGATCCCTGGTCAGGGAACTAGGTCTCATGCGCTGCAGAGCATGGCCAGAAAAAAATAAGATAAAAATATAAATAAAGCTATATGCAAAATGACCGTAACTATAACGGTGGGGGATGTTTGCAGTACATGGGCAGCAAATCGCCAGAGACTTTTGTCCAGAATATATAAATATATAAAGAACAGCTACAAATCAACAAGTGAAGAACAGAGGACTCCATAGAAAAATGAGCAAAAAGACCAGAACAGACACTTCACAGAAGAGAACAGTCAAGAGATCAGTAAACACATCAGAAGTGACCCAACCGCATTAATCATCATGGAAATGCAATTTAAAATCACAGCGGAAAAGCCCAATCCCAAAGAACGGTCAACATGATAAAGAGGAAAACGTCCAGTTACGAGCAAGGACGTATAGTAAGGGGCTTCCCAGGTGGCGCAGCGGTAGAGAATCCGCCTGGCAATGCAGGAAGAGACGCGAGAGATGAAGGCTTGATCCCGGGATCGGTAAGATCCCCTGCAGGAGGAAATGGCAGCCCACGCCCGTATTCCTGCCTGGAGAACTCCATGGACAGAGGAGCCCGACGGGTTACAGTCCCCGGGGTCTCGAAAGAGTCAGACACGACCGAGCACCTAAGGGCAGACTCTGCAGTAAGCGGGTCCCGCGGTCACCGGCGGCGGTACAAGCTGGGGAGGCCCCTTAGGGAACGTGCACCTGCACAGACGCTGAGCTTTAGCCGACAGAAGGGCGCGGGCAGAAACCGCGCACGTGACTGTGGAGGGCAGGAGGCATCCGAGGCAAAGGCCGGAGCCCCTGGAGTGCCGATCAGCAGGGAATCGGTGCGGGCGGGTGGGTGCAGGGTCCGGTGCAGCGCAAACAACCCAGGCCAGTAACGCCTGTTTCCTGGGCGGGGAGCTGACGGGAGAAGAGCGCGGGCGCCGCGAGGGCAACTGGGATGGTCCCCTGCTGTGCACGCGGTTATAGGGAGAGTCCGGGGTGCACGGAAAGGCGCGGAGCTCCGCGGACCTCGGGGCACTTTCCTGCGTGTGCGTGAGGCATCGCCGAGAGCGCGGGGAAGGGGGCGGAGCCTTGGGGCGCCGCCCATCGTGTTCCCAGGGGCCCCATACGCCCGAATCGCTGTCAGTCACGCGCGTGCCTGAACACAGGGACGCCCGGTCAGTCCTTTTCGCCCGTTTTCCCGTGGCCCGTCTATCCTTTTCTTGCTGACTTGCAGACGTTCTTGGCACATTCATATACTCTGGACATGAGTATTCTGCGGTTTGCTGCGCACGCACTGCAAATATCCCCTACCTTTGATGTTACGCATGGAGTTATCTCTTTAAATAATGACCCCCGTTTTAAAAAATGACGATGGAAAACGCAGCGCTTCTAGGAACCAGTCTCTTTTGTTAAAATATTTATCTGAAAGTCAGCAAGTCCTTCCACTTAAATCCAGATGAAGCTCAGCGTTTTATTTTAAAGCACTAAAGCTTTAGCCCAAGTTGGTTTTCAGTTATCTCCAACCTTCATTCCACAAATTTGTGAAGCAAGGTGTCTGGGATAGGACTGAGCAATGGAATGATGGTTACCTCTAACTGACACGGTCTCAAGTGATTCTTCCACAAACTTTCTTTTCTGTGGTTTTTGCATTAATTTATATTTTAATAACAAGCATTTTTCAAAATGATGAACTTGTGCTTTTGTGCTCCTGGTCTGGACGTCCTCAGCTGAGTCACCCTGAGGAAGCTTCTACCCTTCCTGAGCCTTGGTGTTTACAACTTTAAAATGTAGATCATGATATTCCCACATTCATAGATTTGTTTTAAGGATTTCATTAGATCAGTTTTCAAAGGAGGAGGGCTTCCCCAGTGACTCACTGGTAAAGAACCCACAAGCCAATGCAGGACGTGGGTTCCACCCCTGGATGGAGAAGATTCCCAGAAGGAAATGGCAACCCACTCCAGTATTCTTGCCTGGGAAATCCCACGGACAGAGCAGCCTGGCAGGCTACAGTCCATGGGGTCGCAAAGGGTCGGACTTGACTGAGTGTAACAATTTTCAGAGAGGAGAAGCCTGTCCTGCACAGTAGCTGTAGCTGTTGGCTGCCTGGCATGAACTGGTAATAAAGTAACAAAAAGACTGGGCCCCTCCCAAAAGGAGATTATAATCCAGCAGCAAGAAGTGAGGGCAAACACCCAAGCCCGGCCCAGTAAACCACCTGCTGCCCAGGCTGCCAGCAGCACGAAGGGCAGAGAAAGCAGGGCCAGGAAGGAATGCGGGGCACAGGCAGGGGCCAGCACAGCCTCCTGAAGCACGGAGCACTCAGTGCAGGAAGGCAGGGATTCCTGGACCCAAACTCTCCCAGCCCGAGAGGTGGGGGGATCAGGCCGCAGAACCTGGGGAGGGCCCACTGGAGGGCCCATCCGAGGAAGTCACCAACACCCCCAGAGACTCCCGTGTGGAAATGGGTGCCCTGGACCTGTGCTCTGGCGCACGGGTGGCTTAATGAGAGACCCGAGCTTACCTCAGAGCTGCCGGCAGAGACGCTGCTGGGAGGAGGGCACCAAGGTGCAGCCAAGGGGTGGTGGGACTGATGGCTTACAGCTTCTGTGCAGAGGGGAGCGTTCGTCCCCTCAAGGAGCTTTGCCCCAACTCTCAGGGGCAGGAGGAGTCGCGTTCCCACCTGGGACGCTGATGCATCGGTCATCCTGCGTCATGCCACCAGCTCAAAGAGCTCCTCCGGCTGGGGCTGCTAGATCACACGCAGACCACCTGGTTAAGTCTGGATTTCAGATAGGCGACAAATAAGTATCAGTATAAGTATATCCCACGCAGTATTTGGGACATACTTATATCAGATATTGCGTGTTTACATCAAATATGCAGGTATGCGTATAAACACTGCATACGTACTTACAGTAAAGTACTCGTTGTTTACCTGAAATTCAAATTGAACTGAGGGTCCTGTGTTTCCCATTACTTCAGCTGGCAACCCTACCCGAGGGTGATGCTATGCCTTTGTTCACCTGGTATAACCAATGTTAACCTCATGCCCAGCACATGGCGAGCTTTCAGTAAATGTCAGGCAGATGGATGGATCCATAAGTAGATGATGAGTGGATAGGCGGATGAATGGACGGACTGACAGACAGGTGATGGATGGGTAGATGAACAGGTGAGGGGATGGGTGGACAGAAGAAAAGATGAATGGATAGATACACGCATGGGTGATGAATGAACGGATAGATGATGATATACGCATGGACAGATGGACAGATGGATGGGTGCTGGATTCTAGAAGGGCTTTACCAGTAATCCGTCTTAAGCACCTCATGGCAGCGCCGGAGAGCAAAGGAAGCGTCTGCTGATGGGACAGCTCTAATGCACCTCCCTGTCGCTGAGGCCTCCTAGTCAGATTCTATATGTATAAATGGGAAGCCTCTGTCACGCCCCAGAACCCTGGTGTGCCAGGGCACAAACTGGACGTTCCTGACATGGGGAGGGGCAACAGGACTTGCCAGCAGGCTTCACAGCCCTGCTGGGGTCCCTGACTTCCCAACCTCGACCATCACACAAATGACCTCTCAACTCCCAAGACCACCAAGCTGCTCCCAGACTGCCAACCACCCTCATGGCCAAGCCCAAGCCCACCAGTGTCACCCAGCAGCCCTTCTGAGGCCTCCTCAGTCCTGGGGTCCAGAGGGATACACCTCTCCCACCCAGGGGTCAGGAGCCAGGGGCGCAGCACCTTCCCAGAGAGAGCCACCTCCGCCGGCAGGAGGGGCCCCGTGGCAGGCGCACCTTGCCAGCTCGCTCTCCCTCCGCTCCTTTGCAGAGCAGGCCCTGCTGAACCCGGGCCTCGAAGAAAAGGCCTCCCATTCGCAGCACCCCATCTCCCACCCCCTTGGTGCCTCAACACAGACTGTCAAGGGCGGGTGTGGGGCCCAGGCTGTCCGGAGAGTCCAACCCCAGGATTCTTCCTCCGAGGAATCCAGGCGAGGAGCTGCAGGCAAGACAGCGCTGGTGGGGTGGGGCTGAGCCTGGGGATGGAGAGGCCCTCCTGACCCCGCCCACCCCCACCATGACTCCTGTCCATCAATTCCCATCAATTCCACCTTCTCTTCTAACCCAGGCACCCAAAAGGCTCTTGACTATTTCTGCGTCCCTGGACAAGAACCACACATGGTCCCCGGGTCCCTCAGCTGCCTTGAGGGTCCAGAGCGCCAGTTCTGCCTTCTAGTGGCTTTCCCAAGTCAGGCACAACAAGGATTGCCCTGACCGTCCTCTGCCTGGCCAGTCCCCTGAAGCCCAGAGACGTGAGTGTATTCAGGAAGGCCCCCTACCTGTGCTTGCTCAAGGAGGCGCATGGCCCAGGGTGGGCTGAAGCTCAGCCCCTAGTTGCCAGCACCTGTACAAGGTCCATCGGACAGAAGGGCCACTGCTGAACCTGTGCCTCATTCCCGTGCCTTGGAACCCACTAGCCCAGCCCAGCTCCCAGTTTTGCAGCTGGGAGAGCCCTGCAGAGAGACGGGGGCTCTGGGAGCCCCTTCCCTTCCTGCGCCTCAGTTGCTGCCCCCACCCCCACTGCCCCATACATAACATGACATAACAGGGAATTTGCCATAATTCCAGAAGGGTGGGAAAGCAGTGCAGCCTAATGGAGGGGACAGAGTGGGGTGGGGGAGTGGGCAGCCATAAAGGGTGTCCCCTCCACCCCCGACCCGGGCCCAGGGAAGGGTCTGATGCAGAAGCCAGAGGGGGCTTCAGGGTCTCCCCACTCATAGGCTGGTGGTCTCAGGGATGAGCTGCATGGGAGGTTGGGGGCTGCTCAGAGGCTCTGAGCTGAGGTTTCCCAGCCTGGGGGCAGAGGCTATCGGTCACAGCTGGGGGCAGGGCATGCCTGTGCTGGGCTGGACTCAGGAGAGCCCTGCAGGCTCTGGGGTCCCTGGACCGAGCTGAGGGGGTCCCTGAAAAGTCCCGGGCTGGAGCCCCTAGTGTGGCCTGGGTTTGCTGGCTGAGTATCAGACGCCCCTCCGTGCTGGCTTGTGGGGCCCCTCGCGGGGCTGAGGCAGAGCGACATTGGAAAGAGCCCGCAGCGTCCCCAGGGCCAGGCAGGGAAGAAGGGCCCGAGGCCCTTCCCCCTTCTCTTCCCGAGGAGACAGCTGGCGGTGGGAGCGGCCTCCCCCGTTTTCCGGAGCATGACTCAGATGCAGCTGCCTTCTCAGCCCCACACAGCGGCCTGCCCTCCCTCACCCTCCCCAAGCAGGGGACCAGCGCTCCCAGGGCCCCC
Organism: Capra hircus; assembly: GCF_001704415.2. Lineage (NCBI taxonomy): Eukaryota > Metazoa > Chordata > Mammalia > Artiodactyla > Bovidae > Capra > Capra hircus. Next base: position 68,383,699 of record NC_030828.1, read on the forward strand.
CAGCTCCACCTGGGGCACGTAGGGCAGAGGAGCTGGGAAACTCCCGCCCAGACCCCCACCCCAGGCCTGGGCAGGGGGAGGGGGAGGCTGCCTGTCCCCGGTCTGCACTGACCCTGCGGAGCCCTCTCCCGCCCCCTGTTGGTACCACCTCTCCAAGCCCAGGTAGTAGGGAGACCGGCGCGTTCTGGCCCCCCAGGTGTCCGCAGTCGGGGAGGGGTGGGGTGGAGATGGGGCAGCGAAGGGATGGGACCAGGCGCCCGGCAAGGCAAGGCGCGGTTTTCCCGGGGCGGGGCTGAGGGGAAGGGGCGGGGGCTGCAGGAGGATGGGCGGGGCTGAGGGGAAGGGGCGGGGCTGAGGGAAAGGGGCGGGGGCTGAGGGAAAGGGGCGGGGGCTGCGGGAGGGTGGGCGGGGCCTGCGGGAGGGGGCGGGGCTGAGGGAGCCGGGGGTGGAGGACTAGAGAAGTCTCCAGAGGCAGCAGGTGTGACTGGCAGGGGTCCATGGAGAACGGCGCTGCCACCCCCGTGGAAAGCGGACAGTCCGGCCTCCTCCCAGGATAATGTGGGCCAGAGGCGCTCAGGTCACCCGTAACTTCGCCGCCCGCCACGCCCTGCCCCTGGAAGCCTCCAAGAGCACTCTTGAGGGGAGCCTGGAACCTCTGGACCACCGCTAGGAGCCCTGCCAGCCGACCCCTCCTCCCCCGCCTGGCCTGGACGCGGGCGCACGCATGTACACACGCATGCTTACACGCGTGCACACCCTGAAAACAGAATTCTGTCGTTGGAAGGCCTCTTCCTGGAGCTCTGCCTTCACCCCGCCCCTCCAGTCCTAGCTGATAGTGGGCCACGAGGAGGTCAGCTCACCCTGCCCAGAGCAGCAGACCTGGCCCCAGAGGGGACCACGCGGTTCCCTCCTCCGAACGTCCCCACTTGTCCCCCATCTGCACTTGTGCCCAGGACCCAGGCCCGTCCAGCCAGGTAAGGCCTCCCATGAGAGGGCTCGGCACCTGACCTGAGGGTCACCTCCCAACCAGGAACGCTAACACTCACGTGTCCTGCTGGGTCCCTGGGCCTTCCTGCACCCCAAGGGCCCCCTGAGACCTGTGCCAGAGGCCTGCCTCTGCCCGCTGGGTATCTCCAGCACGGTCCTGCGGTCCCTCCCAGACCTCCCTGACTGGGCTGGTTCCAGCTCCAGCCTCAACTTCTGCATCTGTAGGTTGAGGACAACCAGAGCTCCCCCCTCGGTCCCAACCCAGCCTCTGGGAGGAAGTGGGTGGGGTGAGAGTGTGAAGGGGTGCGGGGGGGGGACAGGGGTGCACAGGGGGGCCTGGTCCTCCCCAGGGTGGGAGATGCCCACCCAAGGCGGAGCTGGTGCTGGCAGGAGGACCCGGGCTATGGGCTCCAAGCCTGGCCACGGTGCCTGCTCTCTGTGGCCACGAGCGCACCCTTAGCATCAAGGACCCCATCGGCCAACAGGTGGCAGCTGCCTCAGAGCCACACGAAGGTGAAGGAGGCGAGTCTCCGCCGGTGCCTGTGTCCAGCGCTCAGGGCCCTTCCAGCCAGGGCTGGCCTCCTGGCCTCATCTGCCCGTTGGATGCCTGCTTCACTTTCTGGGGCCCCGGGCGCTGGCCCACATCCATCAGTGAGGTGAACCACGAAGCCAGGCTACACTGAGCCATCCAGAGACAGCCAGAGAGACACGGAGCTCTTGGGGTCCCAGCCCGGTGTGTCTCCCTCACTCTGATGGTTTTAAGCCCAGGACCCGTGGGAGAGCCAGCCACCCCAAGGGGCCTTTATCTAGGCAGTCAGGGGCTGAACGGGGCCTGAGGCCCCAAAGGAAGGCAGCACTATGATCAAAACAGGTTCTCGAGCGTCCCCAGCCTTTGTAAATTGCCAGCTGTTCCCACAGGCCAAGCTGACTTCATCACCATCGAACGCCAGGGGGCCTGGCCGCCTTCACTGCTGGACACTTGAGTTTGCCCCCTCACCCTTATCCCAGTCTTCCCAACGCCAGGCGGTACGCCTTCTCCCCCCGTAGAGTGAAAGCTGAGCTCCCAGCACTCTCCCACATGTGTACGCCTGTCTAACCCCCACCAGATCGCCTATTACAGCCTCGCCTGGGATCTTTCATGCGGGCAGTCAGGGCCCCCCACCCCATCCCTGCTCAAATGTTGAGAAATGGAATATTTCCTGCCATATCTGCAAACAAAGGGTGACGCAGTCACCAGGGTCTGCAGCCCCCTACTGTGAGCTCATGAGCTCTGGGGAAACTCCGAAAAGAAAACCCAGGAACCTCGCCCCAGACCGCTGAGGTGCAGATCAAAGGAGCGGTTGCAGTGAGCCCAGACTCTTTCATGTTCCCATACACAGTAAAGCACTAAATTCTTTAACCTGGATTATATGGGTTTCTTTAATTAACAATCACCTTTTGACATTCAGACTGTCTACCCTCTGTTGCAAAGGTAACCTGGCTCCTCCCCTCACCCCCTCAGAGCAGTTCACTCAGGGTCACTTGAAATGTTGCCTCTCAGGCTTGAAGTCCTAAAGATTCCCACCAAATAAGACGTAGCTCTCGACTCTCAGGCTGGGAAGAATCTTCCAGCCAACAGCCCCTTCGAACCCCTCCTGCTCCCACGTCTTCTCACCCTGCATGGTCTCCGCCCTGACTCTGATCTCCACCAGGCAGCGTGGGCTGTGGTGTGAAGCGAGATCTTGATTCCCTGTCCAGGAATTGAACCTGGGAACCCTGGATGAACACCAGGGATCACAGCCACCAGACCAGCAAGGGCTAGAGGCTAGAAGCTATTTTTCCCTGGATCTTTGTTGCCAGTTAAAAAAAAAAATGCATTTATCACAGAGGCAGAAACTGTAAATGCAGGCACAAAGTTTATTAGTAGAGGCAAGGCACAACAATACATGGAAGAGCACACAGAGGAAACGGTTGCGATGGGACGGCAGCAAGGCCGAGGCGCACACCCAGACAGAAAGGGTGTGGGCACCCGCCGGGAGGAAGGGTGCCGCGAAGAGGCGGTTAGGCCATTTATTTAGGTCAGTTCTTCTGGGTCTTTGCTTACCCTGAGCAAACTCTCTGATTTCTTTTTCCACACCTGACCTACCCCGGGACCCTCCCCTGGGTGGGACCCTCACCTCAACCAAGATGTCTCTTGAAGTCTCGAAGGGAAGGCTTCTGGGAAGAGCAAGACTCACTATGACCTGGCATTATTCCTTGACTTTTGGCCCACAAGGAAGCTTTCTGCACATGTGTGGTGTTTCCCTTGCCCCAAAAAGGGGGGAGCGGAGACCCCTTAACTCTTCACTCAGACAGGGTCTTGCCGCTCTTTGTCCCTGACTTGACAGTCACCTTGACTATTGCTGCGACTATCACCTTAAGGTGTTTACAAGAGACAAAGACCGCCTGTTAACCCAGCTTCTGTTTTGACTTCTATTTTGGAGGCCAAACAAGAGGTTGATTGTAAATTCCTCAACTGGAGCCCACCTATCTCTGGTCTCAGGAAATGCTCACAGCTTTAAGTATCCAGCCTGAAGCCCACTTTTTTGTGTCCATGAAATGCAAACAGGAGCCAGTAGTAAATGTCTAGCCTGGAGCCCACCTACCCCTGCCTCAGGGCTCCCTCTTGCCCGCCTGGCCTGTCTGAAGGCACTGTCCCTGCCCCAGTGAAGCTGCCTAGCACCGCCTCCCCTGGACTTGAGCCAGGGCGCCCACTCACACCTCAGGACACTGCTAGAGGCACAAATGGGAAGGGGGCCTCTCAGAGGACCACCCCCCGCAGCGGGGATGTCACTGCTCTCCCCCTCAACGGGGTCGGGGGGCCCAGCTCTGAGCAGCCAAGGCCAGGCAGCTTGTCAGCCGCAAAAACCGGATCTGGGCCTGGGCCGTCTGGCTGCACGGCTCCTGGACCAGACCACTGGACACCACCACCCACCGTCTGCAGCAGTGTGCCTGGCTGCCAGCAGGCCGGGACAGGCCCGGCGCTGTGGAATTCGGCCCATGGGAGGCACACCCTGGCTGCACGGGGCCCAGCCCGCAGGCCCTGCAGGCCCCCAGCCCACATGGAGCCTGCCCATCCGCCACTCCCCTCCACCCTCAGCTGCTCTTCCAGATGATGCGGGCCTGAGTCAGCGGCTGCAGGAGGACATGGCCACTTCTCTGCCAACACGAGGTGGGGGGTGCGGGGGGGAACCAGAAAGGCCCCGGCCCTGTTAGCTCCGGTCAGCAGGGACCCTGGCCAGGGCTGAACTAACCACACTGCTGCCCGTTCCCAGAGCCCTGCGTCCGTCTTCTGAGGAAAGCTTACACACACACACACACACACACACACACACACACACACACACACACAGCCCACCCTGGGGCGAGCTGCGGCTGGAGGGGCTACAGCCCAGCCCTGGAGGAGGAACCAGCGGCAGTGAGGCGGGGTCTTTCTGGGCCGGCCAGTCCACAGCCAGCTGCCTGCCCGTCGCCCAGCACCTCCCGCCAGGCCCGGGAGCAAATGAACACACAGAGCTGTGCCTTGCGGGGCGCAGGCCTGGGGAGGGGGGCACCGGGTGGTGGGGACCCACAGATGGGAAGAAACAGCACGAGGGTCAGAGCTCCCCGGAAGCTAAAGCAGGGAGGGGGGCGTCTTGCTGCTGCCCTCCCCCCATATAGCCTGGTGAATCTGGGTCTTAAGCGTTCAGGGTTCAATAAATAAATTGATACAATTTAAAATGCAAAAAGTTAAAAAAAGAACATCCCTTGACCATCAAGGGAAAGACCGTGGCTGTCCCTCGCCTTTGCAGAGCCAGATGTGGTTCCGGCTGCCTCCCACACCTCCTCCCTCCCGGTGTGGTCTAGAGAGGGTTGGGGTAAGACTCGGGGTAGGTAGGACTCACTGTAAGAGTGCCGGGCTTAGGGCCTGGCTTAGCACCCAGCACCCTGCGCACAGCAAGGTTCCCGCCCCCGCCCACGGATCCTCCCACCCCAGGGCGCTCAAGCAGCAGTCGGCTGTCCCTGAGCGCTGCGAGCCGCGGTGCTCGGTCCCGGTTCTGGCGCCGCTCGTCAAGTTAGAGCTTGATTTCTAGTTAACCTCAAAAGCGTGGCCAAGGTAATCAGAAACTGATGGATGAAAGGAAACGGCGTGCCACCCGGGTGGCCACAGAGAGGAGGGCTGGGCGCAGAGCTCAAGGGGGATGGCGGGCGCGCAGGCACGGAGAGCCTGGCAGGTTCGGAGCTGCACACGCAGTGGGGCCCCACAGAGGCAGAGCGCGAGGGGCTGGGGGTGGGGAGGCGGCTGGAGCTCACTCCTACCTCCCACCCCGACATCCTGGTCACTCCGGGCTGCTGGCACGCTGAGCCACAGCCACTCCCCGACTGGAGCTCACAGTCCAGCGGGGGAGCCCGATGGCTGCCCCACAGGACTGGTCACGGAAGGCTGAGGTCCACGGTTCCTGGGAGAGGGGAGCACAGTGATCCTTCCAGGGTGGGGAGGATTGGAGTCAGAGAATCCCCGCAGAGGGGTCCTGGTGGGGGAGTTCCCTGGGAGGTGGGGGAGGGCAGGCAGGAGTGGGAAAGCCAGCAGAGTCTTAGACCAGGCACTGAGCGGTAGGAGAGGTGCCTGCGGAGGCTCATGCTTGGGTTTGGGGTTATTTTTAACCCTTAAACCTCCCCACTGTTCTGGAGGAATAAAAGGAGAGTTCTGCTGGGGTCAGGAAGAGGCTGAGCAAGGGAGTGGGCCAGGAGGGGCAGGAGACCCCACGGGGGTGGGCCAAGGAGGGGCAGGAGACCCCAAGGGGGTGGGCCAGGAGGGGCAGGAGACCCCAAGGGGGTGGGCCAGGAGGGGCAGGAGACCCCAAGGGGGTGAGCCAGGAGGGGCGGGGGCAGAGATGTGTCCCGGGGCCTTCAGGGAGCAGAGCACCTCCAGGGGGCAGAGGGGCCACAGGAGCCCCTTCCTCCGCCCACTCACCCCCAACCCCCCCGCATGAGATCTATAAACTCTTCCTGCACGGGAAAGCTCAGATGCCAGCGGATTCTTCTCCACGGAGGAGAGGCTCAGAGCCTAATTCAAGGATGGCTGGGAGCCAAATGGAGACAGCTATTCTGGGCCGAGCAGGGGGCTGCAGCGGGGCGGGGCCTGGACGCTGGAGGCGCGAGGGGTGGCTGCTGCGAGGCAGGCCAGCTGGGATTAGAGACCCGTGAGGCCCAGGCTTGGCCCTGAATCTCTGGAAAAGACAGCCCAGCAGCCAAAGCCAGCAGCAAGGGCTGCGGGTCTGGTCTGCAGTGTCAGCCGCTCAGCCGTGCCCGACTCTTTGCAACCCCATGGACTGCAGCCCACCAGGCTCCTCTGTCCCTGGGATTCTCCAGGCAAGAATGCTGGAGCAGGTTGCCATTTCCTTCTGGTCTGTAGAGTCACCACAAACACTGAACTATCGAGAACTGAGCCATCTCCTTGAGACAGCCCAGAGTCAGGGTCCTCAGACCACGTGGCTGAAATAGCAGCCCATCAATACATGACCTTGTTCTGTGTTCCTTACTGTTCAAAGACACCGCATTTGGTACATATTGTATTACTGGTTCAGGAGCCCTGAACCCAAGGCTGCTGCTGCCAAGTGGTTTCAGTCATGTCTGACTCTGTGTGACCCCATAGATGGCAGCCCACCAGGCTCCGCTGCCCCTGGAATTCTCCAGGCAAGAACACTGGAGTGGGTTGCCATTTCCTTCTCCAATGCATGAAAGTGAAACGTGAAAGTGAAGTCGCTCAGTTGTGTCCGACTCTTCGCGACCCCATGGATAGCAGCCCACCAGGCTCCTCCGTCCATGGGATTTGCCAGGCAAGAGTACTGGAGTGGGGTGCCGTTGCCTTCTGCCCTGAAACTCACATGGACAGGAAACTCCTCAAACACACGTGTTTTCTCTGTGAAGCACACCCAGCCTTCCTGCACTTTTAGGGACACTGGGTGCATTTAGGGCTAGGCTAGGGCCACTTGAAATAGGACCGTCTCCCCCCAAAAGCACAAAACTGTGGAAGACTGAGTGCTAAACTGGCCGTGTTTGCAGCGTGAACAAGAAAGCCCAGAGTGGCTCCTTCTGACCTCAGCTGAGGACTCAGAAATTCTGCTGGTCTACACATGTCAGCAAATGATTGCGAGACAAGTATTGATTTTAGGGTTACAAATAGATTGTAGCGAGTAGGCAAGTTCCCAAATGCAGAATCAGCAAATGATGAAAATCTCCTGAGTGTGTGTGAGTGACCCTCAAAGGAAGAGGCTAGACGTCACTGACCTACCAGAGCCTCTGACTGATCACCCAGCCCACCGTCCCACTGGGGTCCCCCCTCCCCGCCCCAGACCAGGGGTGGGCCCCGGTCCATCCTCCTGCACGAGAGGACGTTCACCTCCTGCCGTGAGAGGGTGCTGAGGTTACAGCAGCCGGAGCTGCCAGGCTACAGAAGAAAGTGGCTGAGGCAGAGGTAGGGGCAGGAGCGGACCGAGGGCCAGAGCCCCAGCCACTGTCCCACCAGAGCTGACCTTTCTGGAGATGAGCAGAGTGGTCAGGCCCGGATCAGCAGGACCAGAGGCGGAGCAGCTGCCCGGGGTGCCACGGCCACTCTGTAGCAGGGCTGGGCCCCACCATTCTTGCTCACCAGGAAGACTTAGTCCTGGATGGATGAGTGGGTGGGTGTGTGGACAGATGGATGGATGGAAGGATGGATAAGTGGATGGGCGTAATGAGTGGATGACTGGGTGGCCGAACCGCAGATCCCCAGCCAATGCCAGGCTTCCCTCTTCAGCCTCTGAGAGGGAGGTTCAGGACTCAGCCAGCTCCCCGCGCCAGGTAGGTAAGAGCTGGGGGTCTGGGGCACGGGACACACCCCTGCTCAGCACTGGTCTCACAGCTGGGTCACCCTCCCCAGCCCAGCCTGAAGGCTGGAAGGTCACTTCCCACCATCCTCCCCTGCTCTCCTCTGTCCTCTGGATCCACAGACACACCCACTGACCACAACTGGCTACAGCCAGGCGCCAGGCTGGGAGACGGATGAGTCAGTGACTAGTGCCAACCGCCCCCCCCCACTCCCTCGGGAGGGTCCAACTGCTGGATCCCAGGGAGCAATGGAGAGACCGGAAACCCAGCTCAGGGGAGCTAGGAAAGCTTCTGGAGGTCGAGGAGAGGGCCAGGGCGCCGGGCGGGGGTGCCAGCCGGCCTTCCAGGCAGAAGCGCGTCGGCAGAGCTAGGACTCGCGCATTCCAAGAACGGCAGTCCCGGGGCAGGCAGCCGCCACACGCACAGGTCCGTGGCTGGACGGTGTCCAGGAGCCAGTGCACCCTCCTCAGTGGCTCACCTGGCACGCCCGGCACTCATTCCACACGGGCCTGTTGCCAGAAGCTGCTCCCACACCAGGGCCGAGCCAAGGAGACTCCAGGGGCTGAGGCCGCTGGACCGGCAGGGGCTGCATCCACCAGTCTCAGCCCTGCCCCTGCAGGGGCGCGTTGGACACCAAGGGGTGTGTGCTTGGCCCCAGGGAGAAGACGGAGCAAGGCTGTGAAGCCACCTAGACCCCGATCTGAAGGGTCTGCTCCCAGCCGCCTACCCTCTGTGAGCCCTCAACCCCCAGCCCCACTCCCCTAGCGTCCAAAGGCAGCAGGCCTCTGGGGAAATTTGATAAGCCAAAGCCGCCAGTGCAGGCGCTTCACCCACTGTGCTCACATCACCCAGTAACCTTTCGGCTGAACTGTCCATCTCTTTAACAGATGGGGAAACTAAAGCTCAGCAATCCAGGTCAGGCCCTGCCAGCGCAGGACCCTGCGGAGGGTGGTGTCTCCCCCACCAGGCCTGGGGCTGAAGGCACGCCTGCCCCTCCCCCATGGGCTGGCCTCCTGCTGGGCCATTAGGGCCTCTTGATGAAGTGGGCATCCCCCTTCGCCACCTCCCCCCCCCACCCCCCCCCCCACCCCGGCCTAGTCTGTAGGAGTGATGAGGCAGGACAGAAAGAGGGGGAGGCATTCAGGCCTGCTGCTTGCAGCCAGCAGCGTCCAGGCCCAGAGACCACTCAGACCGCATGTCTGCTGGGGACCAGGGACCAGGTCCCAGGCTGCCCCCCTGATGGGGACGCTCTGCATTCCAGAAGACCAAGCCCCATGAGGGGACCCCAGGCGTCAGCTCGCGGGGTCATCTGGCCCTAGGGGGCTCCCACGCGGGGTTCAGCGAGCGCGGCCAGGGAGGCTGGTCCACTTGCCGCCAGGCTTTGACAGGAAGACTCAGTGGGTGAGCCGGTTACCTGGCGCGCTGCCAGGGCGAGGTGGACCTGCAGGAGGTTTGTGGGAGGGGGCGGAGCAGCGGAGCCCAGGGAGAGGGGCGGACAGAGAGGGCTGAGGCCGGGGGATCCACTTCCAGAGCTTTCCCGGGACCCCCACTCCCCGCTCCGTGTGTCCCAACCCCCAGCGCCACCCCCGCCCGGCAGGAGAGAAACTGGGAGGCCCGGGAACAGACCGAGCCTGGCGGAGGTGGCGCGGGTATTTGCGGGCTTGGGGAGAGTCCCTGGGCGCCCCGCCCCGGGGGTCAGCGGTGGGCGGGGCCTCTCTAGGAGCCCCCCCAGTAGACTCCGCCCCCGGCCCGCGCCCGCTCCCCACGTGGCCGCCAGCGGGAGGGGCTGGGCGGGGCTGGGCGGCGCCTCCTCTTCCTCCCGCGCGCCCCTCGGAGCCTGAGTCCCAGCCCAAACCCGAGCCGTGCGGAGCAGCAAGGTGGGCCGGCAGCCCGCGGCCCCCTCATCCGACCCGGACCAAACGCCGGCCCCATCCCCGCCCTCGGCCGCCGTCCCTATTTGGTAAGTCCGCGCCCTCTGGGTCGGCTGGGAGCCGCGGGGAAACTGAGTCGGGGCCGTGGGGCGCTTGCGGCTCGGGAGCGGAGTTGAGGTAGCGGCGTGTGCAGCCCGGGTGGCAGCCCGCAGCCCCGCGGCGCAGGGCAGCTGGGTCCCGGCTCCCCGGCGGGGATCCCGCGCCGCCCCGGCCCCGTAGGCTTCTGCCCCGCCCCAGACTGCCGGCCCCGGCGCGGAGACGCCGCCCGAGCGCGCGCTGCCCGCGAGCGGTGGGCCGAGGGCCGGCCGGGCCGCCGCCCTATCCAGTGCCGGCAGGTCTCCCCCGCCTTGCGGCTGCCACATCCTGACCATGAATCAGCCACAGTTGGGAAAATAAACTTCATTTTCGCGGCCGCCGCCCGGTGACACCGGGCACGCGGTGGCCTTCGGCCCCGTCTGAGCTGCTGGGTCTGTAGGTGCTGGGGAGCAGGTGGGCGCAGGCGTCCTGGGCACTCCTCAGGCAGGCCTTAGGGGATTTAGCCCCGGCCTTGCCCTCCGTTCTCCAGAGTAGGGCTGGCAGTCTAGCCCCTGCTCCTCCAGCCTCACCCTGGGACCCCTTACTGGGGAAGAACCTGGGGAGTGACCACAACCTCAGGAGGGAATCTGTGCTGCCCCCCACCCCCAGCTGTGCCCGCCTGACCCCTGAGGCCCCAGGCTGCCCCTCCCCAGCCGGACACACCAGGAGTCAGAGGCCCTGTGATGGCCAAGCCCTTGCCCCAGCCAGGAATCAGGAACAAGGCCAGAGGTCGGGCACACCCATGCAGGATCGGTAGTGGGAAGTCCCCTCCCCACCAGCCCTTCCCCCTTCTCCCTTTGGCAATGGGAACCGGCCAGGACTCTGGCCTTCTAGGGCCTCAGTTTCCCTATCTTTACCCACAGAGTGGGGACAGTGGCTCAGGCCTGGACCTCCTATGTCGCCCAGCAGTGGAGGAGTTGGGGACCTGGAGCAAAGCCCTAGACTCCCTGGCATGGCTGCCCAGGGCAGGGGAGGGGGCAGGGGGGTGGCGTGCATGCTGCGGCCCTCCTGCAGCCGCTGCCAGGGCCTTCGGTCCCAGTCTGGAGTCTGAGACCTCACACCATTCCCACCCACCCCTTTCCAGCCCAGCATCAACTTTCTGCTCAAAGCCCAGTTGGTACCGTCAGCCCCTTCCGACCACTGCCCAGGTCCACCCTCCCAGGAGCTGCCAGCGCCCAGCTTGGAGCTGACAGGTCATCAGGGCAGGTGCGGGTGGAGGCGGAGCTGGTGTGAACCCAGGTGACCGGTGGGGTTGCCCTCCCGTGACCAACTCAGGTGGCCAGTCCCCCGAAGGCTCTGCTCCTTCGTGCCAGAGAGTTAACCACCAGGTGAGGCCCCCACTGCGTGGAGGTGCTGACGGGCTGTCGGAGCTAATTGCATACACCTCCCCCTTAAACCGGGCCGGGAAGCTATGCCCTGAATAGACTCCGTTTGCCTTTCATCAAAGTGCAGTTGTCTCCTGGGTTGGAGAAGTGAACTGGTTCGTGAAGGTGGTGGGAGGGAGGGATGGATCCTGGGCAGTGAGAGGGGCATGGCCCTGTGTGCAGGCATGACTAGCTGGCCTGGCCTGGACCCGGGCAGCAGTGTGCCCAGAGGTGGGCTTGAGCCCCTGGTTTGTGAGGGTGGCCAGAGGGGAAACCCAGAGGTGAAGTCCCCGCCACCGCCTGAGGGTCTGTGGGCCGAATGAGTGGAGGAGAGTAGTCGGTGAGCTGGCCTGAACGTCCCCACCTGCTCTGACTGCCACGCCCCCGGGGGAGGGTTGGTTGTGTTTCACGGAAGAGGAGACGGAGACGGGGTCTTTGGTTGATGGGATCAGTGCCCGCCGTCCTGGAAAGAGGTGCCAATAAAGCCCCTCCTGTGTGCACCAGCCTCTACAGGGGCTGCGGTGTTCACCACGCTGGGCATGGGGGAAGCACTGCCCCGAGCGGGAGAGAAGTAGGCAGCCGGGGGATCCAGCACCTGGAGGCCGGGCTGTCCCCCTGCCCCTCGTCACCCCCGCAGTCCCCCAGGAACAGCAGGCACGTGCGTGCAGCCGCCTCAGGGTCCCGCCAGCGATGCTCTGGGAGCTGGGGGAGCTTCGTCCTGGCTGAGCAGCGCCCCCTGCCCCTGGGCCTGCAGTGGAGGGCAGGTGCTGGCCCACCCTCGGGGCACCCCCTTGTGTGACTCCAGAGCCCAGCAGCCCTTGCAGGCAGATGGCGGCGCTGGACTCCGGGAGCCGCAGTGGACCCTCCTAGGAGTAGGGGAGGGGGCAGGCACGGGTGGAGGGCCCCCCCTGAGCTGTCTGAGGGCTGAGGGCGAGGGCGAGGCCACTTTCCTGCAGCCCCCGTCCTCCCCACCCCTCCTTCACCCCCACTCTTTCCAGCTGCAGTTCCTGAGGGCCTCGCTCAGGCATCCCCCTGCTCATGGGCTAGTCCTGAACCCTCCAGCACCCGACTTGGCGAGCTGAGTCCCCATCAGAGCACCCTGGGGCCTGATGGGGACGGAGGCTGAACTGGGGGACCACCTGCTCCCACAGGCTGTGCCTGGACCCACCTGACAGGGAAGGCAGACCCCCGGGAGGGGCTGTGCGCCCTCCTTAGATGGGAGGCCAGCCTGGAAACACGCTTGGGGAGGTGCAGGAGAGCGCGATTTGCACCGCTTCTGCAGACGGTGCCACTGAGCCCTAGCATCTCAGGTGCGCGCTGTGCGCTGTGGGTCGGGGAGGCGGAGAGGGCCGTCCCACTCTGGCCGCATGAACAGCCCTGGATGGTGCTTTCCCGGGGCTCCTCGGAGTCCGCACTGGGCTGCTGTGGGCAGAGGCCAGCCCAGCCCCTCGCCCCGCAGACAGTGGTGGCCCCGCCACCACACCCACGTACACACGCCCTCCCAGCAGACCCCGCTGCTGGGGCAGGCACTGCTCCATTCCTGAGCTTGGCCTTGATCCTTGCCGTTACCAGTGGGTCTGGGCGTGGATACCAGCATGGGCCCTGCCCAGCTGGGTGAGGGGGCCTCAGTCTCTCCGTCTGGCCTGGTGCTGGGTCGTCTGGGACCCTGGGATGCGGCCTCAGTGTGGAGCATGCCTCCCTTCACCCATGCGCCTGTACCAGCGTCCCCGTTTCTGCTCACGCACAGCTCTGCACGGCCGCCCGCGCAGGAGCCAGGAAGCAGACATCTGCTCTTTCCCTGGCCCCCGGGGCGGGGGGCGGCGGGGGGCGCTGGCCATCCACCTTTCCTGCCTGGCTCTGCCGCTCCACGTGCACGAGTGTAAATGGCCTGAGAGCACCAGCCCGGGGCGCCCAGACCAGCTGCTGCCCCCTTTGGGGATACCCATGCCCCCCACCCAGCCCCTGTGCTTCTGGGCTGTTCCCCGGGGGCAGGACCAGGCCGTCCAGATGGCGGCGGCAGTGATGGAGGCACGGCCAGGACCTGGGCAGTCATCTCTGAGAGGAGAGGGGGAGCTGGCCAGGCGGGCCCGGCCCTGTGCAGGCGGCAGTGGCTTAGCCAACCCAGGTCCCTGGACAGCATCCTGGCCATTTTACAGATGTGAAAACCAAGTCCAGGCTGGGCCTGGCCCTTGGTGCCTGGCAAAGAGCAGCGTGCAGCATCTCATGCCCAACACTCAGGATCCTGCTCGCCCGGTCCGGTCGGGCTGCTGGCACCGCCACGTGGGTTGGGAGGCTCAGGAGTGCTGAGTGGGGCCCTGGAAGGCGGTGACCCTCCTGCTCAGCGTCGCTCGGTGAGCCGGCCAAGGAGGCGGCAGTGGGCAGGGGCCCGTGCTTTCTGGCAGTGGTGGGCCTGCTTTGCAGCTGGCATCCACGGATCTGTTGGCAGATTGGAGGGCGGGGGTGGCATCAACCTGCTTGTCCCTGGGTGAAGACAGGAGTCAGGGCCAGAGGTGCTGAGGTCCGTGCCCGGGGGACGTGGCTGGTCCGCAGCAGAGCCTGGTCTCAGCTGGAACCTGGGCTGTCCCCTGCCCCCGGCCCTGGCCACAGCCCCTGGCGGTGCCAGGCTCTGCAGGCTGGGCCCTCCCCCCTCCCCAGTCTGCTGCTTTGTTCTCCCTCCTCTGGGCAGGCAGCCTGGACCGGGCACACAGGGCAGGCGGGCTGGGGCCAGGGGGACCCCTGGGGCAGGCAGTGGGTGGCCTGCAACCCTGAGACTCCCAGACAGGCACACGGTGGTCTGTGGCTGAAGCTGGCCTATCCCCTCCTTTACCCAACTCTGCGCTCCTCCCTGAGTGGCCTTTCCTGCAGGGTGCAGGGGCCAGGGGAGGGACCCTACGCTTGCTGCCCTGAGCTGTGTCTGCTCTTCCGGGAGAGAACCCGGGCAGAGCGGGTGCTGGTGGCGAGCCCCGGGTCTGCCTGTGGCTCAGCAGAGCCTGCAGGTGGACGCTGTGGCCAGACACCTTACCCCTCGGGGCGCCACCAAGTTCCTCACCCTCTAACCGCAGGCCTGCACACATCACCTCCCTCGAGTGCTGCCGCTGACTCGGCGATAGGGGGTGGCAGTGGTGGCCACTGTCCCCGTCGGCCCCCAAGCCGCTCCCCGCCCCAAGCCGCTCCCCGCCCTTCCAGCCTCGGGCCCCCGGAAGCTCGATCAGAACCCGAGACTGGCAGGGGGGCCAGGCCTCTCCCTGTCAGCCCGGCTTGTGCACCTGGAGTGCTGAGCCCAGAGAGGAGGTGACAGCGGAAGGCGAGGACAGACGTGGCCCCTGTGCGCCCGCGGGCCAGGTGGAAGCGAAAGCTGGGCTTCCTGGTGCGGGTGCCTCCGCCCTTCCTGTTCTCTCCCTGCACCCAAACCCGAGCCGGCTCATCCTGGGGGAGGGGGACTCCCAGATCCCCTCAAGCCCATCCCCCAAAACCCAACACCCGCAGTGCCCAGCGCAGGGTGGGCCCTCCTCCCAGTGCGCCCAGCACAGGGGCAGCACCACCCACCGCCTCCAGTGGCAGGTGTTCCCTGTCGAATCAGTCCCCTACCAGGGGCGCCCTGTGGGGCCCCCGCCAACTCCTGCTCCTAATGAGGACAGTGGGGTCCAGAGAGGTCTGTGTCTATCACCACCCAACCTGACCCAGGTCCTGGGGCACCAGGGACCGAGCCCCAGCCTGGCTCCCCCGACTGCTGGTGCAGCCCGCCTGGGCCCCGATCCTTCTCCACTCACAGCGCAGGAGACCCGGCTCCTGGCTCTGCCCTTTCACCCCTGGTGACCGAGCTGGGGACAGACCCGCTCGGAGCCCAGTTCTCCCTGTGAGATGCCACTGGCCCCCTTCTGTCACTGTGCTTGCAGGCTCCCTTTCTCATGGTGAAATGACCATATTCCCCCTGGATGCAGCCTCTCTAGTGTCTGGCGTGTGTCCTGTGTGACACACCCCATTTCATGTGGTTGGAATCCCACACAGTGCAACCGGCCTCCTGGTGGTCGTCTCTGTTTCGTAGTTCGGCGCTGCCCTGGATGTCTTGGTGCCCACCCGCCTCCCCGGCCCCTCTCTCCTGCTGCTGGGTGCCATAGTGGCCAGCCAGCCTCCTCACATGCAGTCAGGCTTGGGAGGCAGAGGCCTCGCACCCCATCCTGGAGACGTAGGTGGCAGTGGGCAGGAGGGTTGTGTGGACAGGAGATGGACCAGGGAACCATGGGACCCTGCATGCCTGAGGCCCTGTGGACTGCGCCCAAGCACGGGTGGGCGGTGGGCGGACACTCAGTTACCTCCCCGAGGCCCCCTGTCTGCAAGACCCCCTACCTGGGATGAGCCCAAAGCAGGTGACCCACACAGGTCAGTCAAGATCCCCAGAGGGCTCGGGGCCTGGTGCATGACAGAGACGCCGAGATTCTGGAAAGGAGGGAGACAGGAAGTCACGGCAGGGCAGCCTCAGCTCCCCCTCCCAGCGGGAAGGGCCTGGGCTGCCCCTGAGCTCCAGGGAGCTGCCAGGAATGTAATCCAAGAGTTGCCAGGCAGTGGAAAAATTTTGGTTTTCTGGGAGCTAAAAATATTGTGTGGCAGCCCCTGCCTCCCAGTTCCGGAACCCCGCTCCTGCCGGCTTACCGCCCACCCCGGGGAGACGAGCTCACTCTGTGCGCCCCGCCCCCAGCCTTGCTGGCTCTGGGCCCAGAAGCACCCCAGCTCAGTGCTGATGCCAGCAGGGCTGCCCCAAGCTGTCTCCCCAGCTGCCAGCAACCGTTCCCCGTCACAGGTGCCTTCCTTAGCCCTAGTCCCCACCCCAGCCCCACACCCCTCACCTTGCACCCCTCACCAACAGGGACTGCGGAACAGAAAACCTCAGCCACTTCCACAAGGTGAGAGGCTCAGTGCCGTGGCTGGGCTGCCTGCCCACCAGGCTGCTCAAAGCTCAGTGGGCCCTGGACCCTTCCAGGGCCTCCTAGCCGCAGCTTAGTGTGTGTCCAGGATACAGCCCAGTGTCTGCCCGGCTCAGCTTCTCCATCTGCAGGGGCTGGTCTCGGGGCTCTGGGAGGCCAACTTTGACCCTGCCCCCTGCTACACACACACAGTTTGATTATTGTAGGCAGAGGTAGTGGCTTCCTGTAGGTCTGCACCACTGCCCAGGTATGAGGGCACCCAGGTGGAGGGGCCAGCATCACCATGCCAGGCTGGCCATGTGCAGGAGAGCCAGATGGGTGTCTGAGGAGGTGGCACCTGTGTGGGCTGGGTGATGCCAGTGAGCAGGACACCCAGATCAGTGAGTGGACCCTGGGAAAGCTCAGAGGGAGACCCTATCTTCCAGAGTCCCAGTCGGAAGGGGAAGGCATGACCCCTTCCCAGAGGACACCCCACGTTAACGGAAGAAGAAAGATGAACGCTAAGGATCTATGGTCAACGTCCCACTAATGTCAGAGCCTCGGGGGCTTCCCCTGCAAAGGGCCCTTCCCTTTGTCCGCTGTAGTTTCGGTACGGGGTGTGGTGGTCTGCTTGGAGGACAGAAGAGGTCCTGAAGCACCCGACGTTTCAGATGCTCGAGGTACAGGGTCTGGCCTGAGCCTCTTGAACTTGGACCCTGGGAGCCCCAGACTTTCTCAGCCTGCGGTGCTGATTCCAAATTCCTGCGCAGGCCCAGCCCTTGGCGGGCTGGCCACGCCCCTCGCCTGAGGGAGCCCTGAGCGCCGGGAACACAGTCCTGAGCTCGCGCCCCCGCCCCGAGCAGAGCCGCGGCTCCGCCCCTTGGCCCCGCCCCATCCAGGCCGCGGCTCCGCCCCTCGGGTTCCTGCCACGAACAGAGCTGGGCCCGAGGCCCCGCCCCTCGGGTCCTGTCCCTCGGAGCCCTGGTGTCTGCGCCCGGCCTGGCTGCAGGGTGGGCGCTCAGTCTGTGGACATGGCAGGCCGGGGCTGAGAGCCTGGCATCCACGGACTGAATGACCACAGCCGTGAGGGCCCTGCGCGCTCGCCCGGTGCCCGCCAGGCCCGGTTTCAGTATGAAAACCCGCTGCAGCCCGGCTTCCGGCTCGCTGCCTCCCACGCAGGGTCCCTGCGTTGTCCCCAAGGGCCGTCGCCCACAGCCTGCGCTCCTGAGAGCCGTAAACGTTGGTTCCCTCCTTGAGTCCCTCCAGTGTTCCCTGCAGAGATGCTCAGTCACCACCCAGAAGGGAACAGGCAAAGCTGTTTATTCGGAATTGCAGCAGCCAGGGAATCACCGCCGTGTGGTTACTATATACATAGAACGCTACCTACACACCCTTGACTATATAACACGTATTACTATGTTAAACTATTTTCTGTGTATAGAAAGCTGCTTTACAGGATGGGGCTTCCCGGGTCCTGATGGGGGCTGCACGGCTGAGGAGATGAGGGCCCCCATGCAGTGGCTGGGCGATGTCCTGTCCTGTCCAGCTTTCTCTGCTTGGTCCTCAGTGGGAAGCGAGGACAAAGCCCAGGAAGCTGTGGGTTACTGATGGAGCCTGGGCCGTGGGGGGATGTCCCAGGGCCTTCGGAGGGCTTCCGGGGCTGTCGCTAGAGATTGCAGTCTGACATCCTGCAGGTCTGGCCCACAGGGAGTGGGCTGCGTCCTGGGCTGCTTCCTGTGGGGGTGCTGGTGGTTCTGGTCTGGTGGCTGCCCCTGTGGGTCAGAGTCTGTATATGGTCTGGCTGAGCTCCATTATATATTCACTCTTTATCCTGAAAAGTGGTGGGAATGTTTCTAGGAAGATATCCTTGTCCTAGGGCCTGACCAGGTGGACCCTGGACGAGGCTGGCAGCCTGGTAGGCATCACAGAGGGAGAAAAGTCACCCACCTCAGCCTCTGGGTCCCTAGCTGAGCTTGCTCTCCCAGCTGGATGCCCTGTGCTCACTGGACTGTGTGGGCTGTGGCCAGTGGAGCCCCTTGCACCCTCTCTGACTGGCTCAGTGCGTGGGGGGGTGGTGGCGGACTACCAGGGCAGCTTGGCTGCAGGACATAGGGCCTAGTATCAGGCAGACAGGTGGGCAGACCGGGCTGGTCACCAGCTGGGCTTCCCCTCCCCTCAGACCCAGGGGCTCCCCTGTGGGGGGTCTTTTGGGGCAGTGAGCCTGTGGCCCCGGGAATTAGGGGTGTGTGGGGAATCCTGGGCAGCTCTGGTGACCCGGTGGCCTCTGGGAGCTTGTTTCTCCGCGTCAGGGGACCCCTGGGGCTCTTGGCTGGAGACACACTTGGAGGCCAGAGCGTTGGTCTGGGAGAGTTCTGCTGGGTCCGCCCAGCCTGTGCCAGGCAGCCGGGGCCTCGGGCCAGGGGAGGCGGGGGCAGGAAGGGAGGGTCAGCTCTGGGTGCTCCTTAAGCAGCGGCACCCACGGCCGGTGGCAGTGTGTGCGGAGGTCTGTCTGTCCGTCCGCCGGGCTCTTCACAGTGCTGGTGGGAGTGCCCCTCCCCCACACCGCGAGGCTGCCTGGGAGGGGCAGCTGGGCACGTCGGTGGGCAGCAGCGATGAGAAGCCAGGGGAGTGTGGGGGGCAGCCCCAGGCAGGGCCCAGCCTGGGTGGGCAGAGGCAGCCGGAAGGTCCTGCGTATCTGGGTGAGTACCTGGGGGCCTGGAGGGTGGGTTAAACCTTGCATTCGTGGGGCGAGCCGGGTCCAGTACCGGGCCCAGGCCACAGGGGCCCCTGGGGACACCCCGCATGCCCCCACCCCCCCCCGCAGCTGCTGCAGCAGCCTGACCTGGGGCTCGGCCAGTGTCTGCTGAGAGGGCCGGAGCTGGGGGTACAGTGGTCAGGGGCCCCCCGCCCTGCCCCAGCCAGTCTGCCTCCTAGGAGGACCCAGGGGTCCTGCAGGGCAGGGGGGAGGATGAGGGATGGGGGGGCCCCTGCAGACAGAGGAGGGGCTGCTGAACTGCCAGGAGGCCCCCAGGGGGGTGGGGGGAGGCTCCGGAAACTCAGGTGTTTCCAAAATCTTGGCTCCCTGTCCACCAATGCCTAATAGAAGAAACATGGAAACAGAGTTTGGTGGAGAGAAACGGGCGGCTTTACCATTTGCCAGGCAAGAGGGAGACCGGAGGCTAGTGCCCCAGGAGCGCCGCCCCCCTCGGGAGAGGGAGAGGCTTCGTGACCTCATGAAGGGCTTGCCTTTTTTTCTTCTTTTCCCTTTCTTTTGCAAAGTTTCAAAGTGGTCACAGCTGACATTGGGCAACTCAGCTGACATCACCAAGTCTGGTGTCCCTGAAGTTTTCGACTCCTGATCTTTTTGAAATGTAGAATGCTACAAGCGTGGGGCTTCCCTGGTGGGTCAGTGATAAAGAACACACCTGCCAAGGCAGGAGACCAGGGTTCAATTCCTGGGTCAGGAAGATCCCTTGGAGAAGGAAATGGCAACCCACTCCAGTATTCTTGCCTGGAGAATTCCATGGACAGAGGAGCATGGCGGGCTACAGTCCATGGGCTGCAGAGAGTCACACACGACTGAGCGACTAAAGCAACAACAGTGAGAGGGGAGGGGGAGGTAATGCCCGATACAGAGCAGCTGGCGCGAAGCCAGAGAGATCAGCTCTGCTGAGGACAAGCCCACCTGCGAGCGCTTTATGCTAGTGGCAACAGGTAAAGAATAGCTGAGACTTTCAAACTCTTAGGCCTGTTTACGCTCTTTTCCCAGCCTGTTCATTGTTTCCTTACTTTCCTTCTCTATCAGGAAAGTCTCATTTCTATTTAAGAAAAGCCTCACGTCTATTTTTGCTGCGGCAGATTCCTCACTGCTAGCTCATCCCTCCGTATCAATGGAGGAAGGGAAACAGGCGTCATTCACGCGGAACTGAGGGCAGAACTTCAGTTCTGCTCTCATTTGACACACACCAGCTTCCCGGCCCAGGGGCCCGTCTGTCTCCTAATTCACGGGGGCGGACACCCAAGACCCTCACCCAGGTTGGGGGGAGGGCCTCCAGGAGTGAACGGCGAGTGCTGGGGACCCCAAGCCCTGCCCAGCATGGGCACCTGGGCCATTGCCCCTCAGCCTGTCTCACGCATGGCCCCGGCTGGCCCCCGGGGTCTCCTCCGTAACTGGCCAGAGCCAGCAGCCTTTAGGGTGATGCCACAGTGGGCGCCAGCCTCTCAAGGGCCCCAGGCCACCTTCTGGGGGCCAGCCTCACTCTGCCATTTCCATCTCTGGGACTCTGGGCACGTGCGTGACCCTGCTTCCCTGGGTGCCACCTCCATTTCCCTCCTGCGAAGTGGGGGGTGTACTGTGACCCCCCTCCGGGTGGTGGGAGATCAGGGGTCAGGGTGGGCAGAGCCAGCATGAGGCCCCCCGGCATGCGGCGCAGTGGTGTCACCGTGCCCTGCCCCTTGAGCCTCCAGCCCAGGAGCTCCACGCTGCCCCGCTCACATGCTAAGTACAAGACCATACATGGTCACAGAAGAGCCTGGGCTACCTCTGACCCTCTAGGCCAGTCCCAGGGCTCGGGTTGGGGCCCACATCACAGCCCTGGGCCCCAGGAGAGGGACCCAACCAGCTCTCGTGCTGATGCAGAGAGACTCCCCTCCATCGCCACTCTTCTGGTCTGAGAGTGGAGTGTTTGGGAATGTCCTGACCTGGGCCACCCCCCGCCCTCTGGGGGATGTTCTCTGGGCAGCCATCAGACTGCCTGTAGCTGAATCCAGGTCAGTGTCCGAGAGCCCCGGGCCTGGGGGACGCTGGTCCCTGCCCCCTGCACACTGACTGACAAAGTGAAGCCCACAGAAGCTGGGGCCTGGCAGGGCTGCTCCCCAAAGGTCCCTGGTTGTGCCTGGAATCGAGTGGGCCTTGCACGTGACCCTGGAGCCAGCCACATTCCTGGTGCCGTGGGCAGTCTGGAAATGCCCAGGGTGTGGAATTGTCCCCGCCCACCTATCATCCCCATCTGAGCCTGTCCACTGGGCAGGGGAGCACCCTGGGGTCCAGGTGAAGGAGCCCCAGACACACTATTTCTGCTGCCTGAGCACCACTGGGCCAGTGGCCTTCCTGCCAATGAGGCCTCCTAGGGTCTTAGTGCCTACCGTGAGGGGAGGGGTGCGGCCTCCTTGGTTGCTATGACGACCGAGACAGGGGTGGGTGTAAGAGGCGCTTGGCACAGGGGACGCCTGTGGGGAGCGGGAGGCCTGGCGGGATGAGGGATTGCCAGCACAGCGGGTCCCCCGGGCATCAGCAGGCGAGTCCTCTGTCGGGAGGTGGAGACACGGAGCAAGGGACACCGCCTGCCCCCGCCTCGCTGGGCCGCGGGTGCCCTGTAGGCCCCGGGCTCACAGCCGTCTCCTCCCGCCCGCAGTTGAGCAAGATGTCGGTGAAGGAGGGCGCGCAGCGCAAGTGGGCGGCGCTGAAGGAGAAGCTGGGGCCGCAGGACTCGGACCCCACGGAGGCCAACCTGGAGAGCGCCGAGCCCGAGCTCTGCATCCGGCTGCTGCAGGTGCCCTCCGTGGTCAACTACTCGGGGCTGCGCAAGCGGCTGGAGGGCAGCGACGGCGGCTGGATGGTGCAGTTCCTGGAGCAGAGCGGCCTGGACCTGCTCCTGGAGGCCCTGGCGCGCCTGTCGGGCCGCGGCGTGGCTCGCATCGCCGACGCGCTGCTGCAGCTCACGTGCGTCAGCTGCGTGCGCGCCGTAATGAACTCCCAGGAGGGTATCCGGTACATTCTCAGCAACCAGGCCTACGTGCGCCAGCTCTCCCTGGGTGAGGCCCGGGCACGCGCGCAGGGTGGGAGGGGCGGGCCGCCCACTCTGAAGCCGGGACACTGCAGCGTGATCCTCCGCCAGCTGCACCTGGTCACCCGCTCTGCTCTGTGACTTCCCCTGCGTTTCCGCCCAGCCCGGTGCTAGTCCAGGCTCTGCCCCAGCCTGAGGTTTCTCTGGCCTTGAGGGCCCGGTCCACACCGTGGCAGTCGGAGTCGACTGGATCAGAAACATGTCCCTCTGAGGGGGCCCCCTCCACTCCGCCTGGTTTCCAGCTCCTCGGCTCTGGGCCACCCGCTGGCATCACTCTCCACCCCACCCCCGCCTCTGCACTGGCCTCCCGGGGGCGCCTCCTCCCCGCTCAGGCTGTGGTGCCCATGTGTGCCTGCCGAGTCCTGCTCACCCTCTGAGCTCTGGCCCACTCACCTATTTTAGGGAGTCTCCCCAGGCTGTGGCTAGACGTAGTCCCCAACCTGGGGGAGACCCCAGGTGGCCCTTGGTGGACAGTGGTCACTGCATGCTCTGCCTGCCAGGCTGTGCTGCCCCCACTGATGCATGGGGCTCCAGGGCAGGCAGGGCCCAGGTGGGCGAGTGAACCAGAAACCACCCGGCTCAGGCCCAGCCATTGCCGTCTGCAGAGTCCTTAGTGCCTTAGTCTTAGCAGGGTCAGCCAGGAGACACCCCCAGAGCTTCCCCAGCTCCAGGAGTGTGGTGGAAGGCAGGGGCCACGGGGACAAGGCGGCTTCGTGGGCTGTGAGTCGCAAACACGGTTGCTCTAAGTTTGGAGAAAACATGGGCTCAGTGCTGGGAGCAGTGCCAGTGTGGGCCTTGGGCCCAGAGCCTGCAACTTAGACCTGAGGGCTGTCGGGAGTAGAACCCCAGTGACTGGGGCCATGCCTGCCTCCACACCCCTTCCGGGGGTCCTGGGGGCAGCCAGCATGTCCAGAGACCAGTGCCTGATGTGGGCGGTGGGCCCTGGTCTCTGTCAGCCCTGCAGGTTGGCAGCTGCAGGGTGGGAGCCTGGGCCCGGCGGCGGATGCAGGCATGGGGAGGGCAGGACCCAGAGGAGGGGGCCCCGAGCCCCTCTGAGAGGCCCCTACCTCTGGCAGCTCTGGACACGTCCAACGTGGATGGTCAAGAAGCAGGTGTTTGAGCTGCTGGCCGCCCTGTGCATCTACTCGCCCGAGGGCCACGCCCTGACCCTGGACGCCTTGGACCATTACAAGGTGAGCCACATGTGGTGGAGGCCGGGCCGGAGCCTGGGGGCACGCTGACCCCTGCCCGCCCCCCCCACCCCGCAGACAGTGTGTGGCCAGCAGTACCGCTTCAGCGTCATCATGAGCGAGCTCTCGGACAGCGACAACGTGCCCTACGTGGCCACCCTGCTCAGCGTGGTCAACGCCATCATCCTCGGCCCCGAGGACGTCCGCGCCCGCGCCCAGCTGCGCAGCGAGTTCATCGGTAACCTTGACCTCTGCGCCGGGCCCTGGCCACCCGGCCCGCGCTGCCCGCTTCGGGACGATGCCCCTCGCCCCTCTCCAGGGCCCTGGGGCGGGCTCTGCTTGGGCCTGGGAAGCCTCCTGCCCTCCCGCTCCCTTCAGTGGACGCAGGGCCTCAGACCCCTGGACGGTAGCGCTGGAGGGATGCTGGTGCAAGGCTGCCGCGTGGAGGGAGGCAGGCCGGCTCGCTGACGTCCAGGCCTGGCCCTGCTGGCGTGACTGTTCCCCGGCACCACGTGTGTCCAATGAGGTCTTTCCAGAGCCCCATGCCTCCAGCGACCTGAGGGAGCAGGTTCCCCTCCTGCCCCACAAGCTGGGCACTGTGGGTGGTGGGAGTGAGTCCAGGGAAAGGGCGGAGGGGAAGGCGTCCCATGTGCCGGTAACTGCTTGCCCCTTCNCGGGGCACAGTCGCGAGTGTGGCCGTGCTCGTGGGGCAGGCTGGGCACGGCCCCTGCAGATGGGGAGGCTGGCCCGCACGTGCGGCTGTGCTCCGGGGGCCATGTTGTATGCCCCGCCCCTCCCCCCCCCCCGCCTGCCCCCAGCCCCGCCCCCGTCCTGGTGGAGACCCACTGCCCTCCCAACGTGGCCGCCTCACTCTGGGTTGAGATCCCGTGCGGAGCTTAGCTCTACAGCCAGGGTCTGCCTCCCAGAGACCGTCCGGTGGCCGGCGCCTGTGGGCCTGGTGGTTGCTCCTTGACTCTCACGCAGACATGCTCCTCGACCTCAGCGACCTGCTCCAGGTAGATGCAGCCCCCTCCCCCCAGCCCTGCTCAGGCCCCACCCGCCCCGGCTGGGAGGGTCCACAGGCGAAGGACGCGGAGGGCCTGGGTCTTGGTTTGGAAACTAGCAAACGGAATGGGTAGGGACAGTGGACACGGGGGTGGGGGCGTCCTAAGGGCTCGTAGAAGCACAGGAGAGGCCCAGGTGACCTTTGTCCAAGGCGAGGGACGTTCTTCAGAAAACAAGATGGACTCATACCGGTACATTTAAACAGTGTAACAGCTCATATTAATTTTAATACTTGCAGTCTGGAGAAACTTGCTTTCTAGTTTCCTCATTTCCAAATGACTGATGGTAATGGCACGACCACCAACAGGGATGCCGGTGTGGATGGGACGCTCATGGGGAGGGGCCACCTCCAGGCGGGGCCACTGCCGTCTGCGTGTGTCCTGGTTATGGCGCTGGGTGAGCGTGCGCTCAGTGGTGGGTCTCGCCACTGAGGACTTGGAAAGAAACTGACTTTCCCTAACTATGTCAGGGAAAGCAGATAGGACCGGTGTGAGGATGCACGCAAAGTACCCAGGGATCCCCCTCCCAAAGGAAGCTGGCCCAGGGCTGGGCCTTCAGCAGTCCCAGGGCGGGCAGGCAGAGCTGCACTGACCTCAGAGACTGCCTGTACGGACGCCATTTCTCAGCAGCCCTGCTGAGACCTTCTTGGGTCACCCTGGAAAGAATCCCAGGGACCTTGAAGATCCAGTTCTCCACGTACTGTGTGTGGTCAGGGCAAGTGCACGTGGCCAGGCTTCCTTCCGGGCTGTGCCTCAGGACAGCACTCCGGAAGTGCTTGGGCGCCGCCTGGTAGGTAGAGGGAGGCGTTCAGGTGCTTCCTGCTTCACACCTCAGGGAGCTGGGCAGTCAGGGCCGGGGTGGGAAGTGACAGAGCAGAGCTCCCCTCCCCAGGGCTGGGTCAGGGCCAGCGGGACCCTGTGCATGCAGGCTCCACCCACACAGACAGTTCGCACACCTCAGGGGGAGGGCGGGCCTTGGGCCTTTCGTCCTGGGCAGAACCCAGCCTGAGCACCAGAAGGGTGGGAGGTGACCTGGCAGTCACGAGCCCGGCCCTTCCAGAGTGTGAGGCCGGGACAGGCTCAGCATACTTGGGACATGTGTCTGCACTTAACTGTGGGTGTCGTGCGCACACGTCGAGGGAGGTCCTGCCCAGAGGGCTCCCACTGCCCAGAGCTGACTGCTTAGTGGATGTGCAGGAAGGCTCAGGACTCAGTCCATCCTCACTCTCACACGTGCCCAGGTGAGCACCTCACGGGCTGAGCTCACAGCTGACGGCCGCTGGCAGGAGCCGGGGGCAGCTGCTGTGCCCTGAGGATCCTGGGAGGAGGTCTCTCTGTCCCTCCCCCCCCTCCCATAGTGAGACGGACCTGGGGCCACCCACAGCCAGCTGCAGACTCGTGAGTGGCCCTCAGACAAAGCGTCAGTGTCATGATTTGTGAAGAGTGTTAACGGCAGTGAGCATCCCTGCCGAGGACTGCACGTTCTACAGGCGCGCCCTTTCACACCCGAGGTCTCCCACACTCTGCTCAGGGCCCTTCCTGTGGTACTCAGGCTGCCTCTGCTTGGGTCGCGGGGCCGGGTTGCAGGGCTGTGACGGGCGGGCAGCGTCAGGGACGTGCTGTGAGGAGCGTGGGGACGGATGCCGGCTGGTCAGCCCCGTCGCGGCCCAAGGGGAGGCGGTGGTCAGCAGGGCAGGGACCTGGCAGGACGCACCAACATGCTGGAGGCCAGCCCCGGCAGGGTGCCCTCAGGAGGCCCCCCTGGGAGCCACAGCCCTTTGGGTGGGGTCAGACGAGGGCAGAGAGTAGCTGCCAGTGGGGTGAGCAGGGGGGATCTGGCCCCGACTGGTGCCCACAGGGACCCCCATCGCCTGTCCTAAGGGGGCTCATTGCCCCATTCCAGGAGCCCCTGTGTGCCATCCGCGGGCCCTGTGACGGGAGGGCCGCTGGGCCCTCACTCGGCCACCTCACCACCATGCCTGGCGTCCTCCTGGGGGTGGCCAAGGGGCCCACAGGCCAGGCTTGATCGGGGCAGGGGGGCCCTCTAGGGAGTCAGAGCGGAGGGTCAGAGCCAGCACTCCGCAAGGCCTGGGTCCTGTGGGGGGCTGGAGTGGACAGGTGGAGACGGGGGCCTCTGTCCCCTTAAGCTGGGATGGTGAGATGCCCGGCGTGGGTCTCGGCAGGGCTTGGCCCTTGAGGGGTGAGCAGGCAGGGCACTCAGGTCTGCAGACCCACCACCGTGCCTGCACTGGCCCACAGGGACGCAACAAGGACGCCCTGGGAGTGGGTGGAGGGGCGGCCTGGGCCCCACTGTCCCGGCGCCTTGGGCTCTGGAGACTTCTGCTGAGTCAGCTGTCCTGCCGACAGCTTTCCTTCTCAGCAGTGTCAGCCGCCACTGAGACCATGAGCCCCTAAAGAACCACCTGGACGAGGGGTGGGGGCGCCCCAGCTGCCGTGGGGGCCAGCAGGGCCGCTCTCTGCTGATCGAGGAGCACACTGCTGCTGCTGAGGGCTGTCCTGAGTTGTATTTCTTCACGACAGGTGAACGTTTACGTGCTGGGCAAGACGTTCCTCCTCCTGGCAAGAGAGCTCTGCATCAACGCGCCGGCCATAGGTACCGTGGGGCCCGTGGGGCGGGAGGGCAGCACGCAGGACGAGGACCTGCAGGGGGGCCACTGGCGCCTGGAAGCCGCCTCCCGTGAAAGCAGAATGCCGCAGTCAGTCCCCAGCAGGTGCTAGCGGGACCCCGGTAACAAGGGTCTTGTGGACGGCAAGGCCCCTGCAGACGGAGCCAGCCTTTCCGTCAGGGTGGGCCTCTACGGGAGCTTCACCACGGGGATCGCTTTTACTGTCGGCTGGAGGGACTGCTCCGCTGCCCACGGGCATCTAGAAGCACATTTTTTTGTACTAAGGAGGCAGCATGTGGAGCCGGGGGGGTGGACAGGGGCTGTAGTCCTGCCCGCCCCCCCCACAACAGGATGATCCCCGGGGCCGGGGGGCGAGGGCAGTGGGGGCAGAGGTGCGCTGGGTCGGGGTGTCCTCTGACAGGGCTGTGTCCTTGTGCTGAGGGACACGCGCATCCCTCTGGGGTCAAGCTGAGGTTTTCCAAGGACAAAGCAACCGGCCTGGAGTTTATGGCACGGGAGCACAGAGGCAAGAGGCCCGAGGGGCCTGCCTGAGCCCACAGGCTGCCCGAGAGCCTGAGGTGGCAGGTCTGCTCTTGGGGGCTGGAGCCCCGAGCCCTGCAGAGAGCCACCCCCACCTCGGAGCCAGACAGGACTTTGAACGGCGAGTGAGTTTGGAAGGTAGCACGACCTGATGCCTTTCTCCAGGGCAGTCTGGCTGCAGCCCAGAAAGCAAACTCTCCTGGGTGGAGGCCCGGCTGCCAGCGGAGGGCACCCCCTGGGTAGGTGGGTCCATGGGACTGCCTGCTGACCTGTTCGTGCCGTTAGGCCCATGAGATTCGCAGTCATTCACATGTGTGTGGCGCTCGTTTTGTTAAAACTTTATTATGAAAATCCACTTAAATAGGTAAACTACTTGAAGTGACTTTTCCCATTTTGGATTTGAAGGTAAGGTCTTAAGCTTAGAACCACTTAGAATAGAACCCAACAGGACAGGAGAGAGAGCAGAGCCCTGAAAGCAGGTGGGAGGCGACTCGGGGGGAACCTGGGGCCTGCCTTGCACCCCCAAACCCGCCCTCCCCCAGAGATGCACACCCCACTGTACGGGAGGTGCCCGTGAGGCCGGCCCTGCAGCCGTGGCTCAGGGAGCAAGGCTCTGGCTGGGGAGGGGAGCATCCCCGTCACACCCCAGGCCCCCGGCAGACCGCACACAGGAGACAGGCCGGCCGCAAGGGCGGCCCAGCCAGAGCAGAGCGCCCCCTGCCTCGCTGCACTCCCGGCCCCAGGCTGGCTGCAGAGACAGGGCCCGCCCCTCACCGCGCGGCCAGCCCCCGCGCCTCAGGCGTAGAAGATGAGCTCGGGGATCTGCCCGCCCTGGACGCCGGTCCCGTTGGTGCTGTCGGAGGAGCACTGGAACTGAAAGGCCACCTTCCCGCACTGCACCTCCGTCAGGCCCTCCTGCCCAAAGTAGCTGAGCTCGCTGCCGTCCAGGACGGCGCTGGCCGTGTAGAAGGCGTCCTGCTCCACCTGCACGGGGTGCTCAAACCAGACTGAGAAGGTGTTGCTGGAGCCGTCAGAGACAAACTTGGTCAAGTTCTGCGCCAGGACCACCCCCAGCCGCTTGAGTTCGATCTTCACGCTGTACTCAGCTTTCCCAGAGCTAGAGCCGTACAAGCCCAGCCCGGCGACAAAGACTCTCCTGTCCACAGCAAACTGGATGCTGTCGCAGCGCCCGCGATAGCGCCACTGGTTGCTGCGGTAGGCAGCGGACTGGAAGCGGTGGCACCTCTGGGGCGTGAGGCCCTTCCTCTTGGTCAGGGGGAACTCGAGGAGGGGCTTGTTGGCCGCCGTGTACCACAGGAAGATGTTGTGGGTCTCCTCCAGCGTCAGGATGTCTGACTGGGCAGCGCCGTTGGCAAACTCCTCCAGGGTCATGGTCGGAATCCGGACCAGGTAGAGGGCTGGCCCCAGCACGTGCCTCTTGTTGCGAGGGGTGACAGGCAGGCCCTGCCTCTTGCACTCGGCCTCCGCCCAGCTCAGGACGGCCTCGAAGACCACAGCCTCCTTGGTGTTGAGGGCCTCGCGCGTGACAATGATCTCCAGCGTCTGCCAGTCAATCTCACAGAAGCCTTCAGACCTCAGGGCCATCTCGGCCTGCGCGTCGATGACCTCCCAGCAGCGCTGGGTCAGCTCAGGCTCCTCGAACAGTCGGCTCTGTGACAGCAGGACACAGGCGTTTTTGGCTTCCAGACTCGTCTCCAGAAAGTTGACACAGGCTTTTGCTAAGGCGGGGACGATGTACTTCTTGGCAGCGTAGAGGGTGGCCAGCACCGTGTCAGCTTCCAGGTCAATCTCGTCGCTGTACATGTACCTAGGCAGGAGGAGGACCGAGTCATGGGCAGCACGGGGCACTCCAGGCACCGGGGCCCAGCAGAGGAGCCCATCCGTCCTCGGGGACTTTCAGGAAGCTCCAGGCAGCCGGCTGGAAGAACCAGACAGCAAGGAGCCGCCCCATCCTCCCACCCTCCGGAGGTAGACTTACTTCAGCAAGATCAGAAAAGCTGCAGGTTCCACGTCGGGAATGTGGATTTCTGACTTGACTTCTGCCAGGTCCCCGTAAAACATGGCATAGAAGACAGAGCTACCCACGGCCAAGACATACTGTGGACGAGAGAGGCGGAGCGCGGCCCTGAGCCCTGGGCCCTCCCCGCCCCCAGCGGCTGCCACACCCAGAAGAGGACCGTCCATCCTCGGGAGCCGGCCCGTCGCCTTTGGGAGCGCACAGGGCCCAACCTCTACCGACCTTGTGGGCAGGCACCCTCCGGGCCGCGCCCGGGGGCCCCACGACGAAGTGCACGTCGGCCATGAGCTCGTTGTTGAACATCAGCGCGTTCCTGCAAAGGGCAGAGGCACAGGACACTCGGGCTCGGGCCGCGCGGGCGGGGCGGGGCGGGTGCGCCCGGGCTCACCTCTCGCGCAGGGTCGGGTGGAAGGACTGCCAGTTGGGGCTCTCCGGGTTGTTGTTGTCGGGCGGCGGCGGCGCGGGCACGGGCGGCGGCGGCGCGGGCAGCGGGGCGCTGGGCCGGCCCTTCCTGCCCGCGGCGGCGGCGGCGGCGGCGGCATTGCTGTTGGCGATGTCCGTGGCGGTGGCGGCGGCCGCGGCCGCGGCGCTGGCGGGCGCGTACAGCTCCGCGGCCATCTTCGCGGGCAGGGCGGCCTCCGCGCGCGGGGGCGGCGCGCCGTGCGCCCTCGCGCCGCGCCGGGGCCTCGGGGGCGGCTCTGCGAGCACCAGGAGCGCGGTGAGGCACTGCGCCACTCGGCCGTGTAGGCAGGCCAGGGGCAGCAGCATGGGGCCGCGGCGGCCGCGCGCGCGCGGGGTGCCGGCCTGCGCGGGGCGGCGGGCCCTGCTTCCTCGGGCCGCCCCGCCCGCCGGCCGGAGTCTGGAACCCGCACAGCCGCGGCCACCGCGCGTCACGTCGCGCCACGGCCCCGCCCCGCGCGGCCGACGTGCCCGGGCCCCGCCCTTGCCCCGCCCCGCGCTGCCGACGTGCCCGGGGCCCCGCCCCTGTCCCGCCCCGCCCCGCGCGGCCGACGTGCCCGGGGCCCCGCCCCGCCCCGCGCGGCCGTAGTCTGGAATCCGCACAGCCGCGGCCACCGCGCGTCACGTCCCGCCACGGCCCCGCCCCGCGCGGCCGACGTGCCCGGGGCCCCGCCCCTCTCCCTCCCCGCCCCGCCCCGCGCGGCCGACGTGCCCGGGGCCCCGCCCCTCTCCCGCCCCGCCCCGCCCCGCCCCGCGCGGCCGACGTGCCTGCGCAAGACCCAGGAGTGGGGGCCGTGCCCTTACCAGGCCCGTGCGCGCAGCCTCGGCGCCTGTGCCGTCCGCAGTCCGCTGGGCGGTCCTGGGCGGGGGCAGGTGCGGGGAGGGTCGCGAAGGGCCCCGCGACGACCCCAGGGGCCGCCGTGTGACCGTGCTGTGAGGCGCTGCCTCCCGGGGGCCTCCAGCCTCTGGTGGTCGGTGCTGCGGCGCAGCCCGTCAGCTGCGATGGGTCCTCTGTGGGCCTCCGCAGAAACGTCTCTCCGGCTGCTCTGTCCGTTTCTGAATCGGCTGGTTTTGTCATTGCGGAGACTTGCCGGTTCTCTGCCTGTTCTGGAGATATGCGGGCTTCTTGTTGCTCTTTCCTCGCTCAGTCGTGTCCGACTCGTTGCGACCCCACGGACTGCAGCGCCTCAGGCTCCTCTGTCATGGGATTCTCCAGGAAAGATACCCTCCTCAAAGGGGTCTTCCCGACCCAAGGATCGAGCCGCGTCTCCTGCATTGCAGGCGGACTCTCACCTCTGAGCCACCAGAGAAGTCCGAGATTTGCAGATACTTTCCCGTTTTGTACGTTGCATTTCCGCTCTCTTAACAGGCTCCGTTGCTTCGCGGAGGGTCTTAGGTTTGTCCCAGTCCTGTTACTGTCTGTTTTCTCTTTTACTGTCGTAGTCAAGAAGTCACTGCATTCCACCGTCATGCGCGTTCTCTGTTTCTTCCAGGAGATGGACGGTTTCATGTCCTACGGTTAGGTCTTTAGTCCACTTGGAGCTGATATTTGTATGTGATGTGTGAGGTGGAGGTCCACCTTTTTTGTTGTCTATGGGTATCTGATTTTCCCAGCACCGTTTGTTGCTGACATGGCCTTGCCGGCACTGTGCAGTCTCGGCATCCTTACCAGAGGCTGTGTGGCCCTGCACGCGTGTCCCTGGCTTTGTACCAGCACCATACTGTTTTCTGTTTTATCTTCTGAAGTTCTTTCCTGGTGAAGGTAACACTTACTGTTTCGTTACCTTATTCCTGCTTTTCACTTATATTTTTAATTTAGAAGAAATATTTCCATTTCCCTTTTCTAGCCCTCTCTGTAGCACTCACATAGACTCCTGCTGCTGCTGTTTCTCCACACCGGTTGGCAGAAGGGAGCTTAGCTTCCCAGGCAGGGATTGACCCCCGCATCCCCCTGCATTGGAAGTACGTGGTCTTAACAACTGGACCACCAAGGAAGTCTCTGGGGGTTTTTTAATTAACTTTCTTTTAAATTTAATACTGTTATTGAACAAAGTATCATTAATTTGCAGTATTGTGTGACTCTCGTATACAGCTCCACGAGTCAGTTTTATGTATGTGTACACATCTGTAGACTTTTTCAGGTTCTTTCCCTTATAGGCACAAATCCCGTGGGGCAGGAAATGCCACCCCATTCCAGTATTACTGCCTGGGAAACCCCACTGTCAGAGGAGCCGACTTCACGACCCGTGGGGTTGCAGAGCCAGAGGCGACTGAGCGTGCGCAGGCACACAGCCCTGTACGCGCAAGCACAAGCGCTGAGTGCGGGTCCCTGCGCTTTGCACAGCAGGCTCCCACTGGCTCTCGCGTTGCATGCATGCTAGTACGGATGTGTTCGTTTCGGTTTTCTGATTTGTCCCTTCCCTGCCACCCCTTCTCCTTTGGTAGCCTTAAGTTTTCTACCTCTGTGAGTCTCCTTCTCTTTTGTAAATAAGTTCATTTGTATGTTTTTTTAAGAAAAATACTCCACATATAAGCAAGGCCGTTGCCTCACTTGGTGCGGCCATCTCCAGATCCATCCGTGTTGCGGCAGATGTATTAGCGCACTCTTTCCTACGGAGGAGGAGGGCCCCGTTGCACACAGGTGCCACATCTTCATCCGTCCATCTGTCGGTGGGCATCTGGGCCGCTTCCATGTCCTGGCTGTTGTGCATAGTTCTGCTGTGAACATTGAGGTGCACGTATCTTCTCTGGATATATGCCCAGAAGTGGGATTGTAGGGTCGTGCGGGTCAAATTCTCTTTTTAGTGTTTTAGGGAGCCTCCCTACTGTCCTCCATAGTGGCTGTGCCCGCTGACATTTCCAGCAGCCATGTATTAGGGGTCCCTTTTCTCCACATCTTCTCCAGAGCCTATTTGTCGACCTGTTGACGGGGGCTCTTCTGACTGGTGTGCGGTGTCGTCTCCCTGCAGTTCTGACCTGCGTCTCTCTAATGATTAACGATGTCGAGTGTTTTCACATGTGCCCATCGGCCGTCTTCACGCTGTCTTTGGAGGGGCGTCTGCTTAGTGCTGCTTCTTCGCCTGTTTTGGATATGGCAGGCACTTTGCTAACTGCATGGAGCTCAGTACTGTGTCTTTCCGATCTCTTCTTTACTGGGATGTGATTGGCACGTGACAGTGTGTGAATTTAAGGTGTGCGGTGTAAGGATTAGATGTATATGTATGTTTATCGTTTGAGTTGTGAGTCGGCTTTTCCACTCTCCTCTTTCACCTTCATCAAGAGGCTCTTTAGTTCCTCTTCACTTTCTGCCGTAAGGGTGGTGTCATCTGCATATCTGCTGCTGCTGCTGCTGCTGCTGAGTCGCTTCAGTCGTGTCCGACTCTGTGCGACCCCATAGACGGCAGCCCACCAGGCTCTTCAGTCCCTGGGATTCTCCAGGCAAGAACGCCGGAGTGGGTTGCCATTTCCTTTCCCAGTGCATGAGAGTGAAAAGTGAAAGTGAAGTTGAGGTTATTGTAATTTCTCCCTGCAGTCTTGATTCCAGCTTGTGCTTCATCCAGCC
This sequence comes from Capra hircus, assembly GCF_001704415.2. Lineage (NCBI taxonomy): Eukaryota > Metazoa > Chordata > Mammalia > Artiodactyla > Bovidae > Capra > Capra hircus. Next base: position 68,417,150 of record NC_030828.1, read on the forward strand.
TGGCATTTCTCATGATGTACTCTGCATGTAAGTTAAATAAGCAGGGTGCCAATATACAGCCTTGCCGTACTCCTTTCCCAATTTTGAACTGGTCCCTTGTTCCATGTCCTGTTCTAACCATTGCTTCTTGACCTGCATGCAGGTTTTGCAGGAGGTAGGTCAGGTGGTCTGGAATGACCATCTCTTTTAAGAATTTTCCAGTTTTTTTGTGATCCACACGAAGACTTTAGTGTAGTTAGTGAAGTAGAAGTAGATGTTTTCCTAGAATTCTCTTGCTTTTTCTATGGTCCAGCGAATGTTGGAAATTCGGTCTCTGGTTCCTGTGCCTTTTCTGCGTCCAGCTTGAATCTGAGGGCTCTCTGCTTGCGTGCTGCTGGAGCCCGGCTTGGAGAGTCCTGAGCGTGGCTTTGCCACCGTGTGCGGCAGTCTGAGCCTGCCCTGGCACTGCCCGTCTTTGGGATTGGGGTGAAAACTGACCTTCCCAGTCCCGCGGCCAGCGCTCAGGTTTCCAAACTGGATGGCATGTTGAGGGCAGCACGTTGACAGCACCATCTTTCAGGATCTGAAATAGCTCAGCTGGAATTCCGTCACCTCCGCTAGCTTTGTTCGTAGTGATGCTTCCTAAGGCCCACTTGACTTCACATTCCAGGATGTCTGGCTCTAGGTGAGTGAGCGCACCATCGTGATTATCTTGGTCGTGAAGATATTTTTTGTGCAGCTCTTCTGTGTATTCTTGCCACCTCTTCTTACTATCTTCTGCTTCTCTTAGGTCCAGGCCATCTCTGTCCTTTATTGTTCCCATCTTTGCATGAAATGTTCCCTTGGTGTCTCTGATTTTCTTGAGAAGATCTCTAGTCTTTCCCATTCCCTAGTCTGCCCTCTTCTAAGAACAGTTAGTAAGCTGTTCTTTAGTTTGCTGAGGTGAGGGAGCTGTGTCTTTTTCTTGCTAATGTTTAGTTCTCTTGCACTTCAGATCAAAGGGCACGTTCTGTGACATTTCCGTTGTCTCTGGGGGCTTCTTTAATTCACGGTCAGTTTCTGTGACTGTTCTGCAGACTCTGGACGAGGGTGGTCACCCTTCAGGGCTTTGGCTGTGAAAGTCGGCTGTTGAGCTGAACCTCTGGCGGCATCCAGTTTCCCGTTTGGTATTTCCCCTGCTAGCCAGGTTGTCGAATTTGAGAGAGTTGTGTTAAAAATCCCACATCATTGTGGTTATGTTAAAATCTTACATCAAGTGTGGAAATGTCTGTTTCTAGTGGCTTTTGCTTTATTTAGTACTTTCTGAGTCCGTGTGTGTTACAGGTGTGTGCCTGTCCTGTGTCCTGTAAGATGTCGGGTCCTCTCCATCCGCCCTGGCCCCCGCACCTCCCTTGCCTTTGAGATGCTGGGTCCTCTCCATCATAACACGTTCGCCCTGGCCCCGCACCTCCCTTGCCTTGGGTGCTGTGTTGCTGTGCCCTTTTCCTCCTGGTGACCTTCTTCAGGCGCCCCGAACGGCCTTTTGATCTTGACCTTTGCATTACTTGTAACTGCCTCTTATGAACACTGCATCCTGGATGCAGTGTTTTTGTCCAAGCCCACTAGGGAATTTCTGGAGGAGGAAACAGCAACCCACTCCAGTATTATTGCTTGGAAAATCCCACCTGGACAGAGGAGCCAGGTGTAGCACAGTCCATGGGGCCACAGAGAGCCGGACACGACCGAGCGTCTGAGCACTAGGGAATCTAACTCCCGTCATGGGGTCTATACTAGAGGTTTCTCATTTCCTCCTAGTTTTTCTTCTTTTCCCTACATTAAATGCCCCAGTCGACTTCACACTTACCCTAGACTGCTGGCATATTTGTCTTGAAATTTTTCCCAGTACTTTTAGGCTTACGGTTTTCTATTTTAGAAACTAATCCGTGTCAAAGTCACACTCAAATCAAGATAAGGTCTTTTAATATGCATGTAATTTAACCCTCAGTTCTGATATGTTTTGTTTTATTGAGAAGTATTTACAAATGTTAGTAGTCATACTTTTAAGATCTATGTTTTTTCCCCATAATCAAATCACCCCCAAAACTCCAGACCAACAAACCCACAGTGGAAGGGGGTGAAGCTCCAGACTGCCTAGACCCGAGGCTCTGCCACGCTGGTCCCACAGTGTCTTTGGAAGGGGTTACGTGGTCGTGGCTGCCTGCCATCAGCCTAAACCAGCCAGCTCTCCCATCAGCAAAGCAAGTGTCCTCGGGAGTGGCAGCGGACATGCGTGCTGTGGCGGCCGGCTGTGGGCGGGTTCTGCAGGCAGTGGAGAGGAGCCTCACCGGGCAGACAGGAGGAGGAGATGGGGTGCTGCGAGGGTCCGCTGAGGACAGCGAGGGTCCTGTGGCGGCTGCTGGCCCTTGGCCGGGCTCCCTTCCTTGTCTTGTGGCCAGCGCCTCCCGGCCCCGGGGTGTCCAGCGAGTGTGCGGGGCGGCGTGTGTGCGGGAGAGCACCCCTGAGGGGCTCTGCCTTGCCCCCCGCTTGTTTGCACACTCAGCTGCGCCCTTGGCTGTTGGGATCGGCTGGAGGCGCCGCTCCTGCCAGTCTTGGCCAACCGAGCAGAGTGGGCCTGCCTGGTTCCCATAGGCCTTGGGGGACCCGGGCTGCTTCCTCAGTCTGCGGCCTCAGAAACCTTCCCTGGTCCTTTCCGCGAGCCAAGGCTGACAGGATGGAAGAGCTGCCTGTAGGATCTCGGGGCTGCCAGGGGCCAGAGCCGCCCCCAAGGCCTCACAGGTGCAGCCGAGCCCAGGAGGACAGTGCTGGGTGCTGGCCAGGGCCGGGGTCTCTGCTGCTGCTGCTTGCGCTGCTGTCGGACGCGTGAGGGGAGCCGACCAGCCCCTTCTCTGCTGGGCCTCCCTCCCGGAGCCTGCTCCTCAGGCCTCCACCATGCCCCTGAGGAGCACAGCCTTGCTTGATGGCTGTGTCCAAAGGAGATCTCGGCCCAGGACTCCGTCACAGAACCCCGGATGCTTTCCGCATTATCTGTGGCAGGCCTGACAGCTAGCCGGGCTGATTGCTCAGCTGCTTCTGTCCACTCTATGACCCTTGGAGCCCAGAGCAGTGGTGGGCAGGTGCTGGTAAACACAGAGAGGGTGTGCGTGCGGGTGGCTGCCATCCCGCCCAGCCAGGCTGGCCTCCCTCAGCGAGGGGGAGACGTTCTCCTCACGTGAGGGGGGGCCAGGCCTGTGTGCGCCCTGCTCAGGCCCCGGCAGAAGCACACACACCCGTGGGCTGCTCTGTGGGCATTTCGCGGATTTCCAGGGAGGCTGAGCAGGTTCTTGCACGCTCGCTTTCTGTATTTGCTCTCGTGGGACAGCAGCTCAGACTTTGTTCCTTCTTGTCTGCAAGTGTGTGTGTGCCCCTCTTAAAAGAACGTCTCCCGCCTTTGGACACGACCATCAAGCAAAGCTGTGCTCCTTGGGGCATGGTAGAGGCCTGAGGAGCAGGCTCCAGGAGGCCCCAGCGGGGGGCAGAGGGGTGCATCTCCCCAGGGCCGCGCTGAGGTGCGTGTCTTCCGCAGACCCCTGCCTGTACATCCCACGCTTTGCCCACCTGCTGGAGTTCGGCGAGAAGAACCACGAGGTGTCCATGACGGCCCTGAGGCTGCTGCAGAGGATGAAGAGAGACTGGATGCACACGGGCCGCCGGCCCTCGGGGCTCTGCGGGGCAGGTGCGGGGCGGGTGCGGGCAGGTGTGGGGCGGGTGCGGGGTGGGAGTGGGCAGGTGCGGGGGGGGACGGGCATGCCGGCCCTCGGGGCTCTGCGGGGCAGGTGCAGGCGTGAGCAGCGGGGGTGGGCGTGCAGGGTTGGGCTGGCTGGGCCCCACGGCCCTGTGTGAGCGCAGCCTGTGCTTACCCTTCAGCGGGCTGGGCTGCTGCGGTTGGGTTCTCCCCAGAACTGCCTCCCAGCTACCCCTGCCTGGTCCTGACCCAGCCCTCAAGGACTCTGCCTGCTCCCTGTCGGCCTCCTCGGCCTTGGGGAGCAGGCAGGACCATCAAGCCGAGGGGACTCCAGGCTTCCCAGCCTTGACCCAAGGCCCGACTGGAGGTGCAGCTGTGCCGAGTCACTGCTGTAGCACCTGCTCCCTTCCAGGCCACTCCCTGTTCCCCTCAGGACTGTGGTCTGGGCTCCCCTCCGGCTGGCAGGTGCCCACAGATGACCCTCCTGTTCCCGACACGCCGGGACCTGGAGCCCCTGCCGGCCCTCACTTTCCCTCCCAGCCCCACAGGATCAGTGTTGCTCAGGGGCACGTCCAGCTCCAAGCCTGAAGCCCAGATCCGGGCCTTTGCTCGGGGCAGCCGGTTGCGGGCTCCGTGTGCAGTTCACCGGGGCCACCTCTGTCTCTCCTCGACGTTCCCATGCGAGTCAGCTCAGAGCACACACGTTTGCTTTGAGAGGTTACACAAAGTTCTCAAAAAGTGCATTTTAATTCTTACGTTTAAGAAAGGAGACTCTGATGCAGCAACTTCTCTGGTTTGAAACTGTTGTGTAATCGCCTGCAGCACAGCAAGCCTCCTCGGGGTCCTCATGGTCGCGGGCCTGCGGCACAGCGAGCCCCATCGGGGTCCTCACGGTCGCGGGCCTACGGCGCAGCAAGCCTCCTCGGGGTCCTCACAGTCGCAGGCCTGCAGCACAGCGAGCCTCCTAGGTGTCCTCACAGTCGCGGGCCTGCAGCGCAGCGAGCCTCCTCGGGGTCCTCACGGTCATGGGCCTGCTGCGCAGGGAGCCACCTCGGGGTCCTCGAGGTTGCCGGCCTGCGGCGCAGCGAGCCTCCTTGGGGTCCTCACGGTCGCGGGCCTGCGGCGCAGCAAGCCCCCTCGGGGTCCTCACGGTCGCGGGCCTGCTGCGCAGCGAGCCTCCTCGGGGTCCTCACGGTCGCTGGCCTGCAGCGCCTCCCGCAGGAGGAGAGCGCTTGGCGTCGCCCTGGCTCCCAGAGCCCCTGCGGCGGGTCACGGCCGTCTGCCCAGGGGTGCTCCTGGTGTTGCTGGGTTGTCCCCTTTCTGAATTCCCTGTGTTTCTTCCCAGCACTTCTGGTTGCAGCCAGGATGCATGATTTCCGGAGAACCGTCAAGGAGGTCATCAGCGTGGTCAAGGTGTGCGAGTCTACTCTGCGCAAGAGGTGGGTGGCTCTGATCCCGCCTGGGGTCCCGGCAGCCCCCCTCTGCAGCGTCTCTGTCCGTGTGGCGGCCCCTTTCTTCCACCTGGGGTTGAGGGGGCCAGTGGCTTGTGAGGTCGCCCTGACTCACAGGTCAGGAATCGGTGCTGAGAGCAGCCATGCCCGTCCCCTGGCCGGCGCAGCCAGCGTGACCCGCGGAGGTGGCCGCTGTCCCTCCTGGAGCGGCCAGGGAGCTGCTTCTTGGGCAGCGAGTTCCCAGGGTCATCGCGGCAGCTCTGGCCGGAGCGCCGCTCGGCCTGGGGTGAGCGAGTCGCTGGCACCCCCGTCACTGCAGCCCACTTACCCCGAGCTGGGAGCCCCTGATGGCTGTGCTTCAGCTGAGATCGTGTTCTACGGCAGCTTTCAAAGCAGAGGGAGTTTGGTTTGCTTATTTGATCTCCAGTTCTCTTTATAGATTTTCCTATTAAACACTTGGAAGACCGTGCGGGACATGGGAAATGGGCAAGAATTGACCCTGGTTGGGCTCACTGCCACGCAGGAGCCCTGTTGCGGTGACGGCCTGGGACTGGGGGCCTCCTTCCTGGGGTCTCCCTGGGGGCCCTGCCCTTGGCTCCCAGGGAAGCCAGCCTTCACAGTCCAGCAGGACCGAGAGGCTGCTGGGCAGGCCTGGGCCCGGTCTGCACAGCTGTGTGTGTGCGGGCGCTGGGCTGGGGCCCCACGACCCCCAAGGGATGTTTCACTAACTGGGTGCTGGTTAATACGCTGCTCGGGGGTGCCAGATTCCCTCTCTTCGTGTGCTTCAGGCTCACGGAGTTTGAAGACACGCCCACCAGTCAGCTGACCGTGGACGAGTTTATGAAGATTGACTTGGAGGAGGAGTGCGACCCCCCGTCCTACACGGCCGGGCAGAGGAAGCTGCGGCTGAAGCAGGTGGGTCCCGCACGTGGCCTCCGCCCTCTCTGTTCCCTGCTCTCCCCTAAGACAGCGGCGTCCTTACGGAGACTGACGAGGGGGTGCGTCCGCGCACAGCCCCGGGAGAGGCAGATGGGGCGCTGAGCCCAGTGGGGGTGGTGGCGGGATGGGCTGCACCGGGCAGCCCCTCCTGGGCCCCAGGTCCGCTCGTCTGTCCGTGGGGCCTCCCCAGGCCGCCCGAGTGCTCCAGCACTTCTCAGGGAAGCCTCCTTCTTGCAGGGCCCAGCGCCTGTCTGGCCTGAAGCCGCGTCCCTCCTGTTGGGGTGGGGCCCTGCCCGGGGCCGAGAGGTGCCCGCGGCCTGGTCTCCCCGTCACTAAACGCTCACACCCTTCCTTTCCAGCTTGAACAAGTCCTGTCGAAACAGCTGGAGGACGTGGAAGGTAACCGCCCGTTCCCCGGACAGAGGCTGCAGGGCCTCACAGGATGGAGCTCACAATCGCTTTTTGCTTTTAACTTATTGCTTCAGGTGAAATAACCACCTACCAGGATGCCATTGAGATTGAGCTAGAAAACAGTCGGCCCAAGGCCAAGGGGGCGCTTGCCAGCCTGACGAAGGACGGTGAGTCCAGCCATGTCTGCAGCTGCCCCTCAGCCCGCCTGTGCCGGCTCCTGCTGCTGCCAGCCTCCCCGCGCCCGGGGCCACCCTGGCCCACGTGCCCCGCAGCCAGCCTCGGTGCCCTGAGCCGCCCTGTCCCGGCGTGCGCGCCACGCCTCAGGGCGCCTCCGACGGTGCTGTCTCTGCGGCAGTTTTCTGTGCTGTCAGTTCACGTCTTGAGTGTTTCGTCCTCATTTTCTGGCCGCGCTACCGATTTCCCACTGAAGCAGCTCTTGCGCTGATTCATGCACCCTGCGACCTCTGCACTCTGCCGGCGACACTCGCCCTCGGTTCTGGACTCCGCCGCGTCTCCCCGTGTCCTGACCTGCGGCTGCCACCCTGCCGCTTCCCTCCAGTGGTTGGGGGTGGGGGGCCTACATCGTGCCGCCTGGTGACTGGCGCTTTGCTGGCGCTGTCCCTCCTTGGCGCCACTGTGCTGTGGCCACAGGTCTATTGGTTGGAGATGCCTGCGGTGTGTGGGGAACAGGCCCCCAGGGCTCCATCTACCAGGGCTGGGCTCCGTGTCCGCCGGGCTCTCCCCCCATCCACACTGTCAGCTGTGTGACCCTCCCACAGGCAGAAGTGGTCTCGGCTGAGGCTGGCTGGTTTTTGGTGCCGGGCGCCCCCCGTGGGCCTAAGTGCACGCCTGGTGGTCTCTGCCCTGGCAGCCTGCCTCGCCGCCCACCCTGCCCATGTCCCCCTCTGGACACAGTGGGGCTCTGCTCTCCGGTCCAGCCTGGACCTCTCTCCCCACAAGGACCCGGCTCCCCCGTGTCTGCTCACACGCCTCTTGCAAGGTGCTCCCTGGGCCTCGAGGAGTGTGTCTTCTGTCCCTGGGGTTCTTCACGTGGTCTCTTGAGGTCTCTGATTCTGGGCCAGCACCTGTTGCAGCTGCCCAGCCACAGGGCTAGGCTCGCTCTCCCTGCCCGCGCCTACCGGGTGCTGTTGAGGGACCGCTGGTCTGCCCCAGGTCCAGCTTCTCGCGGCTGCTCCTGACCAGAGCGTCGGGGACATGTCCTCCTCCGCGCCCACCACTGGTACTGGGATTGTCTCCACGTCCCACCCCACCCTCGCTCCTGGCCCGCCTTCCTTGGTGTGGACTCGTTCCTCTGACCCCTGGTCTCCAAGCGGCCCTGCCCTGTCGCAGGCCGGCCGGCCTTGGGGGGCTGCAGCTCCGCAGCAAGGAGGAGGAGGCCGGGTGCTGGGGGCGCAGGGGAGGAAGGGCCGCACACGCCGTCGAGTCCGTCCTCCGGAGGCCGCGCTGCGAGTGTGGGGGCCCCCGCGGGCTGCTGACGACACCGGCAGTCACAGCGCGGGCTTCCAGGCGCGGGGCTGCGAGGGCGCCCCGGCCGGCAGGCAGCTGCCTCCTGCGGCTGGAAGTCAGCTGTGTCTAGAATCCCCTGCGAGAGGGACCGTTTCTCCTCTGGCTTTTTCACTCAGTGTTGTCACTCTGAGCGGTGCGTCACCTGTCAGTCCTCTCTGGAGCAGGGATCCCGAGTGTCCAGTCCTGAGTGGAAGTCAGTCAGTCAGTTCAGGTGCTCAGTCCTGTCCGACTCTTTACAACCCCATGGATTACAGCACGCCAGGCCTCCCTGTCCATCACCAACCACTCCTGAGCCTACCCAGACTCATGTCTACTGAGTCGGTGATGCCATCCAACCACCTCATCCTCTGTCGTCCCCTTCTCCTCCTGCCTTCAATCTTTCCCAGCATCAGGGTCTTTTCAAATGAGTTGGTTCGTTGCAACAAGGGGCCAAAGTATTGGGGTTTCAGCTTCAGCATCAGTCCTTCCAGTGAACATTCAGGACTGATTTCCTTTAGGATGGACTGGTTGGATCTCCTTCAAGTCCAAAGGACTCTCAAGCTTCTCCAACGCCGCAGTTCAAAAGCATCCATTCTTCAGCTCTCAGCTTTCTTTATAGTCCAGCTCTCACATCCACACATGACTCCCGGAGAAACCGTGGCCTTGACTGGGCAGACCTCTGTTGGCAAACTGACGTCTCTGCTTTTTAACACGCTGTCTAGGTTGGTCATAGCTCTCCTTCCAGGAAGCAAACGTCTTTTAATTTCATGGCTGCAGTCACCATCTGCAGTGATTTTGGAGACCCAAAAATAAAGTCTGCCACTGTTTCCCTATCTGTTTGCCATGAAGTGATGGGACCAGATGCCATGAATCTTAAGTTTTCTGTGTGTTGAGCTTTAAACCAACTTTTTCACTCTCTTTCACTGTCATCAAGAGGCTTTTTAGCTCCTCTTCACTTTCTGCCATAAGGGTGGTGTCATCTGCATATCTGAGGTGATTGATATTTCTCCTGGCAATCTTGATTCCAGCTTGTGCTTCTTCCAGCCCAGCGTTTCTCATGATGTACTCTGCATATAAGTTAAATAAGCAGGGTACAATACACAGCCTTGACATACTTTTCTTCCTATTTGGAATCAGTCTGTTGATCCATGTCCAGTTCTAGCTGTTGCTTCCTGACCTGCATACAGATTTCTCAGGAAGCAGGTCAGGTGGTCTGGTATTCCCATCTCTTTAAGAGTTTTCCACAGTTTGTTGTGATCCACACAGTCAGAGGACCTGGGTTATTTGCAGTCTTGGACTGTTGCGTGTAAACCACTGTGAACATTCGTGCCAGTCTTTGCTTCCTTTTCTCGAGGGTGAGTGTGGGGGAGCAGCGTTGCTGGGTCGGGGAGACGTGGTCAGGTGGTTCAGAAACTGCTTCCCGACGCGGCAGCCCCAGGCTCGTGGTCCCGCCCTGGCTCTCTGGCCGTGGCTGCGGGCGCCTGTCGTGGTGGGCGGCGTGCCCGTGCCCGCCTGCGACGCCTCTGCTGGGCTCTGCTCACATGGTTCACCCGGCTGTGATGGGGCTGTTTTCAGAGTTGTTTACACATTCCAGAGGCAAGTCCTTGTCAAACGTGATTTGCGATGAGTCTGAAGGTTGTCTTTTTGGCTTCCGAAACAGTGTCTTTCAAAGTAGAGTTCTCATCTTTGATGAAACCGGGTTCATGGATGCTGGAGTCGGCATCTCCTCCCGCCTCCCGTCTTTTCTCGGGAGCGTGTGCACTCGCAGCTTTTAGGCTCGTGTCCGGCCTGTTCTGAGTCGGCTCTCCCATCGCGGCTCTCACGTCGCGTGCATGGTGTGGGCTCCCTGGGGCCAGGCCCGCGGTTGGGAATGTGTGCGGCCGCGTGCCTCCTGCCGGCCTGACGGGGCGTGTGCACTGGTGCCCTAGGTTCCGTCGAGGACTCCACGTCCAGCTTGTTCGGGGAGGAGGACACCGAGGATGAGGAGCTGGAGGCTGCGGCCAGCCACCTGAACAAGGACTTCTACCGGGAGCTGCTCGGAGGCGGCATCCCTGGCGGCTCGGAGGCGGCGGGGGGCCCCGAGGAGGGCAGGAGGCCCCCGGCGCTGGAGTCCCTGCTCGGGCCCCTGCCCACGGCGGCCAGCCTGGGCATCTCGGACTCCATCCGAGAGTGCATCGCCTCCCCAAGCCACGAGCCCAGTGAGTGCCGGGGGTTGGGGGCGGGCAGGGGCATTCCCATCCGGGTCGTCGTGCCCCCACCCCCGCCGTGGGAGCTGCTGAGGGGCAGCCTTGTGTGAGGGCGGGCTCGGGAGGGGCTGTGCCGACAGCTGGGTGCCCGGAGCACTTGCCGTGTCTCCGCGGCCCTCCCGCACCGGCCCAAGCCCTCGGTGTGGTTGGCTGTGGCCAGTCTCCTTCCTGCCCCTCAGCGCAGAAAGCCAAAGCCACGTGTCACAGGGGCCACAGGGGCAGACTGGCACCCCGGCCTGTCCCCTGCGTCGGCCTGGTGGGGAGGTGCCGGCCGAAGGCAGCCTCTCCGCTGGACAGACGGGCACTGCTTCCTGGGCTCCGGTGCACGCAGGGCCCTCCCCACAAGGAAGGCAGGTCCGGTTCCCTCGCGTCTCATGCGAGCGTGGCCTCATCTCCTCCCTGGGGGCTCGGCCTCTGTGTGAGGAGACTTTGTGAGCGGGACGCTGCTGGATGCCCCCGCTGTGCCCTGTGGGTGCCCCTGCCCTGGGAGTGGACAGGGGCCTGACACAGACCTGGCCCACCTGCTGGGCACGAGCGGGCCACATGCCCCCGGGGCTGCCGTGCAGTGGCACCAGGCAGAGGGCTCACATGGGGGCCCAGGGGCAGAACGAGGTCGTCCTGGCTGGAGCTGAGAGCAGGGCCCCTGCTGCAGGCGGTGATGGGGCAGGCAGCGAACAGGAGGTGCCCCCGTTTCTGGGCCACACGGAGGGCACCACTGGCCCAGCCGGGGCAGGAGGGCGCCGGCCCACAGGTCTGGGGGGTCCTCAGCATGGTCATAGAGGCTGCCTGGGGCCCCCTCCCCGGAGCAGTGTTGAGAAGCTCCTCCGTAAGGAGTGTGAGGACAGGGTCTCCTCCAGGAGACCTCCTCCTCCTCTGAAGCTGCTTCCTCCACGAGCCCCTGGGAGCAGTGTGGGGGGCGTGGCTTGGAGCCACCCTGGCCCTGCCCTAGGCCCTGAGCCGGCCCCAGTGAGCTGTGTGCCTTTTCACGGGAGGCTGAGCCTGACTCCAGCCTGTGCTTCCCTCCAGAGGACGCCTGCGGGGACGGGGAGCTGGACCTGAGCGGCATCGACGACCTCGAGATCGACCGGGTAGGTGCTGCCTGCTCACGGGGCCTCCGGGGCAGGGCCGCACCCCTGGGGGGGCCGTGGGCTGGGGCTGCACCCCCACACCCCGGGCCCTGGGCCTGCTGTGCCAGTGGCTCTGAGCCCGCTGCCCAGCGGCGCCCGCCCGCGGCAGCGGGGAGCCGTTCCCTGATCTGTCGCCGCGGGCCTGCGGCCACCGCCGGTTCCTCAGCTGGCGGCGCGGCCGTAAGCGCAGCTCCTTCTCTGGGACCACCGAGCCTGCAGTCTGGCTGGCCTGGCTTCTGTGCCTGGGGACTGCGAGCTGCTGGGGAGGGTGCAGCCCCCAGGCTGGCCTGGGGAGGGCGGGGTGTGGCGCGCCTTCAGCCCAGACTCCACACGCCTTCCTTCTCGGGTTGGAGGCCTGCTTCCTGACTGGCGTGCAAGGAGCAGGCGCGCCTGTGGCTGAGCTCGGGGCGTGCCCTCTGAGTGACCTTGCGCTCTTCCCCAGTACATCCTGAACGAGGCGGAAGCCCGCGTGAAGGCTGAGCTATGGATGCGGGAGAACGCTGAGTACCTGCGGGAGCAGAAGGGTGAGTGGCCGCCTGTGCCCGCCCAGGCTCCCCGGGACGCAGGCCTCGCTGACCCCGCTCCTCGGTCTTTCAGAGAAAGAAGCGAGAATCGCGAAGGAGAGGGAGCTGGGCACCTACAAGGAGCACAAGGTGACCGACGCACCCGCCCCTCCCCGCCCCCCCCTCCCCCTCCCCTTCCCCCCCCAGGGGCCGGCACGCCCTCGCCTCGGGGCTGTGCTGTCAGCCCCTCGCCCCCTGCAGACAGCCGCCCCTTGCTGGGCTGTCCCGCTTGAGGCGCAGGACGGCTGGGGGCTGCTCGGTGGGCCGTTGGCAGAGGGCAGCGCCGGCCGCCCAGGGGCCCATCTCTCCGGGGAGGATGAGAGGCCCCAGCCAGCCCTGACGGCGTGAGTCTTCTTCCCAGGAGTCCGCCTGGTGCCCCCTACGTCCTGATTAGCACCTGGCCGGTTCATAGAACCAAGGCCCACAGGAAGCGTAACTTCTGTGTCTCCCTCAAGCCCAAGAAGTCCTGCAAGCGCCGGGAGCCGATCCAGGCCAGCACGGCCGGGGAGGCCATCGAGAAGATGCTGGAGCAGAAGAAGATCTCCAGCAAGATCAACTACAGCGTGCTGCGGGGCCTGGACGCGGGGGGCGGCCCGCCCGGGGAGGACGGGCCCCCACCCCGGGAGCACGGCCTCCCGCCCGGGGGGGACACGGGCCCCCAGGGGGAGGCCACCCGGCCCCCGGAGCGGGCCAGCGCCCGGAGGCTGTCCCGACGGAGGACGCCCTCCAGGAGAAGCCGGCCTGACCCCTCAACCAGCGTGGGCAAGAGGTACCATGCCAGACGGGCCTGGGGGGCAGGCTGGGGTCCGCTCACCACCCGCGTGCCAGAAACCAGCGTCCGTGTCCGGAGCTCCTGCCGCCCTGGTGGGGAGCTGAGTGGGGCTCCAGCCTCGGACAGGGCCCGTGGCATCAGAGACGATCCTGACTGAAGAAACGGGGAGGGGGCCAGGCCTGTTCCCCACCCAAGGGCTCCTGGAAGCCCCCTCACCACCTCAGCCTTGGAGAGGAGACCACTGACAGGGCCAGCGGGGCTGTGGGGCCCTCCTCGTTGGGGCCAGTGGGCCGCCCTGCCTGGACAGGTCCGGGCAGCTCTGTGTGCCCGCCCCCTGGGCTCCTGTTAGGCCCGAGACAGGTCGGCGTGCCCCCGCCTGGCCGCTTCTGGGAGGCGGGCATTGCTGGGCTCTGTGGGGCGGACCCCACCCCCGCTCTGTGTCCCCGGTGCTTGCGGGCTCCACTCAGAAGCCTGGCCGCCCGGGGGCAGTGTGGGAACGGCGTGGGGCACGTCGAGAGGGCGCCCGAGACACAGACCTGCCCCTTTGGCCTTCCTCCCACTCCGCTGGCGTGCCCTGCCTGTGGGGCGGCCCTCGCCAAGCAGTATGCCCCTGGCCCCCGCCTCTTGGCTCCGGGACTCCGGGCTGCTCTGCCTGTCCTGGGGTCGCTGCTGCCCCAGCCCCGCACACCGTTTCCTCGGAGAGCTGTCCTGCGGGAGGGACTGACTCAGCCTGGGCAGAGCCGTACCTTCACCTGCCGCCTACCCCTCCAGGCTGCTGGCCAGGGCCACGGGGAGCCAGGGCCCCCGTGAGAGCCCTGAGCCCCTGCTGCTGATAGGGCAGGCTGCCCACGGCCTGGCCGGAGACCCCCACTATCGGGTGTCCACCGCTGGAGGCTCCTTCGGGGTCCATTGTGGGTGTGTCCAGCACAGTGCAGGCAGAACGGCGGTGGCTGTGGCCCGAGGGTCTCAGCTGCTCCCCGCTGTGCCCTGCGTGGACGTGAGCAGGCCGAGAGGGCAGCCCGCGGGCTCAGGGCGGGTGGAGGGCAGCCAGGCCTGGGTGCAGGAGGCGGCTGTGGGATGCTCCAGGGGTTAGGGGCCAGCACTTGGGCCCCTGGGGACAGGACCAGTGTCCCTGGCCTCCACACGCCACCAGGTGCGGTCAGAGGCAGGCCTCTCCAGGCCGAGTCCTCCTGGGCGGAGGCACAGCCTGCGCTGAGGCGGCCTCACTGTGCGCTGTTCCAGGTTGAGGCCGTTGGCATCGACGCAGCCGGCGAAGAAGGTGGCTCTGGGAGAGGTGCGTCGGCGGGGACGGGGTGGGGCCGGGACTGGGGTCCTCGGGGAAGAGGGTGCCCACAGGGTGTCCAGAGGGCGCGCCCACCCAGGCAGAGGGGCCGGGCCCTGGGAGCCGAGGCCCAGCAGCGGGGCGGCCCTCCCCCGGCGGCCCGGAGCCTGCCCGCGCCTGCCTAGCCCCTCGCCTCGCCTGTAGGCCTCACTCCCGAGCGCCCGCTCCCTGGAGGCCGAGCGTGTCAGGCCCACGGCGGTCGTGGTGGAGAGCGGGCCTGTGTCGTACCACGCGGACGAGGACGCGGAGGAGGAGGACGCGGAGGAGGAGGACGGGGAGCCCTGCGTCAGCGCCCTGCGGATGATGGGCGCCAATGGTGTGTGAGGGTGGGCGCTCTAGGGGGCGCGGGCTCTCGCCGGCGTTGTTGGTTAGCCGTGTGGGTTTTGTGGAAGGAGCTGACTGGGCCCTGCTTGCTTGCTTGCTGTGCACGGGGGTTGGGGGTGGGCCTCCGGGCCGCCTGGCCAGCTGAGAAAGGTCCGATTGTGCCGCGCTCCTGAGGGCCGTCGGTGGGGGCAGGGCCATGGGGCTGGTGGTGGGGCCGTGGAGGCACTTTGGGGGCACCGCTTCTGGGGCAGCAGGGAGCAGCGGGCCTCATCCCGTGGTTACTGCCTAACGCTCTGCAGATTACGGCTGTGACGGGGATGACGACGACGGTTACTGAGGCGGTCTCACATCCGGCACGTCTGCGGGTGGTCCTGCCGCTGGCTCCCAAGGGTCTGGCAGCCTTGGGTGAGCCCCTGTGAGCAGCGAGCCTCAGCGATGAGACGGGTGCCCCGCTGCCTGGCGGCCCTCATGCACAGCCGCCCGTGACCTCGTGGCCCTTGCTGTCGGGATCCTGATCTGAGCAGCGTGAGGAGTGTGTCTGTTTCTCGGCAGAGCTGGGTCTCGTGGCCCAGGAACCCTTGCTCGTGGCTCTGCCGTGTCCTATGGCGAGAAACTGAGGCCCAGGGAGGCCCAGCCACGTGTCCAGGCTCGTGGAGGCCCAGCGGGGGCCGGACCCTGCTCTGCCCCGGGGCCGGGAGCCTGCGCCCCTCACTTCTTTGCCACGTCTGAGAGAAGCACTTTGCGTCCAGCTGATGCTCAGCCAGGCCCTCCCCGCTTGCCCGGGCCCGGGGACCCCACAGACGTGCACCGAGGAGCCCACAGTCTGCCTGGCCCCGCAGGGTGGCGGCACCTCTCACCAGGCGCACACGCAGCTGTCCGGCCGCCTCCCTCCCAAGCTGCACCTGGGTCCCTGTCCTTGGTGGCGTGGCTGGCAGAGGCTCTCTGTTGGCAACACTCGGAACTCCTGGGCCAGCCTTGCTGCTGGAAGGCCCAGAGCCCTTGCCCTGGCCTTGGGCGTGGCTGCGCGGGGGCCGTCCAGAAGGGGCCCACAGAGGCTTCCGCTCCTCCAGGCCAGCCTCGGCCACCCACCCCTCACAGTGGCAGAGCCGTAGCAGCCTGCCTCCGGGGCTCACCGGGGGATGTCAGGGCCCTCGCTGTGCCCCTTGGCCGGGACCCCAGGGTGCCTGGTGGGCTGGAGTGGAAGGCTGGCTGGTGAAACACAGAGATGGCTGCTGGAGCCGAAGCTCACTGAGCGTGTGGTGTGCGGCTCTGTCTGGCCCTGGCGGAGCGAGCTTAGGTGGGGTGCTGGGCCTCCAGGCTCCACGGGCACCCGGTTGTCAGCTGGGGAACCGGTGACACGCCCACTGTCGCAGGAAGCCCCTGGGCTCCCGCAGAGGCTCTTAGAGGGGCCTCGTGGTTGGGGGGCCCCGCCCCGCACAGGGAGCAGGTGCTTCGCTGGGCTGGAGCCTGGGAGCCTCCGGGTCGGGGAGGAGCTGGCGGCTGTGGGGAGCGCCCGGGCCACGCGTGCTGTGTTCTAGACGCAGAGGTCTGGCTGGACGCTTCCCCGGGAGGTGGACGGGAGGCCAGCCTGCAGGCCCCCGCCCCGGAGCTCCCTTCACAGAGGAGAGGCTGATGGCCCTGCGGGGCACGAGGGGGATGGTCAGGCCTGCCTGAAGAGGAGAGGCTGCTGAGCGGGGGGCGGGGGAGCGGCCGAGCACGTCTGGGGAGGAGAACATGGGGGGCAGCCGCGGAGGCTGGGCCCTCAGCTGCACCCACTCAGGTTGACATCAGCAGGGTCTTCTGTGGGCGCTTGCCCGAGCAGGGCACACGGCTGGCCACCAGGCTCCACGCAGCGCCGGAGCGGCTAGGGGAGGTGGCTTGCCTCCCCCGGGGCCCAGGGCGGCCCATCCCCGCCGCGTGCCCTGCCCCTCCTCGGGGGTGTTCTGGTCTCCCCGTCAGTCTCACTTCCCCAGCTTGTCCCCCTGCAGGGCCTGCACACCCGCGTTGCACACCTGTGCGCAGACACGCCAGTGTCCCCGGGGCCACCATCAGGGTGCCAGGTCCCGGGCTCTGATGAGCCCAGGTCCACCCCCAGCGGGGCTGAGCTCTGGGGCCTGAGGCCCGACGGAGCCTTGGGCACCCTCACGGTGTGTCTGCAGAGGACGTGGCACCTGCTGGCACCCGGCCCACGCCACGCTCCATGACCGCATGCCCTTCCCGCCCCTCTGGGCCACGGAGCCGGGACCATGGGCGCCCTTCCTGGCAGGACTGGATGGGCCACGGCGTGCCACTCGCTGCCTCGGGCCCCCCAAGAAGGGGGAGCAGGCCCGAGACACCCCCAGTGCCCACAGGTGGCAGGGAGCCCCATCCCGAGCCAGCTTGCCCGGGGCCCGGCCTGCACACCTGCCCGCTCCCGGCGGCTCCCCGCACTCTCCTGGCTCGCACCATCGTGCCTCCAGACAGGCAGTAGGGTTGGTGGCTGCTTCTGTCACCACGGCCCCTGCGGGCACTGGGGGGAGTCTCTCTGAGGGAGGGGCAGCTTCTGGGGGGCCCCTGAGAACCAGGGTCCCTGACGCTCTTTCTGGCAGAGCCCAGCCTGAGCGCCCACTGTGCCCTGCCCACTGGCAGCCCCACAAACGCTGCTCCCACGGCTCAGCGCTGGGCGAGGTGCAGACCAGCCCTCCCCATCGTGCCACCCCAGGCCGATGCCCTCCTTCCATCCAGCGCTTGCCCTCCCCGAACCCCTCTGCTGTCTCCACACCCTGGCCCTCCATCTGTTCCTCGGCGGGCTGGAGCGCTGGCTGAGTGAGGGCTGCGAGTCCGGGACCAGGAGAGGGGCCCCTGTCCCTCCTGGGCTGAGGGGGGCCCCAGGAGGGCGAGGGTGTTCCCGGTCCCCAGGTTGGGGCTGCCCTGGGGGCCCCTGAAGGCCCCAGGTCACCGGGGGCTGGACTTGTCCAGCCTGCCTCGAGGGGCCCAGCCCCCCACGGCCACCTCCCCCTGGCCGCCCTTAGGCTGCCAGGCCAGCGTCCTGCTTCCGCCTCCCGGGCCCCAGGTGGGGTCCAGCACAGACCCTGGGGACACTGCTCCCTGCACAATAAAGGCTGCCTTTGAAGCCGCGAGTCCTGTTCAGGGTCTTTGTTCTCTGACACCGTCCAGTGGCTGGTGGGCCAGGATGGCTCTGCCCCCGGGATCCCCTGCTCAGTGCCACCCCCACCGGCGTGGGCGCCCCAGGCTCACCATCCTCCACACGCCCACCCTGTTCTGAGCTGAGGACCCCCTTGCCCAGCAAGACCGTGGGGATCAGTGTGGACAGAAAGTGGCCCGTGCCCAGCCGTGGGCCCGAATGTCACCCTAGGCCCCGCTGCCGGGGCCCCAGCCACCCCTCGTCTCAGCCTCAGGGCCCAGTGAAGCCACTGAGTCCGGACCCGCAGTCCAGACACCTGTGCCTCCAGGGAGCCCCCGCCACTGCCACGCTGCAGGGCTAGCCCCGGGCAGCAGGGGGCGCTCCAGGACCAGCAGGCCGGAGGGGCTCTGGGTGGCTCCTGCCTGTCCGATGCGCAGCGGGGGTTGGCTGTCTGCCTCAGGGCCTTGGGTTCTGGGCCACCTCCCCCGCCCAGGGGTCCAGACACTCTCTCGGCCCCCTGTGGCCACATCGGCAGGACAGCTGGCTCCCTGCGCGTGCACGCTGGCCAGCTGGGGGCACCGGCGGGCATTGCCTCTCCCGAGTCAGAGTCGCTCACAGGCAGGCGGCAGCTTCCCCGGCTGGTTGGCGTCTCCCCGCGTTGTCCTGGCCTACGTGCCTGGAGGGCTGGCTGGTCCCTGGGGAGGCCTGGACCCCAGCCAGGCTGGCAAGGGGTGGGGTCTGAGGGTCGGGCTCCAAGACTGCGGGCCTCAGGCCCAGACTGCCCGGGCCCTTCCCAGGGCCTGTGGGCGGCGGCAGAGGCGAGGCGGTCTGGCCTTCCTGCCGCGAGAGGAGCCTAGTTCAGGAAGCCATCACACAATGGTCCACCTGGGTCCCAGGAGGACAGGGGGCCAGAATGGTGGGACCCTGGCATCACCGCCGCCTCGGCCCCGGCAAGGCCAGTGGAAGGCCGCGGTGGGGCAGGTGCCAGGCAGGCTTGCGGCGGGCAGGTGGGCTGCCACGTGTCACAGGGGCAACTGCAGAGGCCACGGACTCAGCTGAGCCCCGGAGGCCTGGATGGCTGGAGGCAGCGCCACCCTGCTAGATGGCGTGGGGACCGTCCTTTCCTTGGCTATGAGGTCCCTTCACCCCAGGCAGGCTGAGTAATTGCTTCCCCCACCCAGAGGCCACAGTGAATAAAGACATCGTCTGCCGGGTGCCCGCCTCAGTGGGGCCTGGGAAAACGCCCGTGCAGGGCTCAGCAGGGGCCTGGCTGCTGTGGGCCCTGCTGCCAGCCTCAGCCGAGGTGGAGCTGAGCCAGTGGCTGAGGGGATGCCCTGGGGCGGGAGGGCTTGGGCCAGTGGGGGCCACATCTGCAGGACCTGGAAGCAGGCAGCTGGGATCCTGGACAGACCTCCTGGGGGGCTTGCCCCTCTGGCTTTCCCTCCCCACAAGCCCCTACTGGGTGTCCCTTCCAGCCACACGCAGGGCTCTGGAAAACAGGCCCCGTTCATCGGTTCATGGGTTTACTTAGCAGACCTCACCGAAGCACTGAGGGTTTGCAGTCGGCCGTGGGGATAGGGACAATCCCTGGGGGGAACAGCCCCGATGCTGAGGGCAGATGGGGCAGCAGGGGTGGGCTGGGCGTGAGCAGAGCTGCTGTACAGGGCAGAGGCGGGGGAACCACGGGGGGACGGGGCGCCGGGCAGGGCTGAGCGGGAGGGCCTGCAGTGACGGAGAGGCGGCTTGAGGGCTGGGCGCCGAGCTCACCAGTCTGTGGATGGCACTCAGCCCCTCCCCGCGGTTGGTGGACCCCAGCCTGGCCCTGGGCAGAGGCAGACTTTCCCAACAACGGTCACTGACCCAGCTGGGGAATGTGAATCTTGGGGAGGTGACGTGGTGGTCACGGGCCAGGCCACAGCATGCAAAGGAGCGCCATGCACACGTGGGCACATCCTGAGCAGAGCTCCCGCTTTGAGCCCCACAAGCCGTGGCACGTGGCGGGCGTTTCTGCGTGGCCAGCCTGCAGACGGCCCTGCAGGGTGGGCCTGAGTGGGACGGCTGGTGTGTGTCTGTGTGTGCACACTTGTGCGGGTGTAAGGGGCAGTACCACAAGGACCTGGCTCCAGGGAGGGGTCCGCCCCAACAGCTGGCGGTTCCTTTAGCATTTACATCGGGCCCAGCGGGTGCCCTGCGCGTGCAGACCAAGATGAGCCTCCCGCTGCCCTATCTGCTCCATCCCACCCCCACTCCAGTTCCTGTCCTGACCCGCACGGTGTCCCCAGGCACCCTGGGCAAGGGGTGCGCTGGGGTGAGGAAGGAGGGGTCTGCCCGCGAGCAGCAGAGTCTGGGTTCCTGCGGCGGGGGGTCTGGGGGCCCAGTAAAGGTCCGAGACGAGTTCTGTGGAGTGGGGGCATCCCCTGGGAGGCCCCAGGATGGGAGAGGTGTAGGCGTTGGTCCAGAAGACTTCCCGGAGGAAGAGGGCCCACACAGACCAGAGGAGGAAGGTGGGCTGCCAACCTGGGGCTGGGGGACGGCACCAGGAGAGCTGGTGCTGGTGGTGCTTCTCGGGGCTGGGGGACAGCAGGGCCTGCGGGAGGGAGCAAGCTTGCGGCCAAAGCTCATGGTCAGCCCCATGGGCCCTGCAGCCCTGGCTGCCCACCTTCCTGGCTATAGGCACTGGGAACGGGGGGGCACAAAGAGGTGGGGGCACCTCAGCCCTTCTGGTTGTGGATGGGGGAGGGAGGGACAGACTAAAAGATGGGGAGATGCCGGTGGGTGGCCCGGGGACGGGGGGCTCAGAGTGGCCCTGCCAGCCAGGTGTGGGCTGGGCTGAGGGCAGGAGTTCACGTTTGCAGGAGTCGGGGGGCATGGGCCTGGGTGTCCCCAGGGCAGGCTCTCGATGAGTCACTGATGACCTGGTGTCCTGGCGCCGCGGGTCCAGGCTGCGTGGGCCGCAGGAAGCGTCGTGGGCTGATAAAGGGCGGGAGTCAGAAGCCGCTGGGCCTCCCACTTCCTGCATTAGGAGCAGCGGGCTTGCTGCTGGGCAGAGGCTGGGCGGGCGGCTGCTTACGCAGGCTGTGGGTCTGTGGCCCAGCCTGGATGGCTCCCGGAACACCATGTGACCCGTGAGAACCTGGCCATGCTTGCAGAGACCGCAGTGGGGCATCGAGGTTGGCATGGGGTCCCATGTGGCCTCTGGCTGGAGGGTGGCCACAGTTCAGAGGCTTCGATCAAAGGGTGGAGTGGAGGAGGTGGTCAGGTCAGGACACAGCCAGGGCCAGCACGGGGTGGAGGGAAACACGGCAGGTAGGCCAGGGTGGGCATGAGTCCCTGAGAGGGTCCGGCTGTGTCCACCTGAAGGTCAGGTGTGTCTACCCGCCCAGTGACCACGGTTACCTCAGTAACTCAGGAGATGCGGTGCTCACAGTACGTGAGCAAGAGGGGCTAGAGGAGTTGGCAGAGGTCATCTGGCTCCTTGGAGGGCATGACCCCAGGCCACTGAGTGGCAGTCTGGGCAGCCTCACTGAGCACCTGGAGCTATGTGGGCTGCCTTACAGCACCACCCCCAGTGATCGCAGCCCCAGCACTCCATGCGGCTCTGCCCATGGCCACAAGCTGCTGGCCCACCACCACGCTGATCACCATCTCTCCCCACCCAACCGCACCCCTGGGACCTTGGCAGAGTCAACATGCAAACACTCCAACGGTCACCTTATCCACAGCCACTGCCACCAACATGGCTGGACGACAGAACGGGGCTGCTGTAGGCCTGAGCTCCCCAGACCCCTGCCCTGCCTGGCACATGCCAGGCCCGGAAGTGGGCTATGTCATCCCACCAGGAAGAAGGAGCCTGTGTTCTCCCAGACCTGTAGGTCTTGCCCCTCTCAGTCACATCCTCCCCGCAGGTTCCAGGCGATGTCTTCCCGGACGTGGACACCCCCTGCCACATTCAGGGCCTCCCAGACCAGGGGTGATGACCTGGGTCACCTGGGCCCTGCAGAACCAGCTCAGGGATGACTGCTGACCTCAGCCCCACTGCTCTCTCTTGGAGCTGGCTCTCGGCGCTGAGCCTCTGTATACAGAGCTGACCGTGTTCACCACGTGTCCTGGCGCCTCGGGAGGACTTCCCCAAGCAGGCGTGAGGACCAGGCTGCCAGCTCCACCCTCGGAGCACAGCGAGCCGCGCGTGACCCTCGCAGAGAGCCAGGGCCGCCCTCCCCGACTTTTCCAGTAGGCGCAGGAAACGCACGAGGCGCTAACTTCCTCCGCTTTCTGAGGGGACACTTCCCCAAGCGCGGCTTCTGCAGACCTCGACAGGTCCAGCGGGCGCGCCCGCCGGGCAGGGCCAGGTGGGGGAGGAGCCCGGGTTGGCTCCTCATTGGCCGCCCGTCCGCGGGGCGGGGCCAGATGGGGAGGGGCCTATGGGGGCGGGGCCTCCTCGGGGTGACTCCCCTTTGGCCGCTGGGCCGCCGGCCGCGCCGGCCGCGAGCCCGCGCTTGGGGTCCGGGGGCCCGCGGAGTCCGCGGAGCGGTCTTATCAGTGCGGGCAGCTGGTGGCCTGTCCGTGCGCGAGCGCCCCGGCCCAATTCAATGGCCATTGTCCGCCGGCCCCTTTGTTCAGGAGGCGGCGACTTCCTGCGGGGCTGGGCTGGGGCGGGCAGGCAGGAAACGCTCTGAGCTGAGGCCCAGACGCCGAGGCCACCCTGGCCCGGGGTCAGAGGTGACGGCCACCTGCCTGGGGCCACCCTAGGTCCTGGGCCGGGGGCTCCAAGCCAGACCAGGGGCGAGGCTGGTCTCAGCTCAGCCGTTTCCTCTGGGTCTCCGTGTGCCCGTCTGCAGGGAGGGAAGGCTGATGGGGGCTGTGCTCGTGAGATCAGATCCCATAGCGCTGCGGGAGGGGCGGGGGCGGAGGAGGACGACCCTTGGGCAGAGGGGTGCCCCTCGCAGGCCTGTGCTTCCCCTCTGGTCCTTTCAGGGGCGACAGGCTCGACAAGGTTAAGAACAGCAGGAGGCAGAACTCAAGTCCCAGAGGGTGGGACCCAGCTCCACTGCCTCAGCAAAAGGAGGAGCCCTCTGGGGCTCCAGGCTGGGCAGGACTGTGGCCTGCGGAGGAAGAGGGAGACGGGGTTCCCAGTGCTTCCCCAGGTGAGCCGGACCTCCTGTTGCTCCTTCACTGGGTTCCACTAAGCAGTCCTGCCCATCCTGGACAGGTGGTCCACTTGGGACCACGGCAGACCTCCTCATCAGCCCCTGCTCCAAGGCTGCCCACTCACCAGGCCCCGGCTTCAGTCACGCGATCACCCACAGCTGAGAGAAGGGTCTGCAGAAGGTGATGGGAGACACAGCTCCCCTGTCCTTACCCAACCTCTGCCCCCTTCCCACCACACCAGACGGACCTCTCTGGGCCGGCCCTGGCCTGCCTCCCCTCCCTAGAGCCCTGCAATTGCAACGCCTCTCTCTGAGTGTGCCCCTTACCCCACACACACCGTGTTCCACCCTGCAAAGCCCTCCCTGACTCAGTCCAGCTCAACCAGAAGAAACCATCCTGGCTATCACTGTGGTTGTTTCCAATGGCAGGATTTAATATGAGGAGTTGGTCCCAGAGGTCTTAGGAGCGCTGGATGCCACTGCCTGAGGCCAGAGGAGCCCAGGGCAGAGTTGTCGCCCAGACCCCGCCGTGAGTGCGTCGCCGCGGGGCTGGGCCTCCGCAGCCTCGACCTGCTCTGAGCTCAGCTGTAATGCCAGGACTTGTGCAGAGACCCGAGGTGTCAGGCGGAGAAGACTCTGCGGCACCAGGACGGCGCCAGTGCTTCCCAAAGGGCAGTGAGCTCGCGCGAGCGGCCAGGGCGCCCGTCAGAGCACGAGGGGGACCGTGCCACCCTACAGGTCACAAGGGCCAGGAGAGGGGGTGGCAGCTTGAACTTGATCCCATCTGAAAGACCAAGTGGGGCGCTGGTGTGGGCGAGATTTGGGGGGGACGCCTGTGAAGAATCGGGGCGGGGGGGCGAGGAGTGGGGGCCAGACCCCTTGCGGGGTTCCTGCCCCAGGGGAGGCAGGGGTGGCAGGACAGCGGGCACAGGAGCCTCCCCACCTCTGCAGTGCCCCACCGTGCCCTTGGAGGCCGGCAGCAGCTGTGGGCAGGGCAGCCCAGTGCATCGGGGCTAGGGTGGGGGGAGCAGTGGGGCCGCTGTCCACCAGCCTTGAAGCTGGATGTCCTGCCGCCTAGTCACTCCGTCCTGCCCGACTCTTTGTGGCCCCTGGACTGCAGCACGCCGGGCTTCCCTGTCCTTCACTGTCTCCCAGAGTTTGCTCAAACTCATGTCCGTTGAGTCAGTGATACCATCCAACCATCTCATCCTCTGTCGTCCCCTTTAACGCCTGCCTTCAATCTTTCCCAGCATCAGGGTCTTTTCCAATGAGTCACTTCTTCATATCAGGTGGAAAAGTGTTGAAGCCTCACCATCAGTCCTTCCAATGAACATTCAGGGTTGATTTCCTTTAGGATGGACTGGTTTGATCTCCTTGCAAGTCCAAGGGTCTTCTCCAACAGCACAGCTCGAAAGCATCAATTCCTCAACACTTCGTTATGGTCCAGCTCTCGCACCCACACATGACTACTGGAAGAAC
The DNA here is from genome assembly GCF_001704415.2 of Capra hircus. NCBI lineage: Eukaryota > Metazoa > Chordata > Mammalia > Artiodactyla > Bovidae > Capra > Capra hircus. The sequence goes on from NC_030828.1 coordinate 68,441,281, forward strand.
CATAGCTTTGACTATATGGACCTTTGTCGGCAAAGTGTCTCTGCCTTTTAATACACTGTCTAGGTTTGTCATAGCCTTTCTTCCTAGGAGCAAGCACCCTTTAATTTCACTGCAGTCACCATCTGCAGTGATTTTGGAGCCCAAGAAAATCAAGTCTGTCACTGTTTCCACTGTTTCCCCATCAATTTGCCATGAAGTGATGGGACTGGATGCCATGGTCTTAGTTTTCTGAAACTTAAGTATTCTTTCCCTGAGAACACTGTGAGCAGTATGAAAAGGCAGGGTCCTAGGGAAGCCTCATCTCAGCCCTGCAGAGAAGGGCCCTGTGTCCCAAGCGCAAGGTGGTGGGTCCCACCACCTCTGTGCTCTGGGCCCTGAATGGGGGGTGAGGTGTGAGCGGGTGAGGCCTGAGCTCCAAGGAGAGGTGTGGCCGTGGTGGGCTTTCGGTGTGGGAGCTGCCAAAGCCTTAGGAGAAGGCAGGAGGGTCAGCCAGGGCTTCCCCCGGGAGAGACCAAGAGGCCAGTGGCCACAGTGTGGCCCCCAGGGCTGGGGTGTGGTGGGCAGCTCGTAGCTCACTTGAGTCTCTGTGCCCAGGGACAGAGAAAGGTTGAAACACAGAGGTCGGGACAGCCTACCAGGCTCTGTGCCCTGGAGAGTGCATCAGCGCTGGAATTACTGGGCAGGAGGGCCAGCCAGCGGCCCGTCCTCAGGGAAGAGGTGGGTGGAGACGGCATCCTCAGCACGTAGCCCAAGAACCCCGTGGTGTGAGCCTGGGCCCGGCACTCCGTCCCTGCCACAGGTGCCCTGCTCCGCCTCAAACGCCCTCTTCCCAGGCCCTGTCCACAAACCTCTTCTGGGAAGGGAAAGCTCCCAGGGGTGCCCTCAGGATCCTGCCCCCGCCTCAGCAGGTCAGCGGTCCCCTGGGTTCTGGGTCTGACCACCTGGGCCAGCCGGGCCCTGTGGGCAGAGGTGGTGGGACCTTCAGCCAGTGGCGGCCCTCGTGGGCCACAAGCACTCAGCATCGCCCTATTTAGGGGCACCTCCAGGCCGTGCCCCCCCTCACCCAGACCGTGGAAAGAGGCCCAGGCTCTGCTGCTGCTACGCCTCCCTGGAACCTCTGCCCTCCGCCCACGGCAGTGCCCCCAGCCTGCCCTCACCATGGCACCCCATCTGCTCTGCCCTGGACCCTCTGTCCCCTGAGAAGCTGTCTTCATGGCCCACTCTGTCCAAGGCCCCCTCCTCCAGGAAGCCCCTCTGCCCCCTCCCAGCCCCTCTGCATGTTGACAAGCAGCTAGGGTTGAAGCTGAGGCTTGGGGGGTGGGCAGGGGCCTGGAGGACGGGGCAGACCCTTGCCTGGCCCTGGGGCCCCGGCCGACTTGGCGAGGAGCTCCCCTTTGTGGGAGGCCCCTGTGTGAGCCACTCTCTGCCACAGCACAAATGCAGGAAACCGCCATTCTATCAAGCTCTGTTTTCTCCCACGGAGGGAAAGCCTGTCACACGAAGGGCATTGTTCCCGGGCTCGTGCCTTCCGGGCGGCCCGGCTGCTGTAGGGCGCGCGCGTTCCTGGGGCTCCCGGCCGCGCGGTTTCCCTCCGAGACCCCGGGGCGCCTGGGGGTTGGGAACGCAGGACCTTGTCCCGCCCTGGCCTAGGGCGACTCCCGCGCGTCCAAGCCTGTGCACGCCCAGGAGCCCACGCTGAGGCGGGTGAGAGCGAGGTCAGAGCCGGGGGCCCGCACACACGCCCCCACCCCCGACGAGGCCCCAGCCCCTTCCCGTGCCCCTGCGGCCCTCCAGACCCGCCCGGGGACTCTGGCCTGTGGGCCAGGTGCTGTCCCACTGCCTCCGCTCCGACCGACTTTACCCTCACAGGCCACTGTCCTGGGAGATCCCGCAGGGGTTGGGGGCCTGGAAGCCAGCTGGGCCGTGCCAGGGGGAGGGGGCAGGCTGCCCTCAGGGACCCCCGCCCGGCCAGGCAGTCCACCCCCACCCCAGGCCCATGGTGTCCCCCTGTGAGCCAGGAGCCCGAATGGTCAAGGGCGCTGTGTCACCTGCCCCCAGCTCAGCTGTACTCAAGAATGAGAGCTGCCCGTCGGCTGCCACCGGCACTCTGAGCGACCCCGGAAAGGGTGGGGGACAGCAGGCACCCCCTCCTCACTTCCTGGGAGGCTCCAGGGGGGGCTGGGCACCTGGAGGTGCAGGTGGGGGGCTGCTCCAGCAGGAGACAGAGGCCCCAGATTCGACCTGGACTGGTGGGGGGCAGGCAGGGCCGAGGCTGGACGGGGTGGAGAGGGGACTGGGGACTCAGGGCGGGTGGGGGCCAGCAGGAGGGCTGGGCTGCAGGCCGAGGCCCTGCTGGGGCCTGAGCACATCTCCCCCAGCTCCACGAGCCCATGGTGGAGCCTGGGCACCCAGGCCAGGCAGGGCAGGAGGGACGAGACCAGAGGGAGGGAAGGGGCTCCGAGCCGAGCGGGGTCAGGGTGGGAGTGCAGAGGTCCTGGGGAGGCCGCCTGTCCTCGGGTGGGGAGATACTGGCGAGTGCGGTGCGCTGCCTAGGGGGAGACCAAGATGGAGGCGGGCATCCCTGGAGCCCCACGCCCCCAACCTTGGCCCTCCGTGACCCGTCTGGCTCCGCCAGTGACCAGGCCTGAGCTCCGCACCTGCTTTGAAACCACACCCTGACTCCTGGGCTTCCCGCAGCCCGCCAGCCCCCCCGGCCCCACCCCGGGAGGAACCCCCCATCAGGAAACCCCCGACCAGCAGCCTGACCTCTGGACCCCTGGGCTGCCCGTCACCCCCTCTGGGGAAAGGCTGAGCCTTGGAGGAAGCCGACGTCCACCCGTCCACCTGCCCAGACTGCTGGGCACCGGCCGGGGCATCCCCCAGGCTGGAGCCACCAGGAAGCCCCTCCCCAGGCCACGGGGACTCCGGGCCCCCAGTCCCGTGGGACCACGTGCAGCCACCCTCTCCTCCTGCCCCAGTCGTGGCAGACGACCCTGCCCCCGCCTCTTAGAGAGAAAGACGAGGCGGCGGCCAGCAGGAGCCCCCGAGTCCTGCCAGGGGCCCAGCAGGCTGAGTCTCACCTGGGACCTTGCCCTGACTCCCAAGTCCACATGGTATTCCCAGGACCTGCCAGCGTGGAGCTTCACAGGCTGAAGACACAGTCAGGTGGGGGACCCTGGGGGTGTCCTGGGCTACAGTGGCAGCCGGGGTCGTCTCGAGGGGCCCAGGGTCGTCACGAGGGGCCTGGGGTCGTCACGAGGGGGCCGGGGTCTTCACGAGGGGTCTGGGGTCGTCATGTGGGGGACGGGGTCATATGAGGGGGCCAGGGTCATCACGTGGGTGACGGGGTCATATGAAGGGGTCGGGGTCATCACAAGGGGCCTGGGGTCGTCACATGGGGGACGGGGTCATATGAGGGGGCCGGGGTCATCATGAGGGGCCTGGGGTCGTCACGTGGGGGACGGGGTCATTGAGGGGGCCGGGGTCGTCACAAGGGGCTGGGGTCGTCATAAAGGGCTGGGGTCGTCTCGAGGGGAAGCCGGCGGGTCGTAGTCCAGGTGGGAACAGGGCTGCTGCGCCGCTGGCTGTGAAGAGGGAGGAGGTGCCGGCCAGAAGCCAGGAGTGCAGCGGCCTCTAGAAGCTGGGAGAGGCCAGTGTCCGTTCTCCTTTGGAGCCCAGGAGGCAGCCTGCCCTCCCCTCGCCTCAGTGCTCGGAGGCCTGCCTGCGCGGCTCGGCATAGCCAGTCCCTGCCGTCGGAGGCCACCGAGGCTCATGCTCACCGCCGTGTGTGTGTGTGTGTGTGTGTGTGTGTGTGTGTGTGTGTGTGTGTGTGTGTGTGTGTGTGTGTGTGCGTGTGCGCGCGCGCGTGTGTGTGTATGTCTCTATGTCCACTCAGCCCATGCTCACCCCAGTGTGTGTCTGTGCGTGTCTCCACGTCCACTCTGAGCATGGCTCGGCCGGGTCTCTGAGGCCCCCAGACCCACAGGGGGCTTTCCAGCGGGCTCCCCGGGGCGTGGCCTGCGTCCCCTGGCCTTCACCCCATCCTCCACTCCCTCCTCCCCCCGCACCTGCTCCCATGGGGCCCAAGGCCACTCGCCTGCACGGCCTCCGCTCTGGACAGTGGTCAAGGCCCCTCGCACTGGTCTCCTGCCCTCCCCAGCAGGTGGCTACGGCAACCCCTCGACACCCCTGCCTGGACCCCTCCCAGGCTCCTGGTGCCGCTGAGGGGCCCAGCCCGGCCCAGCGGGCTCCCCTGGGAACCACAGCATGCCCCTCCTCCTGCTCCTCCAGGTCCCTGAAGACAGCGCCTCGTCACCAGGGGCCCCTAGTCCAGCCCCCTGCTGCCCTCGTGCTCGCACCCCAGTGCACCCCGAGCCCCAGTTCCCAGCTGCCTGCCCACAGCAGGCCCCCAGAAGCACGTCTCTAGTCTCGCTCCAGACCCCTCCTGCCCCCAGGGCCACAGTAGCCTGCGGGGACCTGATCCTGACTCACCATCATGGGCCCCAGGGTGCTCCAGCCCGCGTGGAATGCTCCTGACCAGTCTCACTGTTGTGTTTTTGTTTTTTTTTTTTAATTATTTAGCTGTGTGCGCTCTCCAGCGTGGCGTGAGGGCTCTAGTTGTGCACGTGGGGTCTTAGTTCCCTGACCAGGGATCGAACCCGCATCCGCTGAACTGGAAGGTGATTCTTAACCACTAGACCACCAGGAAAGTCCCTGATGTATTTTTCCTTCAAGAAAATGGAGCTAAAATCACATCATGTTAACCGTCTCGCTTCTGCACTTCACCGGCATTCAGCACGTTCTCAGTGTTGTCTCCCAAGTTCCAGAACATTCTGTCCCCCAGAAAGGACACGGTCCCTGTTCTCCGCTTCTCCAGCCCCGGCAACCCCAATCTGCTTTCTGTTCCTGTGCGTTCCTTTCATATCACACGGGACCTTCTGTCTGCCTTTTCACTCAGCAGAACGTCAAGGCTGTTCCGTGTGATAGCACAGCAGAATTTCATTCCTTTTCTTTTTTTTGATTTTTATTGGTGTATAGCTGATTTACAATTTTGTGTTAATTTCAGGTGTACAGAAAAGTGACTCAGTTCTATGTATACACATATGCACTCTGTTTTAGGTTATTTTCCCGAATAGGCCATGGTAGAGTACTGAGTTCTCGGTACTACATATCAGGTTCTTACCAGCCGCCTAGTTCATATATAACAGTGTGTATATGTCAGCCCCAGCCTCCCTGTTCGTCCCGCCCCGCTTCCTCTCCTGCTAACCGTAAGTCTGTTTCCTACATCTGTAGATAAGTGTATTTGTACAGTATTTCAGAGCCCACTTATAAGTGATATCATATGTTATTTGTCTTTCTCTGTCTGGCTTACTTCACTTAGTATGGTGATTGCTAGGTCCACATTGCTGCAATTGACCATATTTTGTTCTTTTTTATGGCTGAGTAATAGTCCATCAAGAAACACCTGGAGTAACAGGCAAATTTGGCCTTGGAGTACAGAATGAGGCAGGGAAAAGGCTAATAGAGTTTTGCCAAGAGAACACACTGCTCATAGCAAACACCCTCTTTCAACAACACAAGAAATGACTCTACACATGGACATCGCCAGATGGTCAACACCAAAATCAGATTGATTATATTCTTCGCAGCCAAAGATAGAGAAGCTCTACACAGTCAGCAAAAACAAGACCAGGAGCTGACTGTGGCTCACATCATGAACACCTTATTGCCAAATTCAGACTTAAATTGAAGAAAGTAGGGAAAACCAATAGACCATTCAGGTATGACCTAAATCAAATCCCTTACAATTATACAGTAGAAATGACAAATAGATTCAACGGATTAGATCTGATATACAGAATGCCTGAAGAACTATGGATGGAGGTTCATGATATTGTACAGGAAGCAGGGATCAAGACCATGCAAAGGAAAAGAAATGCAAAAAACAGGAAAATGGCTGTCTGAGGAGGCCTTACAAATAGCTGTGAATAGCAGAGAAGCAAAAGGCAGAGGAGAAAAGGAAAGATATACCCATTTGAATGCAGAGTTCCAAAGAGCAAGGAGAGATAAGAAACGCTTCTTCAGCGATCAATGCAAAGAAATAGAGGAAAAGAACAGAATGGGAAAGACTAGAGATCTCTTCAAGAAAATTAGAGATACCAAGGGAACGTTTCATGCCAAGATGGGCTCAATAAAGGACAGAAATGGTATGGACCCAACAGAAGCAGAAGATATTAAGAAGAGGTGGCAAGAATACACAGAACTATACAAAAAAGATCTTCATGACCAAGATAATCACGATGGTATGATCACCAACCTAGAGCCAGACATCTTGGAATGTGAAGTCAAGCAGGCCTTAGGAAGATTCACTACAAACAAAACTAGTAAAGGTGATGGAATTCCAACTGAGCTATTTCAAATCCTAAAAGATGATGCTGTGAAAGTGCTGCACTCAGTACTCCAGCAAATTTGGAAAACTCAGCAATGGACACAGGAGTGGTAAATGTCAGTTTTCATTCCAATCCAAAAGAAAGGCAATGCCAAAGAATGCTCAAACTACCTCACAACTGCACTCATCCCACACACTAGCAAAGTAATGCTCAAAATCCTCCAAGCCAGGCTTCAATAGTATGTGAACTGTGAAGTTCCAGATGTTCAAGCTGGATTTAGAAAAGGCAGAGGAACCAGAGATCAAATTGCCAACATCTGTTGGATCATCGAAAAAGCAAGAGAGTTCCAGAAAAATATCTACTTCTGCTTTATTGACTATGTAAAGCCTTTGACTGTGTGGACCACAACAAACTGTGGAAAATTCTGAAAGAGATGGGAATACCAGACCACCTGACCTGCCTCTTGAGAAACCTATATGCAAGTCAGGAAGCAATAGTTACAACTGGACATGGAATAACAGACTGGTTGCAAATTGGGAAAGGAGTATGTCAAGGCTGTATATTGTCATCCTGCTTATTTAACTTATATGCAGAGTACATGATGAGAAACGCTGGGCTGGAAGAAGCACAAGCTGGAATCAAGATTGCTGGGAGAAATATCAATCACCTCAGATATGCAGATAACACCACCCTTATGGCAGAAAGTGAAGAGCTAAAGAGCCTCTCGATGAAAGTGAAAGAGGAGAGTGAAAAAGTTGGTTTAAAGCTCAACATTCAGAAAACTAAGATCATGGCATCTGGTCCCATCACTTTATGGCAAATAGATGGGGAAACAGTGGAAACAGTGAGACTTTATTTTTTTGGGGGGGGGGGTCTCCAAAATCACTGCAGATGGTGACTGCAGCCATGAAATAAAAAAATACTTGCTTTTTGGGAAAAAAAGTTATGACCAATCTAGACAGTATATTAAAAAGTAGAGACATTGCTTTGCTAACAAACGTCTGTCTAGTCAAAGCTATGGGTTTTCCAGTAGTCAGGTATGGGTGTAAGAGCTGGACCATAAAGTAAGCTGAGCGCCAAAGAATTGATGCTTTTGAACTGTGGTGTTGGAGAAGACTCTTGAGAGTCCCTTAGGCTGCAAGGAGATCCAACCAGTCCATCCTAAAGGAAATCAGTCCTGAATATTCACTGGAAGGACAGATGCTGAAGCTGAAACTTCAATACTTTGCCCACCTGATGCGAGGAACTGACTCATTTGAAAAGACCCTGATGCTGGGAAGGATTGAAGGCGGGAGGAGAAAGGGACGACAGAGGATGAGATGGTTGGATGGCATCACTGACTCAACGGACATGAGTTTGAGTGAACTCCGGGAGTTAGCGATGGACAGGGAGACCTGGTGTGCTGCAGTCCACGGGGTCACGAAGAGTCGGACACGACTGAGCGACTAACACTTACTGGGGAGGCAGCGGCTGCATTTGAAGCGGGTCTTGGAGGTCCACACCCAAGGAAGGAGGGAGGGGCGCGGGGGGAGGGGAGCAGCCGCAGCCAGACAGGAGTGGCAGCCCCTCCCTGAAGGGCAGATTCAGGCTCCTCTCGCCCTGCCCTCTTTCCAGAGCCTTCTCTCCGTCCACCCAGGGGCCTCCAGAGGTGTCTATATTCTTGCCACCACCGCCCACAGGATGACCCTTCGCGCTCCCCAACGCTCCTCTCGGGGGGCGCGGCGGCGGCGCCGGCTTCTCTCCCTGCCCCAGGGGGCAGATATCCGCTCGGCTGGAGCCCCCTCTCCCAAGCTGCGCTGCGTCGCTCTCGCGACCAAGATGCCCAAGTTCCGCCGGCAGCGGAGATCGCCTCTCAAACCTCCAGCCGCGCCCGCCCCGCTGGCCGCACGCTCGACCGACTGCACCTTGCGGCCGGCTCGCCTCCTGCCCGGCTCCCAGCCCGCGGGCTCCGGGAACGCCCCGCGCCCGCCGTCCCACCCGCACGGCCCCGGGCAGGGCCCGCCCCGCGCTCGGCGCCGCCCCGCCCCGCGCGCACTGGGCATGCGCAGAGCCGGGGGACGCGCCCGCGCGCCGCCATGGAGCGCATCGAAGGGGCGGCCGTGGGCCGCTGCGCAGCCTCGCCGTACCTGGTGCCGCTCACGCTGCACTACCGCCAGGTGAGCGCGCCTTCCATTCCCCCGGCAGCCCGACACCGCCCCGGGCCCCCGCCCGCCTTCGACCCGGGGCCCCGCCCACCCTCGCGCCCGGGGCCCCGCCCACCCTCGCGCCCGGGGCCCCGCCCCCAGCCGGCGGCCCCTGCAGCCCCGCCCCCGCCCGGAGCCCGGCTCCCGGCTCCCGGCTCCCGGTTCCCGCCTCCGGGCCCAGGAGCCCCGCCCCGAGTCTCGTAGTCCCGCCCCGCAGGCCTCGCGTCCCCTAGGAGCGCTTCGCCAGAGTCCAGGTGTACACGCCGGTTGAGTGTCGGGGTCGGGGAGGGTCTGGGCAGGGACACCTCGCGGGACCACTCATTCCTCCAAAGAGACTTTGCTGAGCCCCGGCCCATTTTGCGGTGGGACATATTGGGCGCCCCGGGGGTCGGGGCAAGCTTCCTGGAGGTGGTGTTCTCCATTCTGGGCAGAAGAAGGTGAAAGGAGGGACGGGGGCGCGCACTGGAGAGCCTCTCCAGGTGGGCTTCCTCCCCAGGACGCCTCCTCCGTGTCTCCACCTGCCGTCCTTGCAGGCTTTCCGCCAGGGCATTATCTCCTCCTGCCGTTCCCTGGGAGGCAGTGCGGTACGACGGCTGCCTCCCTTGGTGCCATGCATGGAGTAGGTTCACAGGAAACACGTTTGTCCAGTTTGGGCCCTCCCTCTTTGCTTCCAGCTCCCCTGGAGTCCACTGTGCCATCCAGGCCAGGACTGTGCCCGGTAGCGTGGTCTGTGCGGCCCCGTGGTGCCCCCCAGTCAGGACAGGCGGTGCAGGTCTTTGGTGGCCCTCTCTCTGCCTGACCGCCCTTGGCCTGCAGCAACCTGTCTGCCCCCTGTCCCCGGCCCCTTCCTCTCTCCAAACTATGACGCCCTCTTGACCCCCAGCCTGAGAGAGGCTGCACCGCCCCCCCCTCGTCGCTGTTGTCCCATTGGCCCTAGGGGACAGGGATTCTTGTCCCCAGGCTGGACCCAGGCTGGCAGCACTGGCTTGGGGCAGAAGCCGGGGTGGGCTGAGGGCATAGTACAGGGACGTGGGGGTTGCCGCCCTGCCCCTGGTGCTGGCCAGGGGTGAGGATGCCTGATTGTGGCCACATGGCTCTCAGGGGCACAGGGTGGTCCAGGCACCTGACCGCGGTGGCCTCTGGCTGTGGCACCCTCCCCCACTTCCTATGAAAGGGGGATGGGTGCTGGTAACCGAAGCTGAGCCCGTGTGGGTGGCGGGCTGCTGTGGGCACAGGCAGGGGCCCGTGGGACCCTGGGCTGGGGCGGTGAGTGTCAGCGAGGAGCTTCTGCAGCTTTGCTCAGTAACTGCTATGCCAGGGGGGTCTGATGGATGGAGATTGATCATCCGGAGGCAGGGCACCCCCGTGGCTCTGAGGGGGAGGGGCTGTGTTTACACTCCAGTCCTGTTCCTCCCTCCCAGGGCCTTGAAGATGAGCCAGGCCTGGGTCTGGACCACCTGGGTGGGGGTCCTGCAGGAGGGGCTGCCCGGGCCTCGGTGGACCTCTCTGGACCCTCCACTCCACCCTGCCTGGACCTCAGGTTTGACCGATGTTCTGATCCTGATCCAAGAGGGTACCTGAAACCAACACAGGGTGACACGTGCCCTGAGGGAGGCAGGGGACAGGCCTTCCCGGGAAGCCCTCCTGGTGGGTGGCCGGCCCTGGGGTGGCCAGGCTGCAGGCAGGCCCAGGCCTGCCTCTTGTGGGCGGTGCCTCACAGCGGCCTCCCGGGCGGCCCGACCGGCACAGCACCGGGCGCCAGCCCTCCTTCCCCCTGGAAACCAAAGCTGCCGCCCCGCCAGGGCGCTCCTGCCTCTGGGCCAACCTCAGCCCAGTTTCCCCAGTCCGCTCAGAGCAGCGTGTGGGCCTCTGCCTGCCGGGTCCCCCTGCCGGGAAGGCCCTTCCTCTGAGTCCTGGCGCAGTGTCATCTCCTCCGGGAAGTCCTCCAGGAGGCTGCTCCTCAGCGCCTTCCCTCTCTTGCAGCCCTGGCTGTACTTTCTGGCTCTGGAGCTCAGGTTCATGTCCAGTTCGTGGCTGGGACAAGGCCCCATGTGTTGGGCCGGCAGCTCACCAGGGCAAAGGGCTGGACCAGTGGCTGAAGGGCAGTGGGCTAAGCAAGCTGGTGATGGGTATCCACAGGGCTGGGCTCTTGGGCTCCAGGGCCAGCCCCATCCTCAGAGGCCTCTTTGAGGAAGGCTCAGGAATGGGGAACGCCCGGCTGACAGGATCCTAGCCCCTCATGCCTCCTGCCGGCTGGAACCTCGCTAGCATCGGTTCTGGCTGCCCCTGGCGGCGCAGGCTCCAGCTCCGCGCTGCCTTCTGTTCACGGATGCTGCCCGGAGCCCTGGGAGCCGCTGGGGCAGGGCGCCCCGGGCAGGGGAGCAGGGTGGCAGAAGGAAGGGACAGAGCGGCAGGACCACGGGCTGCGGGAGAGACAGCCCCGGGTCCAAACCAGGCTGGGGAGAGGGGGTCCCTCGTCCAGTCACACCCCTGAGTCCGCAGGGCGAGCTCCTGCTGGGCGCTGGCACACCACCCACCCCCCTCCAGCCCTCCCATGGCCTTCTGTCCAGGCGCCCAAGGGAGCCTCAGCCATGAAGACCTGACCTCTGCTCCGCTCACTCGGGAGCCCCTGCCCAGGGCCCTCCACACCCCATGACCCTTCCCGGCCTGGGTAGCAGCGAGCGTCTCCGCAGCTCCCCACCGCCTGCTCCCGTTTTCTCGTCACTCCTGGGGAGCACGCAGCTGCCCTGGACCCCCCTGCCCACCCGCTGCGCCTCCTGGCTCCCAGGTTGCCTGGGCCACGGCTGGGCTCCCTGGGAAGAGCTGCTGCAGTGGGTCCCCGGGGCCTCCTCGCTCCCCGGGGCACTCCCCAACCGCTGCCCTCTCTCTTCCAGAATGGCGCCCAGAAATCGTGGGACTTCATGAAGACTCACGATAGGTGAGGGCCTGGCCTGGCTGGCACCAGGGAAGCCCCAGGCTGGCAGGGACATGGGGCCCAGGGGCAACAGAGCCACAGCCCCCTCTGCGTTTCTGAGCGCCCCTGCTCTCCCTGCCTCTCACCGAGGGGCCCCGTGTGGGCTGCCCAGGTGCCCTTGCCCTGGAGCGCCAGGAGCATGGGCTGGGGGCAGTGTGGCTTTAGCTGGCCTGCAGGGCCCACGTGTCCTGTCATTCCTGCGCTCTCAGCTGTTGCTAACCCCAGCCTGTCCAGTGCGTCCTTCCCGCTCCTGCCACCTGGCACATACAGGAGGCCTGGGTCCTCACCTGGCAGTGTGACCCTGGCGAGCTCTGTCCTGGCCTGGGCCTCAGTCTGCCCATCTGAGCAAGGGACCCAACCCTCCAGGGCTGTGGAGGAGGGTGGTGAGGTGAGGGCGTGCTTCTGTGCTGAGCTCAGTACCCCCTATCCCCAGCGTGACCATCCTCATTTTCAACTCTTCCCGGAGGAGCCTGGTGTTGGTGAAGCAGTTCCGGCCAGGTGAGGTTGGGGGCGGGGAGGCTGGCGGGCTCATGTTCAGTCCCCTGGGGTCCTGGTATCGGTGTGCAGACCTGGGGGGGTGCTCCAGGAGAAACAGCCCTGGCAAGGGGGTCTGGCCAGAGCGGGTCACGTGGAGCCGGCCGCCACAGGCTGTGACGCGGTTGCCTCCCCCCGCCAGCCGTGTATGCTGGCGAGGTGGAGCGTCTCTTCCCGGGGTCCCTGGCCGCTGCGGAGCAGGACAGGCCCCAGGTACTGCAGGTGGTGCTGCCTGGCTCGGCGGGGGTCACCTACGAGCTGTGTGCCGGCCTCTTGGACCAGCCCGGGCTCTCGCTGGAGGAGGTGGCCTGCAAGGAGGCCTGGGAGGAGTGCGGCTACCGCCTGGCACCCTCTGACCTGCGCCGGGTGACCTCGTACAAGTGAGTGGGGTGGGAGGGTGGCTGGCAGTCGGACAGCCCTGGAGGCGGGCTGGGACGGGCCGCTGGGGGGCGTCGAGTGCTTCCCAGGGCTGTGCGAGCAGGGCGAGATCGCTGTGTTCTGCAGCTCGGGGTTGCCGGAAGCTTGGCCGGAGCCTGAGGCCCCTGGCCCCACTGTGCCCCCCCTGGACCCCCGCGGCCCCCAGCCCCCACTGCAATTCCCTGCGGCCCTGCCGCACCCCCCGCACCCCTCCCCCCCCGTGGCCGGCTCCAGTGGCAGCTGCTGCTCACAGATGCCCCTGCTTCCTGTGGGATTAGGCACCGGGGGCTGGGGGTGGGGGTGAGCACAGAGGGCTCTGAGAGCAGCTCAGGAGCGAGGGGAGGGCCGAGTCCTGGGTCAGGGTTGGAGCTCTGCGCTCCCAGGGAGGGGTCGCAGTGTGGCCTGCCCCGACCAGAGTCCGGGTGCCTGCCGGGCACTCCAACCCCCCCGGGGACATCTTCCGGGACGGGATGTCAAGTGAAGCCCACCCTTGCCCTGGGAGTGTGCTGATGGGTCCCCAGCCCTGGTGAAGTCCCAAGCAGGAGGAGGGTCTCCAGCTGAGCCCCAGCCCCCGGCAGCCTGCTCCAGAGGGGTGGGGCCTCAGCTCTGCCCCCCAGGCTGGCCCAGGGCCGCCGCAGCGACACCTGGGCCCTGCCGGGCGTCCCTGGCCTTCAGTCTTGGGAAGGAGGTGGGGCAGGGCCTGGCGCCCCCGCGCTCCAGGCGGGGCTTCGCACCCCAGGGTCAGCCGGGCTGCATGAGGGCCCAGTCATCTGCAGGCATCCTCCATGTGCCTGGCCAGCGGCCACTTGGCCTCTGAGCCTTTGGGCCGGCGGTCCAGGGGCCCTGACTTCAGGTAGGGATTGACTCAGTGGGCAGGCCAGCCCTGGGGGCAGGGTCCCCAGAAGGGGTGAATCTGCGTGGAGGCCTGGCAGGGGCGTTGCATGGAAAAGGCTCAGATCAAGGGGACGAGCAACCCAGCCTCGGCCATGATCCAGAGGGTACTGGGGAGCCACGGAGGGTTCTGGACAGCAGGTGGTCAGCTCAGACTGCATTTTAGGGACGAGGGGAGGCAGGCCTGGGAGGGGGAGAGGAGGCCAGCGAAGCTCCTCGCCCCGGGAGCTGGACGGCAGCCGGACAGCAGCCATACAAGCCAGAGCTAAGCTCGCACAGCCCCGTGCCTGGGCCCAAAGCTTCCGTCTGCGGCCCCGGCCGCTTCCTTGCCCGTCCCGGGTGACGCGGCCCGGCGCTTGCCTGAGGTCTCGCGGCCAGGGGCGTGATTGAGTGCACAGGGGGAGGCCGTGCTGGCCTGGCAGGGCACACTCTGCTTGGCGCCGGTCTCCTTCACACACCAGCGGAAAAGGGGCCTGGAAACCCCGCAGACAGCGACTTCCATCAAAGCTGAGGCTGTGGCCGCCGGCGGAAACGGGCTTCAGGAAGGGTCCGGGGGAGATAAGGGGCCGGAGGGCGGAGGAAGCAGCTGGGTGAGGTCAGTCTGGGCGTGGCCCCGCCGGGGGTGGGACAGCTGGCGAGGGGACGGAGGTCCCTCTGCTCCTTACCCCGGTGTCCCCGGAGCTCTTCCACCCCACAGGCCTTGGCTGGCCTCAGCTAGCCTCAGCGGGACCTAGGGTCCCCCTTGTCCCCTGGACTTCACACACACCCGCTGGTTTCCCTCTCCCCTGCACACTGTGCTGGGCCCTTCCCTTCTGGAGTCCAGACCAGCCAGTCCGTCACCCCGTCCTCAAGGCCAGCAGTCACCTACCCGCTGCTGATCGCCGCCTCCCGGTCTGCGCCCCTGCCTTCTGCCTGGCCCATCCCTCTCCCTGCGGCCAGCAACCCCCTCCTGGCTGCCACCCAGGAAGGAAGGGGAGTCCTTGATGCCCCCCCAGCCTATGAGCCCTGGTCCTGGGGACCTCACCCCCCACCCCCACCATGAGCCCCAGCCTGGAGTGGGTACCCTACCCTGCGAGTGCTCACAGACGCAAGCTGCACGGCTGGAGCCCTGGGTGTGGACCGGCTCTGCCGGGTGGGGAGAGGACTGGCTTGGCCCAGGCTGGGCAGAGAGGCAGTGCCCTCGGGAGAGTGGGGGCTGTCAACCACCTGCATTCTCATCGTGTGGTTGCCGGGGGTCAGCCGTCTGCTTGCCGAGGACCTGGCCCACCACTCAGGGACTTGACGGGCTGCGGCCAGGCGTCAGCTGGGCTCTGCAGTCTGGTCCGAGGCTCTGCATCCTCTTGCAGCTCCTCGTGGCCTTGCCTGCGGGCTTTGTCTCCTGGCAGGCTCTCAGCCTCTTAGAGGCCCCCACACACCCTGGCCCATGGCCTTCCTGCAGCAGCGAGGCAGCTTGCTTTGTCTTCAGGTGTCTCTGAGTTTTCACTGATCTCTAAACTCTCCTGATTAGGTCACACCCACCCAGGATCACCCCCCCCCCTTTGATGAACTTAAATTCCCCTCAGTAGGTCCCTTAATGACATCTGTAGAATTCCACCTTTATCACCTGACCTAATGTAACCAGTTGCAAGTCACAAGCCTAGTCCCAGCCTCGTCATATCCAGCATGTTCCCAGGTCTCGGTCTCCCCCACACTCAAGGGGATACTGCGTGGGGATCTGGGGGCCTGGGGGCCTCCTGGAACCCTGCCTGCCAGGGGCTGGAAGGGGTGGTCAGGAGAGGACTGTGGAAGGGGCAGGGGTGGCCGGCGGGGCCTGTGTGGACCCCTCAGCACATACTGTCTCAACCTGCAGGTCTGGCGTGGGACTGACTGGCTCCAGCCAGACCATGTTCTACGCGGAGGTGACGGATGCCCAGCGGGGCGGCCTGGGTGGGGGCCTGGCTGAGGAGGGAGAGCTCATCGAGGTGGTGCACCTGCCCCTGGACGGCGCCCGGGCCTTTGCGGACGACCCGGATGTTCCCAAGACCCTCGGCGTGATCTTTGGTATCTCGTGGTTCTTCAGCTGCGTGGCCCCTGGCCTGGGTCTCCAGTGAGAGCCCCGCAGACCCAATAAAGGCTGGCATCGCTGTTGCGTGTGTCCACTGACTCTGAGCTTTGACCGGGCTGGGCTGGGGGGCAGGATAGGGCGAGATCTCCATGAAAGCCCCTCAAGCTCGCCCTGAGCAGAGGCATCGGCTGCAGGCTGTACGGGGGGCTGTTGGGAGCTGGCCGCTGGCAGAGGGCTAGGCCAGCCCTGGGCAGTGCCACCGGCTGGCAGGGAGAGGCGGGAAGACGGTGTCGGGGCAGGGAAGGGTCAGCCAGGCCGAGCGCTCAGGGCCCACGGGGCACTGGGCCGTGTGTGGAACTGTGGCCCTGGGGGTGGTGGCTGTTGTGGCAGGAGAGGCTGTGGGCAGGTCCGGAGGCGCGTGCTCCGTGCTCCTGGGTTCTCCCTGAGTGGGGCTGGGCCAGTGCCCCCCTCAGTAGCCCTGTGGCCCTGGGCACTGGTGACAAGTCTTGCTCCACCTGCTGACCTGTGTGCAGGCTGGCCTGCAAGCCCCACAGAACCCCCACTCGGGGGGTCAGGGATGACATGAGCTGCCCTTGAGCACCTGGGGTCACAGGAGGGCTGGACATCTGCCCCACCAGGCAGCCAGCAGGACCTCTGGCGTACGCTGGGGCCTCTGTGAGGAGTGTGTGGGTCATCATGGCCGTAGGTGTCTGCAGGCGTGGCAGGGCCGTCAGTTGGGAGAGGGCCAGGGAGGTTTCCTGGAGGGAAGGCTGGCTCGCCCCTCTGTGGGGGTGGTGGCCTAGCCTGGCCCTTTCCCAGAGGCCCCCAGAGCCTCTGGTCAGGCCCTTGGATGATGCCCTGGGACATGATGGGGGCAGCCTGGGTCATGGTCCACTGACCCTGTAGAGGGCAGAGTGGCCAGGAGATCCTGCTGGACAGACAGGTGGGGACTGGAGGTCCGGGTGACCAGGAGCTTTTGCTGTGAACCTGTGTGCCCTGTGCCCAGTGTCCCCCGGGACTGGGCCCTGGCTGGGATGGGAGGGGCGCTGAGCGAGGACACGCTGCCTCTGGCTTCTGCTGAAACGCTGCTGTTAGGAGGGGACAGCTCCCCAGCTGAGGCCCCCTACCTCCTGTGCTCCCTGCCCACCCCGGGCCAGCGGGCACTTTCCTTTCTGCTGGCCTGGGGGTCGTGTGTGGCTGAGCCCCTCCAGGAGCGGCTCAGAGCCCATGGCCCCCGAGTCTGGCCCTTGGGGCCGCCCTAGGGTGGCTGTACCCAGGAGGCCCACTCAGGCAGCACCACCTGTATGCAAATGCTGGCTGTGACCCAGGTGGGGTCTCCTGGGAGCCCAGCCCGGCAGTGGGGTGCTGTGGGGGTGCGGTGCTCGGGCCTAGGTGTGGGGCCAGCGGGGTGGTGCCGTGCTGGGGTCCCAAGCGCCAGCTCCGCCCTGTCAGAGGGGCCCTGAGGGCGGCCCTGGGCTGGGATGTCTGGAGAGTCTGAGGCAGGGGCTCTGCCCAGCCTGGAGCTGCCCCACCCCGCCCACACCTTCCAGCCGCCGCTGCCCACCTCCTGAGCTCCACTGCCTGCCCGCTCAGAGGGGCCTCTGCTGGGCCCTGGGTGGGGTTGGGGGCCCTCTGCCCTGGGGAGCACATGGGCTTCGGCCTGGCAGGACAGGGCCCTGGTCTAGGGTGCGGTCCAGCTCTGCACTCTGCTCGGCAGCCCGTTGAGGCAGGTCAGCAGGCACTGCCGGGCCTAATGGAGCTGGCATCGATTTCCTGGCAGTGGGGGGGGGGGGGCTGTAACCGGAAACTCCCCTCCCTGGCTGCTATATTTAGCACCGCAAAACAGGGGCGGAAGTAGCTCACTCAGCCCCACCGGCTCTGTCCACATGCCGGGCAGCCGGTGCCCAGCCTGGTCCTGAGCAGTTGGCCGGGCTGAGCCATGCCCCCTCCACGCGTGCCTTGTCCGGCGCAGAGTGATGCCCCCTGGGGCAGGGGGCTAGGAGAGGGAGCCCGTGGGTTAGGGGGCGGATGGGGCTGGGACACTGAGCGGAGTGTGACCCAGGGAGCCCCAAACTATGCCAGGGTCTTCCTGGAAGAGGCGGGAGCCTGGCTGTCTCCGGGTCTTGGCCCTCTGGCTCCCCCACCACCACAGGAGGGGATCCCTGTAGGAGGACCACCCACCCCGCAGCCCCAGTCCCGGCCCCTTCCCTCAAGTGGCCAGCGTCCCGCCTTCAGCCTCTCCTGGCTCCCTTATGTCCAGGCTGTGGCTCCTGGGAGGCAGGGGGTGGGGGAGGGGATTATGAGGGGCATCTGTGGCCTGCAGGGGGCACCCTGGGCAGGGAGGCAGGGAGCCTGCTTTGCTCCCAAAGGGCCTGGATGGAAGCAGAGGGGCCGGACCCCTGTCTCCCTATGTCGCAGGATGGGTGGGGTCTCCCTGGGCCCCAGGGTGGCCCCGCCCGCTGGCAGGTTGAGTTGGAATCGAGGCGGGCTGAGAATCCCTCACTGCTGCCTTTGAGCCAGCTCCAAGCAGGGCAGGGCCTCCGCCCAGAGCAGCAGCTCCTGGGACTTGCGGACCAGCCGCCAGGGTCAGCCACGGCACCCTGCGGAGCATCCCGGCTGTCTGCTTCTCCTGCAACTGGCCACCGGCAGGAAGCTTCGAGGTGGACGAGGGGCATAGAGGGCAGCGGCGGGTGGGGGGAGGGGGGCGGTGCTGTTCTCCAGATTCCACCTCTCACTTGTGCCAGTATTGCCCCCTTGGCCCCTCCACGGCCAGGACCCTGCCAGGCCACTGGCCCCTCTCGTTTGCTTGTGGCCTTCCTGTCCGACCTCAACCCGTGCTGCCCTTCCCCCCCTACAGCCAGGGATCTCTATGACAATGTAAGTCACAAATGTGCAGCCCAACCCAGCTCAGCTGCTTTCTGTGACTTCCCGTCAGTCTTCGCAGGAAGGCTTGCCAGGCTGGCCCAGCACAGCTGGTGCTCGCCACCCCTTCCAGCCTCCCCAGGCCCTCACCTGCTCTGCCGAGGCCACGAGTCCTCCTCCTCAACCCCAGAGCCTTTGCACGTGCTGTTTGCAGCCTTTACCTGGCCGACCCTGGCCTGCCCACTGGGTCTGAGCAAGCCTGCTGGGCAGGGCCCCCCCAACGTGCCTCACTCAGTACAATTTGCTGTTCTGTGTTAAGTTCTCTGCCCATTCCACCAGCCCCACTGGGAACCACTCACAGGTGGGTGGGCAGGGGCTGTGTCCATCTTGCTCATGGTTTGAGTGAGTGCTGGAGGGCAGTGGGTAGTAAGGCAGTGGGCAACGGCCAGGATGGAGCTCTGCCCCCGGGGATGTGCAGGGGGCCGCTCCTCCCTGATGGGGCCTGCAGGACTCCGTCCCTGCCCTTGGGCCAGAGCAGGGGGTGGGGAGCCCCTCTCCGTGAACCCTCTGGCCCCACAGGCAGTAACCGCTGCCCAGGAAGCAACTGGAAGGGTCTGAACAGCGCTCACATTCCCTTATTTGGTGGGGGTCGCTGTGCATGGCGGGGCCTGGCTTGTGTCCTGCCCCCTCCCAACCTAGAGAGGGGCTCAGGTCGGCATGGGTGTTCGGAGGGAGCAGTCAGGCCCAGCTCTTTAGGCTCCTGGGGGCTGGACCCCTGGGCTGGGCAGTGAAACCAGGGCCGCGGGCCAATTTGCTGAAGGAGCCAGGGATGGAAGAAAGCCCAGTTGCTACCGGGGTTGGGCGGGGAAACCCCTTTGGACCAAAGCAGTATCCCTAACGGCCAAGGTGATCTCCAGCCTTGGAAGGGACCCTGTTTGGCGGAGAGGAGGGGGTGTTTGGAGACCCGGAGCCTTGGCATGACTCCGTGGAGGTCAGGCGAGGTTACTCCAGGAGAGGGCAATAAGGCGATGAGAGGGGTGGGATGCGGGGGCCTGGCGGCCAGAACGGCAGGCGCAGCCTCTCTGGGCGGCCTTCACTTTGTCCTTTGGGGCGTGCACCACCATCCTTTATTCGCACCCTCCTCGTCCGCGCCCAAACCACGACCCCCATCCCGGACGTTCCTCGGATGTACGGCCCGGCGACCCCTGCCACCGGAGTAGAGCTGGACACGGGCCGCGCAGAAGACCGTTAGTTCCGTGGCTTCCGACCTGCGGGCAGTGGGGCGGGCGTCCGAGGGGAGCAGCGCCCCCTGCGGCGGGAGTGACGGGGAGGCATTCCCGGGGCCGGGGGCGCGTAGTAGGGCCGCGCCCGCCCCAAGAAGGGTAGAGCCCTGATTTGTGCAGGAGGCAGCCTCTCCCCTGGGACCGCGAGGAGCGCGGCGGCGGCGGCGCACCGGTGGGAGGGGACCGTGGCGGTGACCTCAGGGGGCGCCCCACCCCCTGGCTCCGGAGACCCGGCGGGGCTCCAGCGAGGCGCGGCCGCGTTGCGGCGCCGGGTCCCGCTCTCCTGGCTCGGGCCGAGGCACTAGCGGAGGCCCCGCCGCCCGGCCGCCAGGAGCCCGGCGAGGCGCGCGCCGGGCCGGGGCGCTGACAGGAGGCGCCCTCCGCCGCCTTTAAATCCCGGGCGCCCCCGGGCCCCCCCGCCCCCCCGTGGCGCGGCCCCGCCCCCTCATGCATATGCAGGTGCGCGGGTGACGAATGGGCGAGCGAGCTGTCAGTCTCGGCCCGAACTTGTCGGCTGCGGGCGAGCGCAGCGCGGGCGCGCAGAGCCGAGGCCCGGAGCGCCGCTGCCGCCGCCGCCGCCGCCGCCGCCGGGAGGGAGCCGGGTCGGGCCCGAGCGCCGCCGCCTGCGAGCCCGAGAGCCGCCGCCCCTTCGCGCCCGCCGCCCCCGCGCGCCCGCCGCCCGCGCCCGCGCGGCGCCGCCTCTACCCCGCCCGCCGCCGCCGCGCCGCCGCCTCTGCTGCTGCCGCTGCCGCCGGCGCTCGGAGGGCGGGCGGGCGCGCGGGCGCTGGGAGGCCGGGGCCCGGCGCGCAGGGGCGGCGGCGGCGGCGGGCCGGCGGGCGGGGTCGCGGCGGCGATGCGGGCGCGGGGCCGGGGGCGCCTGCCCCGGCGGCTGCTGCTGCTGCTGGCGCTCTGCGTGCAGGTGAGCAGGGGCGCGGACGGGGCGCCCCGCGCCGCCCTCGGGGCCGGGGGCATCGCCCGCGGGAGCCGTGGTTCGGAAGGCTTCGGGGCGGCGCAGCGGGCGGGGGCGGGGCGCGCGGCGGGCGACCCCGGCCCGCGCCTCCCCGCGCTGTCCCTCCGCCTTATTTTTAGGCGGCGCGGCCCATGGGCTATTTCGAGCTGCAGCTGAGCGCGCTGCGGAACGCCAACGGGGAGCTGCTGAGCGGCGCCTGCTGCGACGGCGGCGGCCGGACGACGCGCGCGGGGGCTGCGGCCACGACGAGTGCGACACGTACGTGCGCGTGTGCCTCAAGGAGTACCAGGCCAAGGTGACGCCCACGGGGCCCTGCAGCTACGGCCACGGCGCCACGCCCGTGCTGGGCGGCAACTCCTTCTACCTGCCGCCGGCGGGCGCCGCTGGGGACCGGGCGCGGGCGCGGGCTCGGGCCGGCGGCGACCAGGATCCCGGGCTCGTCGTCATCCCGTTCCAGTTCGCCTGGCCGGTAGGTGCTGCTCCTCCCGCGCTGCCCTCTCCGGGCGCCCGGCCCCCGGCCCCGCCCTGCCCGCCGCCCCCCTGCCCCCCGGTCTCCAGGCACCCCCGACCCCCCGGCACCTGCGGCCCCGGTTCCGCAGGCGAGCCGCGCGCGCCCGGGCCCGGCGGGGCGGGGCCGGCAGGGGGCGCCTGCCCCGGGGTCCGCGCCCAGCCACGTGGGCGCGCGGGGGTCGCCGCGCGGCAGGGTGGCCGCGGCCCGCGTGCGGGGCGGCCCGCGGCGTGTGCCTGCGTCGGCCTGCGCGTGTCTGTCTGGGTGCGGAGGCGCGGCCGGGCGCCTCGGGCCCAGGCAGGCCGCGCAGGCATGTGCGCCGCGCGTGCTGGGGCTGGTTCGGGGCAGGCCCCGGCGGAGCCGCCCGGGCCCGCGGCCAGCCTGCGCCCGCCCTGCCGTTTCCTGGATAGGTGGGGGTGGGGGGCTGCCCGGGCGGGCGGCCGAGGGACCTCGTCCTCGTGGGTTGGTGGCAGCCTTTGCCGCTGGTCCAGACCCGGGGGGCTAGCCTCGAGGGGCCTTGGTGCTGTGATTGTCTGTTAAGCAGCTTCCTGTCTTGCGGTTTGGGTTTTGTTCTTTCTGGAGAAGGAGCTTGAGGTCCGCCTGTCAGACAAGAGCCATGGGCCTGGGAATGCTGGCAGGGATGCGGTCCATCTCAGTGGGCTGTCCTGGGCCCCCGTGGATGGGGGCTGTGGCAGGCCAGGCCTCCTGCTGCCCGATGTGGCCCGAAGCCTGGCCTCCCCGGTCTTTGTGCTGCATACAGGGAACTGGGTGGGGGCAGGGAGGAGGGAGGCCTCTGCTAAGTGGGGTCTCAGGGTGCAGGGCAGGTCTGGGCAGCTGGGGTGTGTCTGCGTGTGGACAGTGCCCAGAGCAGGGTGCTGAGCTGACTGAGGGACTGTTCTTCTGAACAAGGACCTCTGGCTTGATCAGCCACTGGGAGGCCACAAGAACGTGTCCACCTGATGCCTTGGTTCTGAAAGAGACTGGGTGTTGAGGCCAGGCTGAGGTTGGCCCCCCACCCCACCCCCGTCCCCCCAGCTCTGAGCCCTGTGTTGGCACCTTCTCGGTATCATGGGCCAGGAGGCCTCACCTGCTACCCCCTCCCCCTGCTTCCTGACCCTGGCCACAGCCCTGCCCCCACGTACCTGGAGCCTCTGCAGTCTCCCTGGACCCCCAGGCCGCAGGTGGGGAGTGTGTCCCTGGGGTGGAACAGGCGGGAGGCAGGGGCAGGCTGGGAGGCCCCAGGCGCTGGGATGAGCCCAGCCCCCTCGCCCCCGCAGCGGGCGGCAGGCAGGTCTGAGCAGGGCCCGCAGCCTGTCATCTGCGCTTGGGCTCGGGCCAGCGCGGTTCGAAATCGCTACCTGAGGATGTGTTTTCTGCTCGAGTTGGCAGCCGTGGGAGTGGGGGCAGGGAGGCCTTGCAGGAATGTGGCGGGCCGACGCGTGTCCCTTGCGCTCTTGGTCCCACCGGCCGGCCAGGCATGGAATGGGATGGGGCAGGCCCGGGTCTCCCAGGCAGGGGCCTGCAGACTGGGTGCAGGTGCTGGGCTAGGTCCCCGCCCTCCGCTTTGCTGGGCACACCCAGGAGGGGTGGGTGGCCCAGCCCGTGGTGAGGGTGGGGCAGTGGGGCAGCTGTGTGTTTGGGGGGCCGCTCCTGTCTCCCTCCCCCCACGGATAGCGTGGCCTGGCTGCCAGGCCCCTGGCCCGTGTAGTGGTGCCAGTGCCCTGGTATTTCCGCTCGGCCGGCAGCGGCCCTGTGGCTGCACCGCCTCTGCCCCCTGCAAGTCCAGCTCCATTCCGTGAGCTGGCGCGAGTTTGGTGCCCACTACGGCCCTGGGGACCCAGGAGGGGGCTGGGCTCTGCCTCAGGAGCTTCACGTGAGAGGGCGGGGCACAGGGCCTTCTGTCCAGGACCCTGGAGCAGGTCGTGTGAGCAGGGCCTTGGAAATGGCTGGGGGTCCAGGAGTGTAGGGAGCCCGCCTGCACCCGGCCCTGGCTTTGGAGAGGGCGGACCGGGACCTAGTTTGGGCTCTATGCTTTCTAGCCCTTCCAGTGACCCTCAGGCAGTCCTGACCACCACCCCCCCCCCGCCGCCCCCGCCACTGCCTTCTCATTCTATCCCGGTGCCCCAGGCAAGGCTGGGTGACCCTCTGCACCCGTACCTGGCCGCATGGGCTCTGGAGCCCCCGTGTTGTCCGCTCTGTGTGGTTTCAGGTTGGACTTGGGCTCAGCTTTCTAGACAGAGGTGTGTCCAGGGTCTTGGGTGAGGGGAGGGGAGGGCAGGTGCCGGCAGTCTGGGTGTGGGGCTTCCCCTCCTCTCCTGCTCCCCCCACGGATGCCCCCACATGTCCTACTGGTCCCCAGGAGATGGATGATAGCCGGTTGGCCCTGGCAGCTGGCTCGTAGCCAGCAGAGTGGAGGCCATATTTGATCACGTGTGTGTGTGCCTTCCCTGGGTGTGTCAGTGGCTACTGGTGGTTCACAGGAGCCTGGGGGGCCTGGCCAATGGAGGCACAGCGTGGCCCTGGGGGCCTCCCGCTGACTGAGGGCCTGCTGCCCAGCCCGAGGCCATGCCTGCCTCCTTGGCTCACATTCGGGTTCCAAGACCGCAGGACCTGGCCCCCAGGTCTAAGGCCCCATCCTGGTGTGTACATTGTGGGTCTGCGGGGTGACTGCTGGCCCGGGTGGGCTGTGGCGGCTCGTGGAAGGCCAGGCTGGAGTGCGAGGAGGACTGAGGACCCGTGCGCTGTGCTCAGGGGTCAGGAGGGCACCTTGGGCCAGTCGAGGGCCTGCATGTCCATGGGCAAGGCCTGGCGGGATGTGCACACTGGCCTGAGCTCCCTTCCGCAGTGAGCTGGGCCAGGGTCTGCCCCCAGGGGCTATCCTTGACAGTGTGGGATGGCACCTTCCTGCTGCTCCCTGCCCCCGAGGAGCTGCGGCTGGTGTGGGGCGCGCACGGTGCCTAGGCCTGCTGCCTCTTTTGTGCACTTGGGGGCTCGCCTTCCCTTCCCTCCTGTGCCAGGAGCCAGGCGTCCCACTCTGGGGGGGCTCACCTGCCTCGGATGTCAGGGGTCTTGGCCCAGGCATTGGTACCGGGGCTGCAGGGTGGGGCTCTTGGGCAAAGAGGGGCCCTAGACGGGCAGTGCCAGCCGGTGGGCACTCAGAGACAGGCTAGGGCTTTGTCCCTGGGCCTTGAGGGGGCGGAGCTGAGAGTGAAGCTCCACCGTGGCAAGGGGGAGGTCACTGGGGGGTCTGGGCAGGGACTTCTGGAGGGGTTGTGGCTTCCGGGGACCCTCCCAGGGGTTGTGTCTGGGTGAGGGCAGCCTGGGCCAGCAAGGGGCTTCTTGGTGGAGACGAATGCTGTAATCCTTAGGCCTGAGCCAGGGTCTGCGGCCCCGGGCCCCGTCACACACCCTGGTATGACCGGGGTCCATCTGATCTTCGACTTCGTGGTCCCGCCCGGTGCGTGTGATGAGGTGCTGGCTCACCGTGGGCTGCTGGCTGCAGTGGGCTGGTTGGGCACGCTCAGGCACGGCACGGCTGGTCCCCGGTGCGGAGCGTGGGCGTCCGGGTTCCCGTGGGGAAGGTCTGCGGTCCAGTCCTCCTGCCGTGCCCCACCCCGGGCCCAGCAGCTTGGGGGGAGGTGCCCCCCCCGACTCCCCCGCGGTGACAATGGAGGCAGAGACCTGGGCCTCTGCAGAGCTCAGGTTTCAGGAAGCGTATCTTCGCTGAGAGCTCCCGGCGCCGCATCCCCGCTCTGCTCCACGGGGGGCCGGGCTCGGATGCGGGGTCTGCAGGAGAGGAAGCAGGTGGGGCCGTGGACCCGGGCTCTGCAGTCAGCGCTGCCTCCTGGGCCTGGGGTGCCCTGGGCCGGGCTGCCTTGAGCCCTGTGTTCGCCCTGTGCCACTGGGGCTGCTGGCCCATTGTCCTTTCCGGGGGTCGGACCGCGGGCTGGGACCTGGCCTTGGGGGTCCCGGGCTCTGCAGTCAGCGCTGCCTCCTGGGCCAGGAGGAGCCGCGGTCGGGATGGGGCTCTGGCTCAGGCAGGTCTGGGTGGGCTTTCTGAAAGAGGGAAGAAGGCCAGCAGGCCAAGGGCCTCTCACAGTTGGGCAGGCTGGCGACCCAGCTGCGCCTGGCCAGGGGGCCTCCTGTTCTGTAGGGCCTTGGGTCCACATAGCCCGGCGGGCATGTGGCCCACGAGGCTTGGCCCTGGGACGGAAGGCTGCTCTTTGCAGAGAAGAGACTGAGTCCTGGAGGCCAGCCGGGAGGAGGCGGAGGCCCGGCCTGGTGCCCTGCCCCCCAGCTCAGGTTCTCCCCGGGTGCCTCCCTGCCGCCCAGGTGCAGGAGCGCAGCTGGCGGGCGGCGGGGCCCTTGCGGGTGGGCAGGCGGGCGGGCGGGCGCACGTCCCCACAGGGGCAGGTAACCGGAGCTCCGGGTGCTGGCAAAGGTGGCGGTAACCCTACCTGGGTGGCTGGCGTGGGGTTTCCTGGGAGTCGGGAGCAGCTCCCTGCTTCCCGAAGCACAGGTGCCGGGAGGTGGGCTCTCACGCCCTGTGGGCTGGGCACCCTGGGACCAGGGCGCTCCTCGGCCTGCCTTGCGGGGGCTCCAGCCCTGGGCCCTGCCCCACCCTCCCACGCTCTCCCTCATGGCCCGTGCAGCCAGGATGCCCTCTGAAGCCCCAGGAGCCCCTGGCCTCACTCACACCACCTGGCAGCTACCCACTCTGCACAGCACTGGCACCACAGTTGGCACAGGGGCCAGCCGCCCCGCAGTCTGACCCTGAGGCCTGTTCCCCGCATCACTGCTCTTCCAGCTGAAGGCCCTGCCTGTGGTCCCCCTGCCTGGGACGCGTCCTCCCGAGCACCCTCCCCAAAGCTGGCCTTGACCCCTTTAGTACAGCAGCTTCACACCCATCCACGGCCCCAGAGGCAGCCTGTGCCTGGAGCATGCTGGGTGGGTGGATGGATGGATGGTTGGATAGTGGATGGATGGGTGGGTGGATGGATGGATGGGTGGTTGAGTGGATGGATGGATGGGTAGGTGGGTGGATAGTGGATGGATGGATGGGTGGATGAGTGGATGGATGGATGGGTAGGTGGGTGGGTGGATGGATGGGTGGATGGATGGATGGATGGATGGGTGGATGGGTGGGTGGATGGGTGGTTGAGTGGATGGATGGATGGGTAGGTGGGTGGATAGTGGATGGATGGATGGGTGGAAGGTGGAAGGATGAGGGGGTGAGTGGATGGACGGTGGATGGGTGGATAGTGGGTGGATGGGTGGATGGATGGGTGGGGGGATGAGTGGACGGATGGGTGGGTGGATGAGTGGATGGATGGATGGGTAGGTGGGTGGGTAGGTGGGTGGGTAGATGGATGGGTGGATGGATGGATGGATGGATGGATGGGTGGGTGGATGAGTGGATGGGTGGATAGTGGGTGGATGGATGGATGGATGGGTGGATGGGTGAAGTGAGTGCTTGCTGGGGAGGAGCTGGGTGCTCCAGCTGCACCCAGGAGTGGGCTGACCCGGGGAAGGCTGGCCCGAGCGGTCATTCCAGGCAGAGGGAGGGCGCCACGTGTGCAAGGTCTCCGTGGCGGGGAGTGTGCTGGGTGTCTGTGGGGAGCGCAGGAGCCGTGGGCAGAGCCCCAGGAAGGCTCTGGGCAGTGGGGGGGACGTCAACAGAGCTCTGAGGCTCCTCGGGGCTCCTGTGGACGGGGGAGCAGAGGCCCCGGTGGCTGCTGGGGACCCTTGAAGGAGGCGGGCAGCCTGGGCCAGGCCTGCTGGCCTGGCAGTGGGCGCTGACAGCAGGGAGGCAGGGGTTTCGGGGACCCTCGGGGGTGGGATTCAGAGCCTGGGGTCGGCCCCCCAA